>NC_139155.1:30774158-31280194 GCF_964270905.1 Leucopleurus acutus
TGTTTCTCGGAAGGCTCTGCCGAGCTATCTAGTACAAGGGAGAGAGTGCCTGCCTCTGCTGAGAAAGGTTTTGACGTGGGGATTGCTGGACAGGCGGAAGAGCGTTCCCCAGGCCGTGCAAAGTTTAGGCCTTGGTGATTCTGGATGGTCCCAAGGGTCCAGAATTGTCCCTGGGAAAGCTGTCCTTTTCCCCTCTTTTTCCGGCTGGAAGTACACCTCTGGCATCCGACTGCCGTTCGGCGACGTCCTGGGGGAGACGCCCTGGTTTCACTTGTGGCGCACACTGGTGTTTCTCAGAAGAGCCCAAATTCCTCCCTGCGGGTGGGTGGGGGGCTTGGCACACCAGCATGGAATGTAAGGCTGTTTAGAACTGCGTACCTTGAGGCCGTGTGAAGGCCGCGCGAACGAGAGCTTTCGAGCGAACAGGGCAGCGCTTCGCCATCACCGTTGCACATTCACGGAGCTTAGTCAAACGAACGCATTTACTTCCTGGGGCTCAAACACAGCCGAGGAGTTGGAAGGCATACCGTGAGTGCCCTTTGACAGTCGTTACAACGAACGTGAGTGCACAGTGTCTCGTGAAATACCTTCCACGGTTGAAGCATTCCGTTAACGCGAGCCCCTCCGCTCCCTCTGGCACTCCGAGGTGTTACTGTCGGGGGAAATCTGGACTTTTGCTTGAGGCCGGGGTGGGGCGGGGGGACTCACAGTTCTTCTGCCGGCGAGCTCCAGAGCGCTCCTGCTGAAGCCCCCAGCAAGGAACTGAGAGCGGCAGGCCTCACACGAGTCAACTCAGACTTCTTCTGTCACGAGTCAACTCAGACTTCTTATGTGAGGCCTTCCGGCAGCAAAGAGAAGGTGCGCGCGAGGAGTGTGCTTCAGGCAGCTTAGCACCCGCCACTGTCTCGTCCACCACGGAGGGGAATCAGGTTTGGCCAGGGTCGCCCAGTTTCAAAGCTGAGCTCACGTAGTTATCCTCAGTGGTTTCTGATTACCTCAAGGAAACACACGGGAGGAACAGGGCCCTTCCATGGAGGCCCTTTTGGGCACAGGGACCTCTGCGTGGGATCTAGTGGGTAAGTATGGCAGTACCTTAGATAGGCCTCAGTGACCAAGGCTGTCGTCTGGCTCATGCCTTAGCTGTGTTAAGTGTGGAAAACGTGCTGGTCCTCAGGCTGGGCCCACAGCCTAGCTTTCGCTTCTGTGAGAGTGCTGTCCCGAGTCTCCTCCTGGAGCCAGTCGTCAGCACGGTGCCTTCTGGCACTGCAGTTCTCTTTCAGTCAAGGAGGCCGTGCGACTGGCAAAGGGAGTCTGCGCAGCACTGCCTTCGCGAGGCTCTTTGACGACTTGGGGCACTCAACCCAGGCAAGCCAGAGAGCAGTGCGTTGCCCTTGCTATGAATGTGAAGAGCTTTCTCCAGGGGCCTGTTTAGGCTAAGGTTCCTCAGAAGCCAGGAGCCGCCCTTCCGGCACGGAGAGAAGTCATCCTGCGAAATTGGCGAACGAGCTCCTATCCTGTGTGCCCCCAGGAGCGTCGCAGAGTTAAGGCACTCCGTGGTGGAGTATGGCCTCATGGAAACCACTGCACACCCAACTCCCCCGACGTGAAACACTGGAACTTACCTTGAGGCCTGAGGTCACCTTTCGTTTGGCCGGAGCCGAACATGTGGTGCCGTGGGAGGGGTTTCTAGAAAGGTATTGCCAGCACGGTTTTCGCTTTGGGAGAACACGCAGCCTCGGCCCACAACGACAGTCCTGCCGTGCAGAGACGTCGGGCCGCTAGTGCTGTTCAAGGCAGCTTTGAAGCCAAGCGCAAGGCGCCTCCAAACGGGGAGAAAGCGTCCTCTCCCCTCCGCGTCCCACGTTCAAGCTGAATGACGCAGCATGTTTCTCGGAAGGCTCTGCCGAGCTATCTAGTACAAGGGAGAGAGTGCCTGCCTCTGCTGAGAAAGGTTTTGACGTGGGGATTGCTGGACAGGCGGAAGAGCGTTCCCCAGGCCGTGCAAAGTTTAGGCCTTGGTGATTCTGGATGGTCCCAAGGGTCCAGAATTGTCCCTGGGAAAGCTGTCCTTTTCCCCTCTTTTTCCGGCTGGAAGTACACCTCTGGCATCCGACTGCCGTTCGGCGACGTCCTGGGGGAGACGCCCTGGTTTCACTTGTGGCGCACACTGGTGTTTCTCAGAAGAGCCCAAATTCCTCCCTGCGGCTGGGTGGGGGGCTTGGCACACCAGCATGGAATGTAAGGCTGTTTAGAACTGCGTACCTTGAGGCCGTGTGAAGGCCGCGCGAACGAGAGCTTTCGAGCGAACAGGGCAGCGCTTCGCCATCACCGTTGCACATTCACGGAGCTTAGTCAAACGAACGCATTTACTTCCTGGGGCTCAAACACAGCCGAGGAGTTGGAAGGCATACCGTGAGTGCCCTTTGACAGTCGTTACAACGAACGTGAGTGCACAGTGTCTCGTGAAATACCTTCCACGGTTGAAGCATTCCGTTAACGCGAGCCCCTCCGCTCCCTCTGGCACTCCGAGGTGTTACTGTCGGGGGAAATCTGGACTTTTGCTTGAGGCCGGGGTGGGGCGGGGGGACTCACAGTTCTTCTGCCGGCGAGCTCCAGAGCGCTCCTGCTGAAGCCCCCAGCAAGGAACTGAGAGCGGCAGGCCTCACACGAGTCAACTCAGACTTCTTCTGTCACGAGTCAACTCAGACTTCTTATGTGAGGCCTTCCGGCAGCAAAGAGAAGGTGCGCGCGAGGAGTGTGCTTCAGGCAGCTTAGCACCCGCCACTGTCTCGTCCACCACGGAGGGGAATCAGGTTTGGCCAGGGTCGCCCAGTTTCAAAGCTGAGCTCACGTAGTTATCCTCAGTGGTTTCTGATTACCTCAAGGAAACACACGGGAGGAACAGGGCCCTTCCATGGAGGCCCTTTTGGGCACAGGGACCTCTGCGTGGGATCTAGTGGGTAAGTATGGCAGTACCTTAGATAGGCCTCAGTGACCAAGGCTGTCGTCTGGCTCATGCCTTAGCTGTGTTAAGTGTGGAAAACGTGCTGGTCCTCAGGCTGGGCCCACAGCCTAGCTTTCGCTTCTGTGAGAGTGCTGTCCCGAGTCTCCTCCTGGAGCCAGTCGTCAGCACGGTGCCTTCTGGCACTGCAGTTCTCTTTCAGTCAAGGAGGCCGTGCGACTGGCAAAGGGAGTCTGCGCAGCACTGCCTTCGCGAGGCTCTTTGACGACTTGGGGCACTCAACCCAGGCAAGCCAGAGAGCAGTGCGTTGCCCTTGCTATGAATGTGAAGAGCTTTCTCCAGGGGCCTGTTTAGGCTAAGGTTCCTCAGAAGCCAGGAGCCGCCGTTCCGGCACGGAGAGAAGTCATCCTGCGAAATTGGCGAACGAGCTCCTATCCTGTGTGCCCCCAGGAGCGTCGCAGAGTTAAGGCACTCCGTGGTGGGGTATGGCCTCATGGAAACCACTGCACACCCAACTCCCCCGACGTGAAACACTGGAACTTACCTTGAGGCCTGAGGTCACCTTTCGTTTGGCCGGAGCCGAACATGTGGTGCCGTGGGAGGGGTTTCTAGAAAGGTATTGCCAGCACGGTTTTCGCTTTGGGAGAACACGCAGCCTCGGCCCACAACGACAGTCCTGCCGTGCAGAGACGTCGGGCCGCTAGTGCTGTTCAAGGCAGCTTTGAAGCCAAGCGCAAGGCGCCTCCAAACGGGGAGAAAGCGTCCTCTCCCCTCCGCGTCCCACGTTCAAGCTGAATGACGCAGCATGTTTCTCGGAAGGCTCTGCCGAGCTATCTAGTACAAGGGAGAGAGTGCCTGCCTCTGCTGAGAAAGGTTTTGACGTGGGGATTGCTGGACAGGCGGAAGAGCGTTCCCCAGGCCGTGCAAAGTTTAGGCCTTGGTGATTCTGGATGGTCCCAAGGGTCCAGAATTGTCCCTGGGAAAGCTGTCCTTTTCCCCTCTTTTTCCGGCTGGAAGTACACCTCTGGCATCCGACTGCCGTTCGGCGACGTCCTGGGGGAGACGCCCTGGTTTCACTTGTGGCGCACACTGGTGTTTCTCAGAAGAGCCCAAATTCCTCCCTGCGGGTGGGTGGGGGGCTTGGCACACCAGCATGGAATGTAAGGCTGTTTAGAACTGCGTACCTTGAGGCCGTGTGAAGGCCGCGCGAACGAGAGCTTTCGAGCGAACAGGGCAGCGCTTCGCCATCACCGTTGCACATTCACGGAGCTTAGTCAAACGAACGCATTTACTTCCTGGGGCTCAAACACAGCCGAGGAGTTGGAAGGCATACCGTGAGTGCCCTTTGACAGTCGTTACAACGAACGTGAGTGCACAGTGTCTCGTGAAATACCTTCCACGGTTGAAGCATTCCGTTAACGCGAGCCCCTCCGCTCCCTCTGGCACTCCGAGGTGTTACTGTCGGGGGAAATCTGGACTTTTGCTTGAGGCCGGGGTGGGGCGGGGGGACTCACAGTTCTTCTGCCGGCGAGCTCCAGAGCGCTCCTGCTGAAGCCCCCAGCAAGGAACTGAGAGCGGCAGGCCTCACACGAGTCAACTCAGACTTCTTCTGTCACGAGTCAACTCAGACTTCTTATGTGAGGCCTTCCGGCAGCAAAGAGAAGGTGCGCGCGAGGAGTGTGCTTCAGGCAGCTTAGCACCCGCCACTGTCTCGTCCACCACGGAGGGGAATCAGGTTTGGCCAGGGTCGCCCAGTTTCAAAGCTGAGCTCACGTAGTTATCCTCAGTGGTTTCTGATTACCTCAAGGAAACACACGGGAGGAACAGGGCCCTTCCATGGAGGCCCTTTTGGGCACAGGGACCTCTGCGTGGGATCTAGTGGGTAAGTATGGCAGTACCTTAGATAGGCCTCAGTGACCAAGGCTGTCGTCTGGCTCATGCCTTAGCTGTGTTAAGTGTGGAAAACGTGCTGGTCCTCAGGCTGGGCCCACAGCCTAGCTTTCGCTTCTGTGAGAGTGCTGTCCCGAGTCTCCTCCTGGAGCCAGTCGTCAGCACGGTGCCTTCTGGCACTGCAGTTCTCTTTCAGTCAAGGAGGCCGTGCGACTGGCAAAGGGAGTCTGCGCAGCACTGCCTTCGCGAGGCTCTTTGACGACTTGGGGCACTCAACCCAGGCAAGCCAGAGAGCAGTGCGTTGCCCTTGCTATGAATGTGAAGAGCTTTCTCCAGGGGCCTGTTTAGGCTAAGGTTCCTCAGAAGCCAGGAGCCGCCCTTCCGGCACGGAGAGAAGTCATCCTGCGAAATTGGCGAACGAGCTCCTATCCTGTGTGCCCCCAGGAGCGTCGCAGAGTTAAGGCACTCCGTGGTGGAGTATGGCCTCATGGAAACCACTGCACACCCAACTCCCCCGACGTGAAACACTGGAACTTACCTTGAGGCCTGAGGTCACCTTTCGTTTGGCCGGAGCCGAACATGTGGTGCCGTGGGAGGGGTTTCTAGAAAGGTATTGCCAGCACGGTTTTCGCTTTGGGAGAACACGCAGCCTCGGCCCACAACGACAGTCCTGCCGTGCAGAGACGTCGGGCCGCTAGTGCTGTTCAAGGCAGCTTTGAAGCCAAGCGCAAGGCGCCTCCAAACGGGGAGAAAGCGTCCTCTCCCCTCCGCGTCCCACGTTCAAGCTGAATGACGCAGCATGTTTCTCGGAAGGCTCTGCCGAGCTATCTAGTACAAGGGAGAGAGTGCCTGCCTCTGCTGAGAAAGGTTTTGACGTGGGGATTGCTGGACAGGCGGAAGAGCGTTCCCCAGGCCGTGCAAAGTTTAGGCCTTGGTGATTCTGGATGGTCCCAAGGGTCCAGAATTGTCCCTGGGAAAGCTGTCCTTTTCCCCTCTTTTTCCGGCTGGAAGTACACCTCTGGCATCCGACTGCCGTTCGGCGACGTCCTGGGGGAGACGCCCTGGTTTCACTTGTGGCGCACACTGGTGTTTCTCAGAAGAGCCCAAATTCCTCCCTGCGGGTGGGTGGGGGGCTTGGCACACCAGCATGGAATGTAAGGCTGTTTAGAACTGCGTACCTTGAGGCCGTGTGAAGGCCGCGCGAACGAGAGCTTTCGAGCGAACAGGGCAGCGCTTCGCCATCACCGTTGCACATTCACGGAGCTTAGTCAAACGAACGCATTTACTTCCTGGGGCTCAAACACAGCCGAGGAGTTGGAAGGCATACCGTGAGTGCCCTTTGACAGTCGTTACAACGAACGTGAGTGCACAGTGTCTCGTGAAATACCTTCCACGGTTGAAGCATTCCGTTAACGCGAGCCCCTCCGCTCCCTCTGGCACTCCGAGGTGTTACTGTCGGGGGAAATCTGGACTTTTGCTTGAGGCCGGGGTGGGGCGGGGGGACTCACAGTTCTTCTGCCGGCGAGCTCCAGAGCGCTCCTGCTGAAGCCCCCAGCAAGGAACTGAGAGCGGCAGGCCTCACACGAGTCAACTCAGACTTCTTCTGTCACGAGTCAACTCAGACTTCTTATGTGAGGCCTTCCGGCAGCAAAGAGAAGGTGCGCGCGAGGAGTGTGCTTCAGGCAGCTTAGCACCCGCCACTGTCTCGTCCACCACGGAGGGGAATCAGGTTTGGCCAGGGTCGCCCAGTTTCAAAGCTGAGCTCACGTAGTTATCCTCAGTGGTTTCTGATTACCTCAAGGAAACACACGGGAGGAACAGGGCCCTTCCATGGAGGCCCTTTTGGGCACAGGGACCTCTGCGTGGGATCTAGTGGGTAAGTATGGCAGTACCTTAGATAGGCCTCAGTGACCAAGGCTGTCGTCTGGCTCATGCCTTAGCTGTGTTAAGTGTGGAAAACGTGCTGGTCCTCAGGCTGGGCCCACAGCCTAGCTTTCGCTTCTGTGAGAGTGCTGTCCCGAGTCTCCTCCTGGAGCCAGTCGTCAGCACGGTGCCTTCTGGCACTGCAGTTCTCTTTCAGTCAAGGAGGCCGTGCGACTGGCAAAGGGAGTCTGCGCAGCACTGCCTTCGCGAGGCTCTTTGACGACTTGGGGCACTCAACCCAGGCAAGCCAGAGAGCAGTGCGTTGCCCTTGCTATGAATGTGAAGAGCTTTCTCCAGGGGCCTGTTTAGGCTAAGGTTCCTCAGAAGCCAGGAGCCGCCCTTCCGGCACGGAGAGAAGTCATCCTGCGAAATTGGCGAACGAGCTCCTATCCTGTGTGCCCCCAGGAGCGTCGCAGAGTTAAGGCACTCCGTGGTGGGGTATGGCCTCATGGAAACCACTGCACACCCAACTCCCCCGACGTGAAACACTGGAACTTACCTTGAGGCCTGAGGTCACCTTTCGTTTGGCCGGAGCCGAACATGTGGTGCCGTGGGAGGGGTTTCTAGAAAGGTATTGCCAGCACGGTTTTCGCTTTGGGAGAACACGCAGCCTCGGCCCACAACGACAGTCCTGCCGTGCAGAGACGTCGGGCCGCTAGTGCTGTTCAAGGCAGCTTTGAAGCCAAGCGCAAGGCGCCTCCAAACGGGGAGAAAGCGTCCTCTCCCCTCCGCGTCCCACGTTCAAGCTGAATGACGCAGCATGTTTCTCGGAAGGCTCTGCCGAGCTATCTAGTACAAGGGAGAGAGTGCCTGCCTCTGCTGAGAAAGGTTTTGACGTGGGGATTGCTGGACAGGCGGAAGAGCGTTCCCCAGGCCGTGCAAAGTTTAGGCCTTGGTGATTCTGGATGGTCCCAAGGGTCCAGAATTGTCCCTGGGAAAGCTGTCCTTTTCCCCTCTTTTTCCGGCTGGAAGTACACCTCTGGCATCCGACTGCCGTTCGGCGACGTCCTGGGGGAGACGCCCTGGTTTCACTTGTGGCGCACACTGGTGTTTCTCAGAAGAGCCCAAATTCCTCCCTGCGGGTGGGTGGGGGGCTTGGCACACCAGCATGGAATGTAAGGCTGT
Organism: Leucopleurus acutus; assembly: GCF_964270905.1. Taxonomy (NCBI): domain Eukaryota; kingdom Metazoa; phylum Chordata; class Mammalia; order Artiodactyla; family Delphinidae; genus Leucopleurus; species Leucopleurus acutus. Next base: position 30,782,059 of record NC_139155.1, read on the forward strand.
TTAGAACTGCGTACCTTGAGGCCGTGTGAAGGCCGCGCGAACGAGAGCTTTCGAGCGAACAGGGCAGCGCTTCGCCATCACCGTTGCACATTCACGGAGCTTAGTCAAACGAACGCATTTACTTCCTGGGGCTCAAACACAGCCGAGGAGTTGGAAGGCATACCGTGAGTGCCCTTTGACAGTCGTTACAACGAACGTGAGTGCACAGTGTCTCGTGAAATACCTTCCACGGTTGAAGCATTCCGTTAACGCGAGCCCCTCCGCTCCCTCTGGCACTCCGAGGTGTTACTGTCGGGGGAAATCTGGACTTTTGCTTGAGGCCGGGGTGGGGCGGGGGGACTCACAGTTCTTCTGCCGGCGAGCTCCAGAGCGCTCCTGCTGAAGCCCCCAGCAAGGAACTGAGAGCGGCAGGCCTCACACGAGTCAACTCAGACTTCTTCTGTCACGAGTCAACTCAGACTTCTTATGTGAGGCCTTCCGGCAGCAAAGAGAAGGTGCGCGCGAGGAGTGTGCTTCAGGCAGCTTAGCACCCGCCACTGTCTCGTCCACCACGGAGGGGAATCAGGTTTGGCCAGGGTCGCCCAGTTTCAAAGCTGAGCTCACGTAGTTATCCTCAGTGGTTTCTGATTACCTCAAGGAAACACACGGGAGGAACAGGGCCCTTCCATGGAGGCCCTTTTGGGCACAGGGACCTCTGCGTGGGATCTAGTGGGTAAGTATGGCAGTACCTTAGATAGGCCTCAGTGACCAAGGCTGTCGTCTGGCTCATGCCTTAGCTGTGTTAAGTGTGGAAAACGTGCTGGTCCTCAGGCTGGGCCCACAGCCTAGCTTTCGCTTCTGTGAGAGTGCTGTCCCGAGTCTCCTCCTGGAGCCAGTCGTCAGCACGGTGCCTTCTGGCACTGCAGTTCTCTTTCAGTCAAGGAGGCCGTGCGACTGGCAAAGGGAGTCTGCGCAGCACTGCCTTCGCGAGGCTCTTTGACGACTTGGGGCACTCAACCCAGGCAAGCCAGAGAGCAGTGCGTTGCCCTTGCTATGAATGTGAAGAGCTTTCTCCAGGGGCCTGTTTAGGCTAAGGTTCCTCAGAAGCCAGGAGCCGCCCTTCCGGCACGGAGAGAAGTCATCCTGCGAAATTGGCGAACGAGCTCCTATCCTGTGTGCCCCCAGGAGCGTCGCAGAGTTAAGGCACTCCGTGGTGGAGTATGGCCTCATGGAAACCACTGCACACCCAACTCCCCCGACGTGAAACACTGGAACTTACCTTGAGGCCTGAGGTCACCTTTCGTTTGGCCGGAGCCGAACATGTGGTGCCGTGGGAGGGGTTTCTAGAAAGGTATTGCCAGCACGGTTTTCGCTTTGGGAGAACACGCAGCCTCGGCCCACAACGACAGTCCTGCCGTGCAGAGACGTCGGGCCGCTAGTGCTGTTCAAGGCAGCTTTGAAGCCAAGCGCAAGGCGCCTCCAAACGGGGAGAAAGCGTCCTCTCCCCTCCGCGTCCCACGTTCAAGCTGAATGACGCAGCATGTTTCTCGGAAGGCTCTGCCGAGCTATCTAGTACAAGGGAGAGAGTGCCTGCCTCTGCTGAGAAAGGTTTTGACGTGGGGATTGCTGGACAGGCGGAAGAGCGTTCCCCAGGCCGTGCAAAGTTTAGGCCTTGGTGATTCTGGATGGTCCCAAGGGTCCAGAATTGTCCCTGGGAAAGCTGTCCTTTTCCCCTCTTTTTCCGGCTGGAAGTACACCTCTGGCATCCGACTGCCGTTCGGCGACGTCCTGGGGGAGACGCCCTGGTTTCACTTGTGGCGCACACTGGTGTTTCTCAGAAGAGCCCAAATTCCTCCCTGCGGGTGGGTGGGGGGCTTGGCACACCAGCATGGAATGTAAGGCTGTTTAGAACTGCGTACCTTGAGGCCGTGTGAAGGCCGCGCGAACGAGAGCTTTCGAGCGAACAGGGCAGCGCTTCGCCATCACCGTTGCACATTCACGGAGCTTAGTCAAACGAACGCATTTACTTCCTGGGGCTCAAACACAGCCGAGGAGTTGGAAGGCATACCGTGAGTGCCCTTTGACAGTCGTTACAACGAACGTGAGTGCACAGTGTCTCGTGAAATACCTTCCACGGTTGAAGCATTCCGTTAACGCGAGCCCCTCCGCTCCCTCTGGCACTCCGAGGTGTTACTGTCGGGGGAAATCTGGACTTTTGCTTGAGGCCGGGGTGGGGCGGGGGGACTCACAGTTCTTCTGCCGGCGAGCTCCAGAGCGCTCCTGCTGAAGCCCCCAGCAAGGAACTGAGAGCGGCAGGCCTCACACGAGTCAACTCAGACTTCTTCTGTCACGAGTCAACTCAGACTTCTTATGTGAGGCCTTCCGGCAGCAAAGAGAAGGTGCGCGCGAGGAGTGTGCTTCAGGCAGCTTAGCACCCGCCACTGTCTCGTCCACCACGGAGGGGAATCAGGTTTGGCCAGGGTCGCCCAGTTTCAAAGCTGAGCTCACGTAGTTATCCTCAGTGGTTTCTGATTACCTCAAGGAAACACACGGGAGGAACAGGGCCCTTCCATGGAGGCCCTTTTGGGCACAGGGACCTCTGCGTGGGATCTAGTGGGTAAGTATGGCAGTACCTTAGATAGGCCTCAGTGACCAAGGCTGTCGTCTGGCTCATGCCTTAGCTGTGTTAAGTGTGGAAAACGTGCTGGTCCTCAGGCTGGGCCCACAGCCTAGCTTTCGCTTCTGTGAGAGTGCTGTCCCGAGTCTCCTCCTGGAGCCAGTCGTCAGCACGGTGCCTTCTGGCACTGCAGTTCTCTTTCAGTCAAGGAGGCCGTGCGACTGGCAAAGGGAGTCTGCGCAGCACTGCCTTCGCGAGGCTCTTTGACGACTTGGGGCACTCAACCCAGGCAAGCCAGAGAGCAGTGCGTTGCCCTTGCTATGAATGTGAAGAGCTTTCTCCAGGGGCCTGTTTAGGCTAAGGTTCCTCAGAAGCCAGGAGCCGCCCTTCCGGCACGGAGAGAAGTCATCCTGCGAAATTGGCGAACGAGCTCCTATCCTGTGTGCCCCCAGGAGCGTCGCAGAGTTAAGGCACTCCGTGGTGGAGTATGGCCTCATGGAAACCACTGCACACCCAACTCCCCCGACGTGAAACACTGGAACTTACCTTGAGGCCTGAGGTCACCTTTCGTTTGGCCGGAGCCGAACATGTGGTGCCGTGGGAGGGGTTTCTAGAAAGGTATTGCCAGCACGGTTTTCGCTTTGGGAGAACACGCAGCCTCGGCCCACAACGACAGTCCTGCCGTGCAGAGACGTCGGGCCGCTAGTGCTGTTCAAGGCAGCTTTGAAGCCAAGCGCAAGGCGCCTCCAAACGGGGAGAAAGCGTCCTCTCCCCTCCGCGTCCCACGTTCAAGCTGAATGACGCAGCATGTTTCTCGGAAGGCTCTGCCGAGCTATCTAGTACAAGGGAGAGAGTGCCTGCCTCTGCTGAGAAAGGTTTTGACGTGGGGATTGCTGGACAGGCGGAAGAGCGTTCCCCAGGCCGTGCAAAGTTTAGGCCTTGGTGATTCTGGATGGTCCCAAGGGTCCAGAATTGTCCCTGGGAAAGCTGTCCTTTTCCCCTCTTTTTCCGGCTGGAAGTACACCTCTGGCATCCGACTGCCGTTCGGCGACGTCCTGGGGGAGACGCCCTGGTTTCACTTGTGGCGCACACTGGTGTTTCTCAGAAGAGCCCAAATTCCTCCCTGCGGGTGGGTGGGGGGCTTGGCACACCAGCATGGAATGTAAGGCTGTTTAGAACTGCGTACCTTGAGGCCGTGTGAAGGCCGCGCGAACGAGAGCTTTCGAGCGAACAGGGCAGCGCTTCGCCATCACCGTTGCACATTCACGGAGCTTAGTCAAACGAACGCATTTACTTCCTGGGGCTCAAACACAGCCGAGGAGTTGGAAGGCATACCGTGAGTGCCCTTTGACAGTCGTTACAACGAACGTGAGTGCACAGTGTCTCGTGAAATACCTTCCACGGTTGAAGCATTCCGTTAACGCGAGCCCCTCCGCTCCCTCTGGCACTCCGAGGTGTTACTGTCGGGGGAAATCTGGACTTTTGCTTGAGGCCGGGGTGGGGCGGGGGGACTCACAGTTCTTCTGCCGGCGAGCTCCAGAGCGCTCCTGCTGAAGCCCCCAGCAAGGAACTGAGAGCGGCAGGCCTCACACGAGTCAACTCAGACTTCTTCTGTCACGAGTCAACTCAGACTTCTTATGTGAGGCCTTCCGGCAGCAAAGAGAAGGTGCGCGCGAGGAGTGTGCTTCAGGCAGCTTAGCACCCGCCACTGTCTCGTCCACCACGGAGGGGAATCAGGTTTGGCCAGGGTCGCCCAGTTTCAAAGCTGAGCTCACGTAGTTATCCTCAGTGGTTTCTGATTACCTCAAGGAAACACACGGGAGGAACAGGGCCCTTCCATGGAGGCCCTTTTGGGCACAGGGACCTCTGCGTGGGATCTAGTGGGTAAGTATGGCAGTACCTTAGATAGGCCTCAGTGACCAAGGCTGTCGTCTGGCTCATGCCTTAGCTGTGTTAAGTGTGGAAAACGTGCTGGTCCTCAGGCTGGGCCCACAGCCTAGCTTTCGCTTCTGTGAGAGTGCTGTCCCGAGTCTCCTCCTGGAGCCAGTCGTCAGCACGGTGCCTTCTGGCACTGCAGTTCTCTTTCAGTCAAGGAGGCCGTGCGACTGGCAAAGGGAGTCTGCGCAGCACTGCCTTCGCGAGGCTCTTTGACGACTTGGGGCACTCAACCCAGGCAAGCCAGAGAGCAGTACGTTGCCCTTGCTATGAATGTGAAGAGCTTTCTCCAGGGGCCTGTTTAGGCTAAGGTTCCTCAGAAGCCAGGAGCCGCCCTTCCGGCACGGAGAGAAGTCATCCTGCGAAATTGGCGAACGAGCTCCTATCCTGTGTGCCCCCAGGAGCGTCGCAGAGTTAAGGCACTCCGTGGTGGAGTATGGCCTCATGGAAACCACTGCACACCCAACTCCCCCGACGTGAAACACTGGAACTTACCTTGAGGCCTGAGGTCACCTTTCGTTTGGCCGGAGCCGAACATGTGGTGCCGTGGGAGGGGTTTCTAGAAAGGTATTGCCAGCACGGTTTTCGCTTTGGGAGAACACGCAGCCTCGGCCCACAACGACAGTCCTGCCGTGCAGAGACGTCGGGCCGCTAGTGCTGTTCAAGGCAGCTTTGAAGCCAAGCGCAAGGCGCCTCCAAACGGGGAGAAAGCGTCCTCTCCCCTCCGCGTCCCACGTTCAAGCTGAATGACGCAGCATGTTTCTCGGAAGGCTCTGCCGAGCTATCTAGTACAAGGGAGAGAGTGCCTGCCTCTGCTGAGAAAGGTTTTGACGTGGGGATTGCTGGACAGGCGGAAGAGCGTTCCCCAGGCCGTGCAAAGTTTAGGCCTTGGTGATTCTGGATGGTCCCAAGGGTCCAGAATTGTCCCTGGGAAAGCTGTCCTTTTCCCCTCTTTTTCCGGCTGGAAGTACACCTCTGGCATCCGACTGCCGTTCGGCGACGTCCTGGGGGAGACGCCCTGGTTTCACTTGTGGCGCACACTGGTGTTTCTCAGAAGAGCCCAAATTCCTCCCTGCGGGTGGGTGGGGGGCTTGGCACACCAGCATGGAATGTAAGGCTGTTTAGAACTGCGTACCTTGAGGCCGTGTGAAGGCCGCGCGAACGAGAGCTTTCGAGCGAACAGGGCAGCGCTTCGCCATCACCGTTGCACATTCACGGAGCTTAGTCAAACGAACGCATTTACTTCCTGGGGCTCAAACACAGCCGAGGAGTTGGAAGGCATACCGTGAGTGCCCTTTGACAGTCGTTACAACGAACGTGAGTGCACAGTGTCTCGTGAAATACCTTCCACGGTTGAAGCATTCCGTTAACGCGAGCCCCTCCGCTCCCTCTGGCACTCCGAGGTGTTACTGTCGGGGGAAATCTGGACTTTTGCTTGAGGCCGGGGTGGGGCGGGGGGACTCACAGTTCTTCTGCCGGCGAGCTCCAGAGCGCTCCTGCTGAAGCCCCCAGCAAGGAACTGAGAGCGGCAGGCCTCACACGAGTCAACTCAGACTTCTTCTGTCACGAGTCAACTCAGACTTCTTATGTGAGGCCTTCCGGCAGCAAAGAGAAGGTGCGCGCGAGGAGTGTGCTTCAGGCAGCTTAGCACCCGCCACTGTCTCGTCCACCACGGAGGGGAATCAGGTTTGGCCAGGGTCGCCCAGTTTCAAAGCTGAGCTCACGTAGTTATCCTCAGTGGTTTCTGATTACCTCAAGGAAACACACGGGAGGAACAGGGCCCTTCCATGGAGGCCCTTTTGGGCACAGGGACCTCTGCGTGGGATCTAGTGGGTAAGTATGGCAGTACCTTAGATAGGCCTCAGTGACCAAGGCTGTCGTCTGGCTCATGCCTTAGCTGTGTTAAGTGTGGAAAACGTGCTGGTCCTCAGGCTGGGCCCACAGCCTAGCTTTCGCTTCTGTGAGAGTGCTGTCCCGAGTCTCCTCCTGGAGCCAGTCGTCAGCACGGTGCCTTCTGGCACTGCAGTTCTCTTTCAGTCAAGGAGGCCGTGCGACTGGCAAAGGGAGTCTGCGCAGCACTGCCTTCACGAGGCTCTTTGACGACTTGGGGCACTCAACCCAGGCAAGCCAGAGAGCAGTGCGTTGCTCTTGCTATGAATGTGAAGAGCTTTCTCCAGGGGCCTGTTTAGGCTAAGGTTCCTCAGAAGCCAGGAGCCGCCCTTCCGGCACGGAGAGAAGTCATCCTGCGAAATTGGCGAACGAGCTCCTATCCTGTGTGCCCCCAGGAGCGTCGCAGAGTTAAGGCACTCCGTGGTGGAGTATGGCCTCATGGAAACCACTGCACACCCAACTCCCCCGACGTGAAACACTGGAACTTACCTTGAGGCCTGAGGTCACCTTTCGTTTGGCCGGAGCCGAACATGTGGTGCCGTGGGAGGGGTTTCTAGAAAGGTATTGCCAGCACGGTTTTCGCTTTGGGAGAACACGCAGCCTCGGCCCACAACGACAGTCCTGCCGTGCAGAGACGTCGGGCCGCTAGTGCTGTTCAAGGCAGCTTTGAAGCCAAGCGCAAGGCGCCTCCAAACGGGGAGAAAGCGTCCTCTCCCCTCCGCGTCCCACGTTCAAGCTGAATGACGCAGCATGTTTCTCGGAAGGCTCTGCCGAGCTATCTAGTACAAGGGAGAGAGTGCCTGCCTCTGCTGAGAAAGGTTTTGACGTGGGGATTGCTGGACAGGCGGAAGAGCGTTCCCCAGGCCGTGCAAAGTTTAGGCCTTGGTGATTCTGGATGGTCCCAAGGGTCCAGAATTGTCCCTGGGAAAGCTGTCCTTTTCCCCTCTTTTTCCGGCTGGAAGTACACCTCTGGCATCCGACTGCCGTTCGGCGACGTCCTGGGGGAGACGCCCTGGTTTCACTTGTGGCGCACACTGGTGTTTCTCAGAAGAGCCCAAATTCCTCCCTGCGGGTGGGTGGGGGGCTTGGCACACCAGCATGGAATGTAAGGCTGTTTAGAACTGCGTACCTTGAGGCCGTGTGAAGGCCGCGCGAACGAGAGCTTTCGAGCGAACAGGGCAGCGCTTCGCCATCACCGTTGCACATTCACGGAGCTTAGTCAAACGAACGCATTTACTTCCTGGGGCTCAAACACAGCCGAGGAGTTGGAAGGCATACCGTGAGTGCCCTTTGACAGTCGTTACAACGAACGTGAGTGCACAGTGTCTCGTGAAATACCTTCCACGGTTGAAGCATTCCGTTAACGCGAGCCCCTCCGCTCCCTCTGGCACTCCGAGGTGTTACTGTCGGGGGAAATCTGGACTTTTGCTTGAGGCCGGGGTGGGGCGGGGGGACTCACAGTTCTTCTGCCGGCGAGCTCCAGAGCGCTCCTGCTGAAGCCCCCAGCAAGGAACTGAGAGCGGCAGGCCTCACACGAGTCAACTCAGACTTCTTCTGTCACGAGTCAACTCAGACTTCTTATGTGAGGCCTTCCGGCAGCAAAGAGAAGGTGCGCGCGAGGAGTGTGCTTCAGGCAGCTTAGCACCCGCCACTGTCTCGTCCACCACGGAGGGGAATCAGGTTTGGCCAGGGTCGCCCAGTTTCAAAGCTGAGCTCACGTAGTTATCCTCAGTGGTTTCTGATTACCTCAAGGAAACACACGGGAGGAACAGGGCCCTTCCATGGAGGCCCTTTTGGGCACAGGGACCTCTGCGTGGGATCTAGTGGGTAAGTATGGCAGTACCTTAGATAGGCCTCAGTGACCAAGGCTGTCGTCTGGCTCATGCCTTAGCTGTGTTAAGTGTGGAAAACGTGCTGGTCCTCAGGCTGGGCCCACAGCCTAGCTTTCGCTTCTGTGAGAGTGCTGTCCCGAGTCTCCTCCTGGAGCCAGTCGTCAGCACGGTGCCTTCTGGCACTGCAGTTCTCTTTCAGTCAAGGAGGCCGTGCGACTGGCAAAGGGAGTCTGCGCAGCACTGCCTTCACGAGGCTCTTTGACGACTTGGGGCACTCAACCCAGGCAAGCCAGAGAGCAGTGCGTTGCTCTTGCTATGAATGTGAAGAGCTTTCTCCAGGGGCCTGTTTAGGCTAAGGTTCCTCAGAAGCCAGGAGCCGCCCTTCCGGCACGGAGAGAAGTCATCCTGCGAAATTGGCGAACGAGCTCCTATCCTGTGTGCCCCCAGGAGCGTCGCAGAGTTAAGGCACTCCGTGGTGGAGTATGGCCTCATGGAAACCACTGCACACCCAACTCCCCCGACGTGAAACACTGGAACTTACCTTGAGGCCTGAGGTCACCTTTCGTTTGGCCGGAGCCGAACATGTGGTGCCGTGGGAGGGGTTTCTAGAAAGGTATTGCCAGCACGGTTTTCGCTTTGGGAGAACACGCAGCCTCGGCCCACAACGACAGTCCTGCCGTGCAGAGACGTCGGGCCGCTAGTGCTGTTCAAGGCAGCTTTGAAGCCAAGCGCAAGGCGCCTCCAAACGGGGAGAAAGCGTCCTCTCCCCTCCGCGTCCCACGTTCAAGCTGAATGACGCAGCATGTTTCTCGGAAGGCTCTGCCGAGCTATCTAGTACAAGGGAGAGAGTGCCTGCCTCTGCTGAGAAAGGTTTTGACGTGGGGATTGCTGGACAGGCGGAAGAGCGTTCCCCAGGCCGTGCAAAGTTTAGGCCTTGGTGATTCTGGATGGTCCCAAGGGTCCAGAATTGTCCCTGGGAAAGCTGTCCTTTTCCCCTCTTTTTCCGGCTGGAAGTACACCTCTGGCATCCGACTGCCGTTCGGCGACGTCCTGGGGGAGACGCCCTGGTTTCACTTGTGGCGCACACTGGTGTTTCTCAGAAGAGCCCAAATTCCTCCCTGCGGGTGGGTGGGGGGCTTGGCACACCAGCATGGAATGTAAGGCTGTTTAGAACTGCGTACCTTGAGGCCGTGTGAAGGCCGCGCGAACGAGAGCTTTCGAGCGAACAGGGCAGCGCTTCGCCATCACCGTTGCACATTCACGGAGCTTAGTCAAACGAACGCATTTACTTCCTGGGGCTCAAACACAGCCGAGGAGTTGGAAGGCATACCGTGAGTGCCCTTTGACAGTTGTTACAATGAACGTGAGTGCACAGTGTCTCGTGAAATACCTTCCACGGTTGAAGCATTCCGTTAACGCGAGCCCCTCTGCTCCCTCTGGCACTCCGAGGTGTTACTGTCGGGGGAAATCTGGACTTTTGCTTGAGGCCGGGGTGGGGCGGGGGGACTCACAGTTCTTCTGCCGGCGAGCTCCAGAGCGCTCCTGCTGAAGCCCCCAGCAAGGAACTGAGAGCGGCAGGCTTCACACGAGTCAACTCAGACTTCTTCTGTCACGAGTCAACTCAGACTTCTTATGTGAGGCCTTCCGGCAGCAAAGAGAAGGTGCGCGCGAGGAGTGTGCTTCAGGCAGCTTAGCACCCGCCACTGTCTCGTCCACCACGGAGGGGAATCAGGTTTGGCCAGGGTCGCCCAGTTTCAAAGCTGAGCTCACGTAGTTATCCTCAGTGGTTTCTGATTACCTCAAGGAAACACACGGGAGGAACAGGGCCCTTCCATGGAGGCCCTTTTGGGCACAGGGACCTCTGCGTGGGATCTAGTGGGTAAGTATGGCAGTACCTTAGATAGGCCTCAGTGACCAAGGCTGTCGTCTGGCTCATGCCTTAGCTGTGTTAAGTGTGGAAAACGTGCTGGTCCTCAGGCTGGGCCCACAGCCTAGCTTTCGCTTCTGTGAGAGTGCTGTCCCGAGTCTCCTCCTGGAGCCAGTCGTCAGCACGGTGCCTTCTGGCACTGCAGTTCTCTTTCAGTCAAGGAGGCCGTGCGACTGGCAAAGGGAGTCTGCGCAGCACTGCCTTCGCGAGGCTCTTTGACGACTGGGGCACTCAACCCAGGCAAGCCAGAGAGCAGTGCGTTGCCCTTGCTATGAATGTGAAGAGCTTTCTCCAGGGGCCTGTTTAGGCTAAGGTTCCTCAGAAGCCAGGAGCCGCCCTTCCGGCACGGAGAGAAGTCATCCTGCGAAATTGGCGAACGAGCTCCTATCCTGTGTGCCCCCAGGAGCGTCGCAGAGTTAAGGCACTCCGTGGTGGAGTATGGCCTCATGGAAACCACTGCACACCCAACTCCCCCGACGTGAAACACTGGAACTTACCTTGAGGCCTGAGGTCACCTTTCGTTTGGCCGGAGCCGAACATGTGGTGCCGTGGGAGGGGTTTCTAGAAAGGTATTGCCAGCACGGTTTTCGCTTTGGGAGAACACGCAGCCTCGGCCCACAACGACAGTCCTGCCGTGCAGAGACGTCGGGCCGCTAGTGCTGTTCAAGGCAGCTTTGAAGCCAAGCGCAAGGCGCCTCCAAACGGGGAGAAAGCGTCCTCTCCCCTCCGCGTCCCACGTTCAAGCTGAATGACGCAGCATGTTTCTCGGAAGGCTCTGCCGAGCTATCTAGTACAAGGGAGAGAGTGCCTGCCTCTGCTGAGAAAGGTTTTGACGTGGGGATTGCTGGACAGGCGGAAGAGCGTTCCCCAGGCCGTGCAAAGTTTAGGCCTTGGTGATTCTGGATGGTCCCAAGGGTCCAGAATTGTCCCTGGGAAAGCTGTCCTTTTCCCCTCTTTTTCCGGCTGGAAGTACACCTCTGGCATCCGACTGCCGTTCGGCGACGTCCTGGGGGAGACGCCCTGGTTTCACTTGTGGCGCACACTGGTGTTTCTCAGAAGAGCCCAAATTCCTCCCTGCGGGTGGGTGGGGGGCTTGGCACACCAGCATGGAATGTAAGGCTGTTTAGAACTGCGTACCTTGAGGCCGTGTGAAGGCCGCGCGAACGAGAGCTTTCGAGCGAACAGGGCAGCGCTTCGCCATCACCGTTGCACATTCACGGAGCTTAGTCAAACGAACGCATTTACTTCCTGGGGCTCAAACACAGCCGAGGAGTTGGAAGGCATACCGTGAGTGCCCTTTGACAGTCGTTACAATGAACGTGAGTGCACAGTGTCTCGTGAAATACCTTCCACGGTTGAAGCATTCCGTTAACGCGAGCCCCTCTGCTCCCTCTGGCACTCCGAGGTGTTACTGTCGGGGGAAATCTGGACTTTTGCTTGAGGCCGGGGTGGGGCGGGGGGACTCACAGTTCTTCTGCCGGCGAGCTCCAGAGCGCTCCTGCTGAAGCCCCCAGCAAGGAACTGAGAGCGGCAGGCTTCACACGAGTCAACTCAGACTTCTTCTGTCACGAGTCAACTCAGACTTCTTATGTGAGGCCTTCCGGCAGCAAAGAGAAGGTGCGCGCGAGGAGTGTGCTTCAGGCAGCTTAGCACCCGCCACTGTCTCGTCCACCACGGAGGGGAATCAGGTTTGGCCAGGGTCGCCCAGTTTCAAAGCTGAGCTCACGTAGTTATCCTCAGTGGTTTCTGATTACCTCAAGGAAACACACGGGAGGAACAGGGCCCTTCCATGGAGGCCCTTTTGGGCACAGGGACCTCTGCGTGGGATCTAGTGGGTAAGTATGGCAGTACCTTAGATAGGCCTCAGTGACCAAGGCTGTCGTCTGGCTCATGCCTTAGCTGTGTTAAGTGTGGAAAACGTGCTGGTCCTCAGGCTGGGCCCACAGCCTAGCTTTCGCTTCTGTGAGAGTGCTGTCCCGAGTCTCCTCCTGGAGCCAGTCGTCAGCACGGTGCCTTCTGGCACTGCAGTTCTCTTTCAGTCAAGGAGGCCGTGCGACTGGCAAAGGGAGTCTGCGCAGCACTGCCTTCGCGAGGCTCTTTGACGACTGGGGCACTCAACCCAGGCAAGCCAGAGAGCAGTACGTTGCCCTTGCTATGAATGTGAAGAGCTTTCTCCAGGGGCCTGTTTAGGCTAAGGTTCCTCAGAAGCCAGGAGCCGCCCTTCCGGCACGGAGAGAAGTCATCCTGCGAAATTGGCGAACGAGCTCCTATCCTGTGTGCCCCCAGGAGCGTCGCAGAGTTAAGGCACTCCGTGGTGGAGTATGGCCTCATGGAAACCACTGCACACCCAACTCCCCCGACGTGAAACACTGGAACTTACCTTGAGGCCTGAGGTCACCTTTCGTTTGGCCGGAGCCGAACATGTGGTGCCGTGGGAGGGGTTTCTAGAAAGGTATTGCCAGCACGGTTTTCGCTTTGGGAGAACACGCAGCCTCGGCCCACAACGACAGTCCTGCCGTGCAGAGACGTCGGGCCGCTAGTGCTGTTCAAGGCAGCTTTGAAGCCAAGCGCAAGGCGCCTCCAAACGGGGAGAAAGCGTCCTCTCCCCTCCGCGTCCCACGTTCAAGCTGAATGACGCAGCATGTTTCTCGGAAGGCTCTGCCGAGCTATCTAGTACAAGGGAGAGAGTGCCTGCCTCTGCTGAGAAAGGTTTTGACGTGGGGATTGCTGGACAGGCGGAAGAGCGTTCCCCAGGCCGTGCAAAGTTTAGGCCTTGGTGATTCTGGATGGTCCCAAGGGTCCAGAATTGTCCCTGGGAAAGCTGTCCTTTTCCCCTCTTTTTCCGGCTGGAAGTACACCTCTGGCATCCGACTGCCGTTCGGCGACGTCCTGGGGGAGACGCCCTGGTTTCACTTGTGGCGCACACTGGTGTTTCTCAGAAGAGCCCAAATTCCTCCCTGCGGGTGGGTGGGGGGCTTGGCACACCAGCATGGAATGTAAGGCTGTTTAGAACTGCGTACCTTGAGGCCGTGTGAAGGCCGCGCGAACGAGAGCTTTCGAGCGAACAGGGCAGCGCTTCGCCATCACCGTTGCACATTCACGGAGCTTAGTCAAACGAACGCATTTACTTCCTGGGGCTCAAACACAGCCGAGGAGTTGGAAGGCATACCGTGAGTGCCCTTTGACAGTTGTTACAATGAACGTGAGTGCACAGTGTCTCGTGAAATACCTTCCACGGTTGAAGCATTCCGTTAACGCGAGCCCCTCTGCTCCCTCTGGCACTCCGAGGTGTTACTGTCGGGGGAAATCTGGACTTTTGCTTGAGGCCGGGGTGGGGCGGGGGGACTCACAGTTCTTCTGCCGGCGAGCTCCAGAGCGCTCCTGCTGAAGCCCCCAGCAAGGAACTGAGAGCGGCAGGCTTCACACGAGTCAACTCAGACTTCTTCTGTCACGAGTCAACTCAGACTTCTTATGTGAGGCCTTCCGGCAGCAAAGAGAAGGTGCGCGCGAGGAGTGTGCTTCAGGCAGCTTAGCACCCGCCACTGTCTCGTCCACCACGGAGGGGAATCAGGTTTGGCCAGGGTCGCCCAGTTTCAAAGCTGAGCTCACGTAGTTATCCTCAGTGGTTTCTGATTACCTCAAGGAAACACACGGGAGGAACAGGGCCCTTCCATGGAGGCCCTTTTGGGCACAGGGACCTCTGCGTGGGATCTAGTGGGTAAGTATGGCAGTACCTTAGATAGGCCTCAGTGACCAAGGCTGTCGTCTGGCTCATGCCTTAGCTGTGTTAAGTGTGGAAAACGTGCTGGTCCTCAGGCTGGGCCCACAGCCTAGCTTTCGCTTCTGTGAGAGTGCTGTCCCGAGTCTCCTCCTGGAGCCAGTCGTCAGCACGGTGCCTTCTGGCACTGCAGTTCTCTTTCAGTCAAGGAGGCCGTGCGACTGGCAAAGGGAGTCTGCGCAGCACTGCCTTCGCGAGGCTCTTTGACGACTGGGGCACTCAACCCAGGCAAGCCAGAGAGCAGTGCGTTGCCCTTGCTATGAATGTGAAGAGCTTTCTCCAGGGGCCTGTTTAGGCTAAGGTTCCTCAGAAGCCAGGAGCCGCCCTTCCGGCACGGAGAGAAGTCATCCTGCGAAATTGGCGAACGAGCTCCTATCCTGTGTGCCCCCAGGAGCGTCGCAGAGTTAAGGCACTCCGTGGTGGAGTATGGCCTCATGGAAACCACTGCACACCCAACTCCCCCGACGTGAAACACTGGAACTTACCTTGAGGCCTGAGGTCACCTTTCGTTTGGCCGGAGCCGAACATGTGGTGCCGTGGGAGGGGTTTCTAGAAAGGTATTGCCAGCACGGTTTTCGCTTTGGGAGAACACGCAGCCTCGGCCCACAACGACAGTCCTGCCGTGCAGAGACGTCGGGCCGCTAGTGCTGTTCAAGGCAGCTTTGAAGCCAAGCGCAAGGCGCCTCCAAACGGGGAGAAAGCGTCCTCTCCCCTCCGCGTCCCACGTTCAAGCTGAATGACGCAGCATGTTTCTCGGAAGGCTCTGCCGAGCTATCTAGTACAAGGGAGAGAGTGCCTGCCTCTGCTGAGAAAGGTTTTGACATGGGGATTGCTGGACAGGCGGAAGAGCGTTCCCCAGGCCGTGCAAAGTTTAGGCCTTGGTGATTCTGGATGGTCCCAAGGGTCCAGAATTGTCCCTGGGAAAGCTGTCCTTTTCCCCTCTTTTTCCGGCTGGAAGTACACCTCTGGCATCCGACTGCCGTTCGGCGACGTCCTGGGGGAGACGCCCTGGTTTCACTTGTGGCGCACACTGGTGTTTCTCAGAAGAGCCCAAATTCCTCCCTGCGGGTGGGTGGGGGGCTTGGCACACCAGCATGGAATGTAAGGCTGTTTAGAACTGCGTACCTTGAGGCCGTGTGAAGGCCGCGCGAACGAGAGCTTTCGAGCGAACAGGGCAGCGCTTCGCCATCACCGTTGCACATTCACGGAGCTTAGTCAAACGAACGCATTTACTTCCTGGGGCTCAAACACAGCCGAGGAGTTGGAAGGCATACCGTGAGTGCCCTTTGACAGTCGTTACAACGAACGTGAGTGCACAGTGTCTCGTGAAATACCTTCCACGGTTGAAGCATTCCGTTAACGCGAGCCCCTCCGCTCCCTCTGGCACTCCGAGGTGTTACTGTCGGGGGAAATCTGGACTTTTGCTTGAGGCCGGGGTGGGGCGGGGGGACTCACAGTTCTTCTGCCGGCGAGCTCCAGAGCGCTCCTGCTGAAGCCCCCAGCAAGGAACTGAGAGCGGCAGGCCTCACACGAGTCAACTCAGACTTCTTCTGTCACGAGTCAACTCAGACTTCTTATGTGAGGCCTTCCGGCAGCAAAGAGAAGGTGCGCGCGAGGAGTGTGCTTCAGGCAGCTTAGCACCCGCCACTGTCTCGTCCACCACGGAGGGGAATCAGGTTTGGCCAGGGTCGCCCAGTTTCAAAGCTGAGCTCACGTAGTTATCCTCAGTGGTTTCTGATTACCTCAAGGAAACACACGGGAGGAACAGGGCCCTTCCATGGAGGCCCTTTTGGGCACAGGGACCTCTGCGTGGGATCTAGTGGGTAAGTATGGCAGTACCTTAGATAGGCCTCAGTGACCAAGGCTGTCGTCTGGCTCATGCCTTAGCTGTGTTAAGTGTGGAAAACGTGCTGGTCCTCAGGCTGGGCCCACAGCCTAGCTTTCGCTTCTGTGAGAGTGCTGTCCCGAGTCTCCTCCTGGAGCCAGTCGTCAGCACGGTGCCTTCTGGCACTGCAGTTCTCTTTCAGTCAAGGAGGCCGTGCGACTGGCAAAGGGAGTCTGCGCAGCACTGCCTTCACGAGGCTCTTTGACGACTTGGGGCACTCAACCCAGGCAAGCCAGAGAGCAGTGCGTTGCTCTTGCTATGAATGTGAAGAGCTTTCTCCAGGGGCCTGTTTAGGCTAAGGTTCCTCAGAAGCCAGGAGCCGCCCTTCCGGCACGGAGAGAAGTCATCCTGCGAAATTGGCGAACGAGCTCCTATCCTGTGTGCCCCCAGGAGCGTCGCAGAGTTAAGGCACTCCGTGGTGGAGTATGGCCTCATGGAAACCACTGCACACCCAACTCCCCCGACGTGAAACACTGGAACTTACCTTGAGGCCTGAGGTCACCTTTCGTTTGGCCGGAGCCGAACATGTGGTGCCGTGGGAGGGGTTTCTAGAAAGGTATTGCCAGCACGGTTTTCGCTTTGGGAGAACACGCAGCCTCGGCCCACAACGACAGTCCTGCCGTGCAGAGACGTCGGGCCGCTAGTGCTGTTCAAGGCAGCTTTGAAGCCAAGCGCAAGGCGCCTCCAAACGGGGAGAAAGCGTCCTCTCCCCTCCGCGTCCCACGTTCAAGCTGAATGACGCAGCATGTTTCTCGGAAGGCTCTGCCGAGCTATCTAGTACAAGGGAGAGAGTGCCTGCCTCTGCTGAGAAAGGTTTTGACGTGGGGATTGCTGGACAGGCGGAAGAGCGTTCCCCAGGCCGTGCAAAGTTTAGGCCTTGGTGATTCTGGATGGTCCCAAGGGTCCAGAATTGTCCCTGGGAAAGCTGTCCTTTTCCCCTCTTTTTCCGGCTGGAAGTACACCTCTGGCATCCGACTGCCGTTCGGCGACGTCCTGGGGGAGACGCCCTGGTTTCACTTGTGGCGCACACTGGTGTTTCTCAGAAGAGCCCAAATTCCTCCCTGCGGGTGGGTGGGGGGCTTGGCACACCAGCATGGAATGTAAGGCTGTTTAGAACTGCGTACCTTGAGGCCGTGTGAAGGCCGCGCGAACGAGAGCTTTCGAGCGAACAGGGCAGCGCTTCGCCATCACCGTTGCACATTCACGGAGCTTAGTCAAACGAACGCATTTACTTCCTGGGGCTCAAACACAGCCGAGGAGTTGGAAGGCATACCGTGAGTGCCCTTTGACAGTTGTTACAATGAACGTGAGTGCACAGTGTCTCGTGAAATACCTTCCACGGTTGAAGCATTCCGTTAACGCGAGCCCCTCTGCTCCCTCTGGCACTCCGAGGTGTTACTGTCGGGGGAAATCTGGACTTTTGCTTGAGGCCGGGGTGGGGCGGGGGGACTCACAGTTCTTCTGCCGGCGAGCTCCAGAGCGCTCCTGCTGAAGCCCCCAGCAAGGAACTGAGAGCGGCAGGCTTCACACGAGTCAACTCAGACTTCTTCTGTCACGAGTCAACTCAGACTTCTTATGTGAGGCCTTCCGGCAGCAAAGAGAGGGTGCGCGCGAGGAGTGTGCTTCAGGCAGCTTAGCACCCGCCACTGTCTCGTCCACCACGGAGGGGAATCAGGTTTGGCCAGGGTCGCCCAGTTTCAAAGCTGAGCTCACGTAGTTATCCTCAGTGGTTTCTGATTACCTCAAGGAAACACACGGGAGGAACAGGGCCCTTCCATGGAGGTCCTTTTGGGCACAGGGACCTCTGCGTGGGATCTAGTGGGTAAGTATGGCAGTACCTTAGATAGGCCTCAGTGACCAAGGCTGTCGTCTGGCTCATGCCTTAGCTGTGTTAAGTGTGGAAAACGTGCTGGTCCTCAGGCTGGGCCCACAGCCTAGCTTTCGCTTCTGTGAGAGTGCTGTCCCGAGTCTCCTCCTGGAGCCAGTCGTCAGCACGGTGCCTTCTGGCACTGCAGTTCTCTTTCAGTCAAGGAGGCCGTGCGACTGGCAAAGGGAGTCTGCGCAGCACTGCCTTCGCGAGGCTCTTTGACTACTGGGGCACTCAACCCAGGCAAGCCAGAGAGCAGTACGTTGCCCTTGCTATGAATGTGAAGAGCTTTCTCCAGGGGCCTGTTTAGGCTAAGGTTCCTCAGAAGCCAGGAGCCGCCCTTCCGGCACGGAGAGAAGTCATCCTGCGAAATTGGCGAACGAGCTCCTATCCTGTGTGCCCCCAGGAGCGTCGCAGAGTTAAGGCACTCCGTGGTGGAGTATGGCCTCATGGAAACCACTGCACACCCAACTCCCCCGACGTGAAACACTGGAACTTACCTTGAGGCCTGAGGTCACCTTTCGTTTGGCCGGAGCCGAACATGTGGTGCCGTGGGAGGGGTTTCTAGAAAGGTATTGCCAGCACGGTTTTCGCTTTGGGAGAACACGCAGCCTCGGCCCACAACGACAGTCCTGCCGTGCAGAGACGTCGGGCCGCTAGTGCTGTTCAAGGCAGCTTTGAAGCCAAGCGCAAGGCGCCTCCAAACGGGGAGAAAGCGTCCTCTCCCCTCCGCGTCCCACGTTCAAGCTGAATGACGCAGCATGTTTCTCGGAAGGCTCTGCCGAGCTATCTAGTACAAGGGAGAGAGTGCCTGCCTCTGCTGAGAAAGGTTTTGACGTGGGGATTGCTGGACAGGCGGAAGAGCGTTCCCCAGGCCGTGCAAAGTTTAGGCCTTGGTGATTCTGGATGGTCCCAAGGGTCCAGAATTGTCCCTGGGAAAGCTGTCCTTTTCCCCTCTTTTTCCGGCTGGAAGTACACCTCTGGCATCCGACTGCCGTTCGGCGACGTCCTGGGGGAGACGCCCTGGTTTCACTTGTGGCGCACACTGGTGTTTCTCAGAAGAGCCCAAATTCCTCCCTGCGGGTGGGTGGGGGGCTTGGCACACCAGCATGGAATGTAAGGCTGTTTAGAACTGCGTACCTTGAGGCCGTGTGAAGGCCGCGCGAACGAGAGCTTTCGAGCGAACAGGGCAGCGCTTCGCCATCACCGTTGCACATTCACGGAGCTTAGTCAAACGAACGCATTTACTTCCTGGGGCTCAAACACAGCCGAGGAGTTGGAAGGCATACCGTGAGTGCCCTTTGACAGTCGTTACAACGAACGTGAGTGCACAGTGTCTCGTGAAATACCTTCCACGGTTGAAGCATTCCGTTAACGCGAGCCCCTCCGCTCCCTCTGGCACTCCGAGGTGTTACTGTCGGGGGAAATCTGGACTTTTGCTTGAGGCCGGGGTGGGGCGGGGGGACTCACAGTTCTTCTGCCGGCGAGCTCCAGAGCGCTCCTGCTGAAGCCCCCAGCAAGGAACTGAGAGCGGCAGGCCTCACACGAGTCAACTCAGACTTCTTCTGTCACGAGTCAACTCAGACTTCTTATGTGAGGCCTTCCGGCAGCAAAGAGAAGGTGCGCGCGAGGAGTGTGCTTCAGGCAGCTTAGCACCCGCCACTGTCTCGTCCACCACGGAGGGGAATCAGGTTTGGCCAGGGTCGCCCAGTTTCAAAGCTGAGCTCACGTAGTTATCCTCAGTGGTTTCTGATTACCTCAAGGAAACACACGGGAGGAACAGGGCCCTTCCATGGAGGCCCTTTTGGGCACAGGGACCTCTGCGTGGGATCTAGTGGGTAAGTATGGCAGTACCTTAGATAGGCCTCAGTGACCAAGGCTGTCGTCTGGCTCATGCCTTAGCTGTGTTAAGTGTGGAAAACGTGCTGGTCCTCAGGCTGGGCCCACAGCCTAGCTTTCGCTTCTGTGAGAGTGCTGTCCCGAGTCTCCTCCTGGAGCCAGTCGTCAGCACGGTGCCTTCTGGCACTGCAGTTCTCTTTCAGTCAAGGAGGCCGTGCGACTGGCAAAGGGAGTCTGCGCAGCACTGCCTTCGCGAGGCTCTTTGACGACTGGGGCACTCAACCCAGGCAAGCCAGAGAGCAGTACGTTGCCCTTGCTATGAATGTGAAGAGCTTTCTCCAGGGGCCTGTTTAGGCTAAGGTTCCTCAGAAGCCAGGAGCCGCCCTTCCGGCACAGAGAGAAGTCATCCTGCGAAATTGGCGAACGAGCTCCTATCCTGTGTGCCCCCAGGAGCGTCGCAGAGTTAAGGCACTCCGTGGTGGAGTATGGCCTCATGGAAACCACTGCACACCCAACTCCCCCGACGTGAAACACTGGAACTTACCTTGAGGCCTGAGGTCACCTTTCGTTTGGCCGGAGCCGAACATGTGGTGCCGTGGGAGGGGTTTCTAGAAAGGTATTGCCAGCACGGTTTTCGCTTTGGGAGAACACGCAGCCTCGGCCCACAACGACAGTCCTGCCGTGCAGAGACGTCGGGCCGCTAGTGCTGTTCAAGGCAGCTTTGAAGCCAAGCGCAAGGCGCCTCCAAACGGGGAGAAAGCGTCCTCTCCCCTCCGCGTCCCACGTTCAAGCTGAATGACGCAGCATGTTTCTCGGAAGGCTCTGCCGAGCTATCTAGTACAAGGGAGAGAGTGCCTGCCTCTGCTGAGAAAGGTTTTGACATGGGGATTGCTGGACAGGCGGAAGAGCGTTCCCCAGGCCGTGCAAAGTTTAGGCCTTGGTGATTCTGGATGGTCCCAAGGGTCCAGAATTGTCCCTGGGAAAGCTGTCCTTTTCCCCTCTTTTTCCGGCTGGAAGTACACCTCTGGCATCCGACTGCCGTTCGGCGACGTCCTGGGGGAGACGCCCTGGTTTCACTTGTGGCGCACACTGGTGTTTCTCAGAAGAGCCCAAATTCCTCCCTGCGGGTGGGTGGGGGGCTTGGCACACCAGCATGGAATGTAAGGCTGCTTAGAACTGCGTACCTTGAGGCCGTGTGTAGGCCGCGCGAACGAGAGCTTTCGAGCGAACAGGGCAGCGCTTCGCCATCACCGTTGCACATTCACGGAGCTTAGTCAAACGAACGCATTTACTTCCTGGGGCTCAAACACAGCCGAGGAGTTGGAAGGCATACCGTGAGTGCCCTTTGACAGTCGTTACAACGAACGTGAGTGCACAGTGTCTCGTGAAATACCTTCCACGGTTGAAGCATTCCGTTAACGCGAGCCCCTCCGCTCCCTCTGGCACTCCGAGGTGTTACTGTCGGGGGAAATCTGGACTTTTGCTTGAGGCCGGGGTGGGGCGGGGGGACTCACAGTTCTTCTGCCGGCGAGCTCCAGAGCGCTCCTGCTGAAGCCCCCAGCAAGGAACTGAGAGCGGCAGGCCTCACACGAGTCAACTCAGACTTCTTCTGTCACGAGTCAACTCAGACTTCTTATGTGAGGCCTTCCGGCAGCAAAGAGAAGGTGCGCGCGAGGAGTGTGCTTCAGGCAGCTTAGCACCCGCCACTGTCTCGTCCACCACGGAGGGGAATCAGGTTTGGCCAGGGTCGCCCAGTTTCAAAGCTGAGCTCACGTAGTTATCCTCAGTGGTTTCTGATTACCTCAAGGAAACACACGGGAGGAACAGGGCCCTTCCATGGAGGCCCTTTTGGGCACAGGGACCTCTGCGTGGGATCTAGTGGGTAAGTATGGCAGTACCTTAGATAGGCCTCAGTGACCAAGGCTGTCGTCTGGCTCATGCCTTAGCTGTGTTAAGTGTGGAAAACGTGCTGGTCCTCAGGCTGGGCCCACAGCCTAGCTTTCGCTTCTGTGAGAGTGCTGTCCCGAGTCTCCTCCTGGAGCCAGTCGTCAGCACGGTGCCTTCTGGCACTGCAGTTCTCTTTCAGTCAAGGAGGCCGTGCGACTGGCAAAGGGAGTCTGCGCAGCACTGCCTTCACGAGGCTCTTTGACGACTTGGGGCACTCAACCCAGGCAAGCCAGAGAGCAGTGCGTTGCTCTTGCTATGAATGTGAAGAGCTTTCTCCAGGGGCCTGTTTAGGCTAAGGTTCCTCAGAAGCCAGGAGCCGCCCTTCCGGCACGGAGAGAAGTCATCCTGCGAAATTGGCGAACGAGCTCCTATCCTGTGTGCCCCCAGGAGCGTCGCAGAGTTAAGGCACTCCGTGGTGGAGTATGGCCTCATGGAAACCACTGCACACCCAACTCCCCCGACGTGAAACACTGGAACTTACCTTGAGGCCTGAGGTCACCTTTCGTTTGGCCGGAGCCGAACATGTGGTGCCGTGGGAGGGGTTTCTAGAAAGGTATTGCCAGCACGGTTTTCGCTTTGGGAGAACACGCAGCCTCGGCCCACAACGACAGTCCTGCCGTGCAGAGACGTCGGGCCGCTAGTGCTGTTCAAGGCAGCTTTGAAGCCAAGCGCAAGGCGCCTCCAAACGGGGAGAAAGCGTCCTCTCCCCTCCGCGTCCCACGTTCAAGCTGAATGACGCAGCATGTTTCTCGGAAGGCTCTGCCGAGCTATCTAGTACAAGGGAGAGAGTGCCTGCCTCTGCTGAGAAAGGTTTTGACGTGGGGATTGCTGGACAGGCGGAAGAGCGTTCCCCAGGCCGTGCAAAGTTTAGGCCTTGGTGATTCTGGATGGTCCCAAGGGTCCAGAATTGTCCCTGGGAAAGCTGTCCTTTTCCCCTCTTTTTCCGGCTGGAAGTACACCTCTGGCATCCGACTGCCGTTCGGCGACGTCCTGGGGGAGACGCCCTGGTTTCACTTGTGGCGCACACTGGTGTTTCTCAGAAGAGCCCAAATTCCTCCCTGCGGGTGGGTGGGGGGCTTGGCACACCAGCATGGAATGTAAGGCTGTTTAGAACTGCGTACCTTGAGGCCGTGTGAAGGCCGCGCGAACGAGAGCTTTCGAGCGAACAGGGCAGCGCTTCGCCATCACCGTTGCACATTCACGGAGCTTAGTCAAACGAACGCATTTACTTCCTGGGGCTCAAACACAGCCGAGGAGTTGGAAGGCATACCGTGAGTGCCCTTTGACAGTTGTTACAATGAACGTGAGTGCACAGTGTCTCGTGAAATACCTTCCACGGTTGAAGCATTCCGTTAACGCGAGCCCCTCTGCTCCCTCTGGCACTCCGAGGTGTTACTGTCGGGGGAAATCTGGACTTTTGCTTGAGGCCGGGGTGGGGCGGGGGGACTCACAGTTCTTCTGCCGGCGAGCTCCAGAGCGCTCCTGCTGAAGCCCCCAGCAAGGAACTGAGAGCGGCAGGCTTCACACGAGTCAACTCAGACTTCTTCTGTCACGAGTCAACTCAGACTTCTTATGTGAGGCCTTCCGGCAGCAAAGAGAGGGTGCGCGCGAGGAGTGTGCTTCAGGCAGCTTAGCACCCGCCACTGTCTCGTCCACCACGGAGGGGAATCAGGTTTGGCCAGGGTCGCCCAGTTTCAAAGCTGAGCTCACGTAGTTATCCTCAGTGGTTTCTGATTACCTCAAGGAAACACACGGGAGGAACAGGGCCCTTCCATGGAGGTCCTTTTGGGCACAGGGACCTCTGCGTGGGATCTAGTGGGTAAGTATGGCAGTACCTTAGATAGGCCTCAGTGACCAAGGCTGTCGTCTGGCTCATGCCTTAGCTGTGTTAAGTGTGGAAAACGTGCTGGTCCTCAGGCTGGGCCCACAGCCTAGCTTTCGCTTCTGTGAGAGTGCTGTCCCGAGTCTCCTCCTGGAGCCAGTCGTCAGCACGGTGCCTTCTGGCACTGCAGTTCTCTTTCAGTCAAGGAGGCCGTGCGACTGGCAAAGGGAGTCTGCGCAGCACTGCCTTCGCGAGGCTCTTTGACTACTGGGGCACTCAACCCAGGCAAGCCAGAGAGCAGTACGTTGCCCTTGCTATGAATGTGAAGAGCTTTCTCCAGGGGCCTGTTTAGGCTAAGGTTCCTCAGAAGCCAGGAGCCGCCCTTCCGGCACGGAGAGAAGTCATCCTGCGAAATTGGCGAACGAGCTCCTATCCTGTGTGCCCCCAGGAGCGTCGCAGAGTTAAGGCACTCCGTGGTGGAGTATGGCCTCATGGAAACCACTGCACACCCAACTCCCCCGACGTGAAACACTGGAACTTACCTTGAGGCCTGAGGTCACCTTTCGTTTGGCCGGAGCCGAACATGTGGTGCCGTGGGAGGGGTTTCTAGAAAGGTATTGCCAGCACGGTTTTCGCTTTGGGAGAACACGCAGCCTCGGCCCACAACGACAGTCCTGCCGTGCAGAGACGTCGGGCCGCTAGTGCTGTTCAAGGCAGCTTTGAAGCCAAGCGCAAGGCGCCTCCAAACGGGGAGAAAGCGTCCTCTCCCCTCCGCGTCCCACGTTCAAGCTGAATGACGCAGCATGTTTCTCGGAAGGCTCTGCCGAGCTATCTAGTACAAGGGAGAGAGTGCCTGCCTCTGCTGAGAAAGGTTTTGACGTGGGGATTGCTGGACAGGCGGAAGAGCGTTCCCCAGGCCGTGCAAAGTTTAGGCCTTGGTGATTCTGGATGGTCCCAAGGGTCCAGAATTGTCCCTGGGAAAGCTGTCCTTTTCCCCTCTTTTTCCGGCTGGAAGTACACCTCTGGCATCCGACTGCCGTTCGGCGACGTCCTGGGGGAGACGCCCTGGTTTCACTTGTGGCGCACACTGGTGTTTCTCAGAAGAGCCCAAATTCCTCCCTGCGGGTGGGTGGGGGGCTTGGCACACCAGCATGGAATGTAAGGCTGTTTAGAACTGCGTACCTTGAGGCCGTGTGAAGGCCGCGCGAACGAGAGCTTTCGAGCGAACAGGGCAGCGCTTCGCCATCACCGTTGCACATTCACGGAGCTTAGTCAAACGAACGCATTTACTTCCTGGGGCTCAAACACAGCCGAGGAGTTGGAAGGCATACCGTGAGTGCCCTTTGACAGTCGTTACAACGAACGTGAGTGCACAGTGTCTCGTGAAATACCTTCCACGGTTGAAGCATTCCGTTAACGCGAGCCCCTCCGCTCCCTCTGGCACTCCGAGGTGTTACTGTCGGGGGAAATCTGGACTTTTGCTTGAGGCCGGGGTGGGGCGGGGGGACTCACAGTTCTTCTGCCGGCGAGCTCCAGAGCGCTCCTGCTGAAGCCCCCAGCAAGGAACTGAGAGCGGCAGGCCTCACACGAGTCAACTCAGACTTCTTCTGTCACGAGTCAACTCAGACTTCTTATGTGAGGCCTTCCGGCAGCAAAGAGAAGGTGCGCGCGAGGAGTGTGCTTCAGGCAGCTTAGCACCCGCCACTGTCTCGTCCACCACGGAGGGGAATCAGGTTTGGCCAGGGTCGCCCAGTTTCAAAGCTGAGCTCACGTAGTTATCCTCAGTGGTTTCTGATTACCTCAAGGAAACACACGGGAGGAACAGGGCCCTTCCATGGAGGCCCTTTTGGGCACAGGGACCTCTGCGTGGGATCTAGTGGGTAAGTATGGCAGTACCTTAGATAGGCCTCAGTGACCAAGGCTGTCGTCTGGCTCATGCCTTAGCTGTGTTAAGTGTGGAAAACGTGCTGGTCCTCAGGCTGGGCCCACAGCCTAGCTTTCGCTTCTGTGAGAGTGCTGTCCCGAGTCTCCTCCTGGAGCCAGTCGTCAGCACGGTGCCTTCTGGCACTGCAGTTCTCTTTCAGTCAAGGAGGCCGTGCGACTGGCAAAGGGAGTCTGCGCAGCACTGCCTTCGCGAGGCTCTTTGACGACTGGGGCACTCAACCCAGGCAAGCCAGAGAGCAGTACGTTGCCCTTGCTATGAATGTGAAGAGCTTTCTCCAGGGGCCTGTTTAGGCTAAGGTTCCTCAGAAGCCAGGAGCCGCCCTTCCGGCACAGAGAGAAGTCATCCTGCGAAATTGGCGAACGAGCTCCTATCCTGTGTGCCCCCAGGAGCGTCGCAGAGTTAAGGCACTCCGTGGTGGAGTATGGCCTCATGGAAACCACTGCACACCCAACTCCCCCGACGTGAAACACTGGAACTTACCTTGAGGCCTGAGGTCACCTTTCGTTTGGCCGGAGCCGAACATGTGGTGCCGTGGGAGGGGTTTCTAGAAAGGTATTGCCAGCACGGTTTTCGCTTTGGGAGAACACGCAGCCTCGGCCCACAACGACAGTCCTGCCGTGCAGAGACGTCGGGCCGCTAGTGCTGTTCAAGGCAGCTTTGAAGCCAAGCGCAAGGCGCCTCCAAACGGGGAGAAAGCGTCCTCTCCCCTCCGCGTCCCACGTTCAAGCTGAATGACGCAGCATGTTTCTCGGAAGGCTCTGCCGAGCTATCTAGTACAAGGGAGAGAGTGCCTGCCTCTGCTGAGAAAGGTTTTGACATGGGGATTGCTGGACAGGCGGAAGAGCGTTCCCCAGGCCGTGCAAAGTTTAGGCCTTGGTGATTCTGGATGGTCCCAAGGGTCCAGAATTGTCCCTGGGAAAGCTGTCCTTTTCCCCTCTTTTTCCGGCTGGAAGTACACCTCTGGCATCCGACTGCCGTTCGGCGACGTCCTGGGGGAGACGCCCTGGTTTCACTTGTGGCGCACACTGGTGTTTCTCAGAAGAGCCCAAATTCCTCCCTGCGGGTGGGTGGGGGGCTTGGCACACCAGCATGGAATGTAAGGCTGCTTAGAACTGCGTACCTTGAGGCCGTGTGTAGGCCGCGCGAACGAGAGCTTTCGAGCGAACAGGGCAGCGCTTCGCCATCACCGTTGCACATTCACGGAGCTTAGTCAAACGAACGCATTTACTTCCTGGGGCTCAAACACAGCCGAGGAGTTGGAAGGCATACCGTGAGTGCCCTTTGACAGTCGTTACAACGAACGTGAGTGCACAGTGTCTCGTGAAATACCTTCCACGGTTGAAGCATTCCGTTAACGCGAGCCCCTCCGCTCCCTCTGGCACTCCGAGGTGTTACTGTCGGGGGAAATCTGGACTTTTGCTTGAGGCCGGGGTGGGGCGGGGGGACTCACAGTTCTTCTGCCGGCGAGCTCCAGAGCGCTCCTGCTGAAGCCCCCAGCAAGGAACTGAGAGCGGCAGGCCTCACACGAGTCAACTCAGACTTCTTCTGTCACGAGTCAACTCAGACTTCTTATGTGAGGCCTTCCGGCAGCAAAGAGAAGGTGCGCGCGAGGAGTGTGCTTCAGGCAGCTTAGCACCCGCCACTGTCTCGTCCACCACGGAGGGGAATCAGGTTTGGCCAGGGTCGCCCAGTTTCAAAGCTGAGCTCACGTAGTTATCCTCAGTGGTTTCTGATTACCTCAAGGAAACACACGGGAGGAACAGGGCCCTTCCATGGAGGCCCTTTTGGGCACAGGGACCTCTGCGTGGGATCTAGTGGGTAAGTATGGCAGTACCTTAGATAGGCCTCAGTGACCAAGGCTGTCGTCTGGCTCATGCCTTAGCTGTGTTAAGTGTGGAAAACGTGCTGGTCCTCAGGCTGGGCCCACAGCCTAGCTTTCGCTTCTGTGAGAGTGCTGTCCCGAGTCTCCTCCTGGAGCCAGTCGTCAGCACGGTGCCTTCTGGCACTGCAGTTCTCTTTCAGTCAAGGAGGCCGTGCGACTGGCAAAGGGAGTCTGCGCAGCACTGCCTTCGCGAGGCTCTTTGACGACTGGGGCACTCAACCCAGGCAAGCCAGAGAGCAGTACGTTGCCCTTGCTATGAATGTGAAGAGCTTTCTCCAGGGGCCTGTTTAGGCTAAGGTTCCTCAGAAGCCAGGAGCCGCCCTTCCGGCACAGAGAGAAGTCATCCTGCGAAATTGGCGAACGAGCTCCTATCCTGTGTGCCCCCAGGAGCGTCGCAGAGTTAAGGCACTCCGTGGTGGAGTATGGCCTCATGGAAACCACTGCACACCCAACTCCCCCGACGTGAAACACTGGAACTTACCTTGAGGCCTGAGGTCACCTTTCGTTTGGCCGGAGCCGAACATGTGGTGCCGTGGGAGGGGTTTCTAGAAAGGTATTGCCAGCACGGTTTTCGCTTTGGGAGAACACGCAGCCTCGGCCCACAACGACAGTCCTGCCGTGCAGAGACGTCGGGCCGCTAGTGCTGTTCAAGGCAGCTTTGAAGCCAAGCGCAAGGCGCCTCCAAACGGGGAGAAAGCGTCCTCTCCCCTCCGCGTCCCACGTTCAAGCTGAATGACGCAGCATGTTTCTCGGAAGGCTCTGCCGAGCTATCTAGTACAAGGGAGAGAGTGCCTGCCTCTGCTGAGAAAGGTTTTGACATGGGGATTGCTGGACAGGCGGAAGAGCGTTCCCCAGGCCGTGCAAAGTTTAGGCCTTGGTGATTCTGGATGGTCCCAAGGGTCCAGAATTGTCCCTGGGAAAGCTGTCCTTTTCCCCTCTTTTTCCGGCTGGAAGTACACCTCTGGCATCCGACTGCCGTTCGGCGACGTCCTGGGGGAGACGCCCTGGTTTCACTTGTGGCGCACACTGGTGTTTCTCAGAAGAGCCCAAATTCCTCCCTGCGGGTGGGTGGGGGGCTTGGCACACCAGCATGGAATGTAAGGCTGCTTAGAACTGCGTACCTTGAGGCCGTGTGTAGGCCGCGCGAACGAGAGCTTTCGAGCGAACAGGGCAGCGCTTCGCCATCACCGTTGCACATTCACGGAGCTTAGTCAAACGAACGCATTTACTTCCTGGGGCTCAAACACAGCCGAGGAGTTGGAAGGCATACCGTGAGTGCCCTTTGACAGTCGTTACAACGAACGTGAGTGCACAGTGTCTCGTGAAATACCTTCCACGGTTGAAGCATTCCGTTAACGCGAGCCCCTCCGCTCCCTCTGGCACTCCGAGGTGTTACTGTCGGGGGAAATCTGGACTTTTGCTTGAGGCCGGGGTGGGGCGGGGGGACTCACAGTTCTTCTGCCGGCGAGCTCCAGAGCGCTCCTGCTGAAGCCCCCAGCAAGGAACTGAGAGCGGCAGGCCTCACACGAGTCAACTCAGACTTCTTCTGTCACGAGTCAACTCAGACTTCTTATGTGAGGCCTTCCGGCAGCAAAGAGAAGGTGCGCGCGAGGAGTGTGCTTCAGGCAGCTTAGCACCCGCCACTGTCTCGTCCACCACGGAGGGGAATCAGGTTTGGCCAGGGTCGCCCAGTTTCAAAGCTGAGCTCACGTAGTTATCCTCAGTGGTTTCTGATTACCTCAAGGAAACACACGGGAGGAACAGGGCCCTTCCATGGAGGCCCTTTTGGGCACAGGGACCTCTGCGTGGGATCTAGTGGGTAAGTATGGCAGTACCTTAGATAGGCCTCAGTGACCAAGGCTGTCGTCTGGCTCATGCCTTAGCTGTGTTAAGTGTGGAAAACGTGCTGGTCCTCAGGCTGGGCCCACAGCCTAGCTTTCGCTTCTGTGAGAGTGCTGTCCCGAGTCTCCTCCTGGAGCCAGTCGTCAGCACGGTGCCTTCTGGCACTGCAGTTCTCTTTCAGTCAAGGAGGCCGTGCGACTGGCAAAGGGAGTCTGCGCAGCACTGCCTTCACGAGGCTCTTTGACGACTTGGGGCACTCAACCCAGGCAAGCCAGAGAGCAGTGCGTTGCTCTTGCTATGAATGTGAAGAGCTTTCTCCAGGGGCCTGTTTAGGCTAAGGTTCCTCAGAAGCCAGGAGCCGCCCTTCCGGCACGGAGAGAAGTCATCCTGCGAAATTGGCGAACGAGCTCCTATCCTGTGTGCCCCCAGGAGCGTCGCAGAGTTAAGGCACTCCGTGGTGGAGTATGGCCTCATGGAAACCACTGCACACCCAACTCCCCCGACGTGAAACACTGGAACTTACCTTGAGGCCTGAGGTCACCTTTCGTTTGGCCGGAGCCGAACATGTGGTGCCGTGGGAGGGGTTTCTAGAAAGGTATTGCCAGCACGGTTTTCGCTTTGGGAGAACACGCAGCCTCGGCCCACAACGACAGTCCTGCCGTGCAGAGACGTCGGGCCGCTAGTGCTGTTCAAGGCAGCTTTGAAGCCAAGCGCAAGGCGCCTCCAAACGGGGAGAAAGCGTCCTCTCCCCTCCGCGTCCCACGTTCAAGCTGAATGACGCAGCATGTTTCTCGGAAGGCTCTGCCGAGCTATCTAGTACAAGGGAGAGAGTGCCTGCCTCTGCTGAGAAAGGTTTTGACGTGGGGATTGCTGGACAGGCGGAAGAGCGTTCCCCAGGCCGTGCAAAGTTTAGGCCTTGGTGATTCTGGATGGTCCCAAGGGTCCAGAATTGTCCCTGGGAAAGCTGTCCTTTTCCCCTCTTTTTCCGGCTGGAAGTACACCTCTGGCATCCGACTGCCGTTCGGCGACGTCCTGGGGGAGACGCCCTGGTTTCACTTGTGGCGCACACTGGTGTTTCTCAGAAGAGCCCAAATTCCTCCCTGCGGGTGGGTGGGGGGCTTGGCACACCAGCATGGAATGTAAGGCTGTTTAGAACTGCGTACCTTGAGGCCGTGTGAAGGCCGCGCGAACGAGAGCTTTCGAGCGAACAGGGCAGCGCTTCGCCATCACCGTTGCACATTCACGGAGCTTAGTCAAACGAACGCATTTACTTCCTGGGGCTCAAACACAGCCGAGGAGTTGGAAGGCATACCGTGAGTGCCCTTTGACAGTTGTTACAACGAACGTGAGTGCACAGTGTCTCGTGAAATACCTTCCACGGTTGAAACATTCCGTTAACGCGAGCCCCTCCGCTCCCTCTGGCACTCCGAGGTGTTACTGTCGGGGGAAATCTGGACTTTTGCTTGAGGCCGGGGTGGGGCGGGGGGACTCACAGTTCTTCTGCCGGCGAGCTCCAGAGCGCTCCTGCTGAAGCCCCCAGCAAGGAACTGAGAGCGGCAGGCCTCACACGAGTCAACTCAGACTTCTTCTGTCACGAGTCAACTCAGACTTCTTATGTGAGGCCTTCCGGCAGCAAAGAGAAGGTGCGCGCGAGGAGTGTGCTTCAGGCAGCTTAGCACCCGCCACTGTCTCGTCCACCACGGAGGGGAATCAGGTTTGGCCAGGGTCGCCCAGTTTCAAAGCTGAGCTCACGTAGTTATCCTCAGTGGTTTCTGATTACCTCAAGGAAACACACGGGAGGAACAGGGCCCTTCCATGGAGGCCCTTTTGGGCACAGGGACCTCTGCGTGGGATCTAGTGGGTAAGTATGGCAGTACCTTAGATAGGCCTCAGTGACCAAGGCTGTCGTCTGGCTCATGCCTTAGCTGTGTTAAGTGTGGAAAACGTGCTGGTCCTCAGGCTGGGCCCACAGCCTAGCTTTCGCTTCTGTGAGAGTGCTGTCCCGAGTCTCCTCCTGGAGCCAGTCGTCAGCACGGTGCCTTCTGGCACTGCAGTTCTCTTTCAGTCAAGGAGGCCGTGCGACTGGCAAAGGGAGTCTGCGCAGCACTGCCTTCGCGAGGCTCTTTGACGACTGGGGCACTCAACCCAGGCAAGCCAGAGAGCAGTACGTTGCCCTTGCTATGAATGTGAAGAGCTTTCTCCAGGGGCCTGTTTAGGCTAAGGTTCCTCAGAAGCCAGGAGCCGCCCTTCCGGCACAGAGAGAAGTCATCCTGCGAAATTGGCGAACGAGCTCCTATCCTGTGTGCCCCCAGGAGCGTCGCAGAGTTAAGGCACTCCGTGGTGGAGTATGGCCTCATGGAAACCACTGCACACCCAACTCCCCCGACGTGAAACACTGGAACTTACCTTGAGGCCTGAGGTCACCTTTCGTTTGGCCGGAGCCGAACATGTGGTGCCGTGGGAGGGGTTTCTAGAAAGGTATTGCCAGCACGGTTTTCGCTTTGGGAGAACACGCAGCCTCGGCCCACAACGACAGTCCTGCCGTGCAGAGACGTCGGGCCGCTAGTGCTGTTCAAGGCAGCTTTGAAGCCAAGCGCAAGGCGCCTCCAAACGGGGAGAAAGCGTCCTCTCCCCTCCGCGTCCCACGTTCAAGCTGAATGACGCAGCATGTTTCTCGGAAGGCTCTGCCGAGCTATCTAGTACAAGGGAGAGAGTGCCTGCCTCTGCTGAGAAAGGTTTTGACGTGGGGATTGCTGGACAGGCGGAAGAGCGTTCCCCAGGCCGTGCAAAGTTTAGGCCTTGGTGATTCTGGATGGTCCCAAGGGTCCAGAATTGTCCCTGGGAAAGCTGTCCTTTTCCCCTCTTTTTCCGGCTGGAAGTACACCTCTGGCATCCGACTGCCGTTCGGCGACGTCCTGGGGGAGACGCCCTGGTTTCACTTGTGGCGCACACTGGTGTTTCTCAGAAGAGCCCAAATTCCTCCCTGCGGGTGGGTGGGGGGCTTGGCACACCAGCATGGAATGTAAGGCTGTTTAGAACTGCGTACCTTGAGGCCGTGTGAAGGCCGCGCGAACGAGAGCTTTCGAGCGAACAGGGCAGCGCTTCGCCATCACCGTTGCACATTCACGGAGCTTAGTCAAACGAACGCATTTACTTCCTGGGGCTCAAACACAGCCGAGGAGTTGGAAGGCATACCGTGAGTGCCCTTTGACAGTCGTTACAACGAACGTGAGTGCACAGTGTCTCGTGAAATACCTTCCACGGTTGAAGCATTCCGTTAACGCGAGCCCCTCCGCTCCCTCTGGCACTCCGAGGTGTTACTGTCGGGGGAAATCTGGACTTTTGCTTGAGGCCGGGGTGGGGCGGGGGGACTCACAGTTCTTCTGCCGGCGAGCTCCAGAGCGCTCCTGCTGAAGCCCCCAGCAAGGAACTGAGAGCGGCAGGCCTCACACGAGTCAACTCAGACTTCTTCTGTCACGAGTCAACTCAGACTTCTTATGTGAGGCCTTCCGGCAGCAAAGAGAAGGTGCGCGCGAGGAGTGTGCTTCAGGCAGCTTAGCACCCGCCACTGTCTCGTCCACCACGGAGGGGAATCAGGTTTGGCCAGGGTCGCCCAGTTTCAAAGCTGAGCTCACGTAGTTATCCTCAGTGGTTTCTGATTACCTCAAGGAAACACACGGGAGGAACAGGGCCCTTCCATGGAGGCCCTTTTGGGCACAGGGACCTCTGCGTGGGATCTAGTGGGTAAGTATGGCAGTACCTTAGATAGGCCTCAGTGACCAAGGCTGTCGTCTGGCTCATGCCTTAGCTGTGTTAAGTGTGGAAAACGTGCTGGTCCTCAGGCTGGGCCCACAGCCTAGCTTTCGCTTCTGTGAGAGTGCTGTCCCGAGTCTCCTCCTGGAGCCAGTCGTCAGCACGGTGCCTTCTGGCACTGCAGTTCTCTTTCAGTCAAGGAGGCCGTGCGACTGGCAAAGGGAGTCTGCGCAGCACTGCCTTCGCGAGGCTCTTTGACGACTGGGGCACTCAACCCAGGCAAGCCAGAGAGCAGTACGTTGCCCTTGCTATGAATGTGAAGAGCTTTCTCCAGGGGCCTGTTTAGGCTAAGGTTCCTCAGAAGCCAGGAGCCGCCCTTCCGGCACAGAGAGAAGTCATCCTGCGAAATTGGCGAACGAGCTCCTATCCTGTGTGCCCCCAGGAGCGTCGCAGAGTTAAGGCACTCCGTGGTGGAGTATGGCCTCATGGAAACCACTGCACACCCAACTCCCCCGACGTGAAACACTGGAACTTACCTTGAGGCCTGAGGTCACCTTTCGTTTGGCCGGAGCCGAACATGTGGTGCCGTGGGAGGGGTTTCTAGAAAGGTATTGCCAGCACGGTTTTCGCTTTGGGAGAACACGCAGCCTCGGCCCACAACGACAGTCCTGCCGTGCAGAGACGTCGGGCCGCTAGTGCTGTTCAAGGCAGCTTTGAAGCCAAGCGCAAGGCGCCTCCAAACGGGGAGAAAGCGTCCTCTCCCCTCCGCGTCCCACGTTCAAGCTGAATGACGCAGCATGTTTCTCGGAAGGCTCTGCCGAGCTATCTAGTACAAGGGAGAGAGTGCCTGCCTCTGCTGAGAAAGGTTTTGACATGGGAATTGCTGGACAGGCGGAAGAGCGTTCCCCAGGCCGTGCAAAGTTTAGGCCTTGGTGATTCTGGATGGTCCCAAGGGTCCAGAATTGTCCCTGGGAAAGCTGTCCTTTTCCCCTCTTTTTCCGGCTGGAAGTACACCTCTGGCATCCGACTGCCGTTCGGCGACGTCCTGGGGGAGACGCCCTGGTTTCACTTGTGGCGCACACTGGTGTTTCTCAGAAGAGCCCAAATTCCTCCCTGCGGGTGGGTGGGGGGCTTGGCACACCAGCATGGAATGTAAGGCTGTTTAGAACTGCGTACCTTGAGGCCGTGTGAAGGCCGCGCGAACGAGAGCTTTCGAGCGAACAGGGCAGCGCTTCGCCATCACCGTTGCACATTCACGGAGCTTAGTCAAACGAACGCATTTACTTCCTGGGGCTCAAACACAGCCGAGGAGTTGGAAGGCATACCGTGAGTGCCCTTTGACAGTTGTTACAATGAACGTGAGTGCACAGTGTCTCGTGAAATACCTTCCACGGTTGAAGCATTCCGTTAACGCGAGCCCCTCTGCTCCCTCTGGCACTCCGAGGTGTTACTGTCGGGGGAAATCTGGACTTTTGCTTGAGGCCGGGGTGGGGCGGGGGGACTCACAGTTCTTCTGCCGGCGAGCTCCAGAGCGCTCCTGCTGAAGCCCCCAGCAAGGAACTGAGAGCGGCAGGCTTCACACGAGTCAACTCAGACTTCTTCTGTCACGAGTCAACTCAGACTTCTTATGTGAGGCCTTCCGGCAGCAAAGAGAAGGTGCGCGCGAGGAGTGTGCTTCAGGCAGCTTAGCACCCGCCACTGTCTCGTCCACCACGGAGGGGAATCAGGTTTGGCCAGGGTCGCCCAGTTTCAAAGCTGAGCTCACGTAGTTATCCTCAGTGGTTTCTGATTACCTCAAGGAAACACACGGGAGGAACAGGGCCCTTCCATGGAGGCCCTTTTGGGCACAGGGACCTCTGCGTGGGATCTAGTGGGTAAGTATGGCAGTACCTTAGATAGGCCTCAGTGACCAAGGCTGTCGTCTGGCTCATGCCTTAGCTGTGTTAAGTGTGGAAAACGTGCTGGTCCTCAGGCTGGGCCCACAGCCTAGCTTTCGCTTCTGTGAGAGTGCTGTCCCGAGTCTCCTCCTGGAGCCAGTCGTCAGCACGGTGCCTTCTGGCACTGCAGTTCTCTTTCAGTCAAGGAGGCCGTGCGACTGGCAAAGGGAGTCTGCGCAGCACTGCCTTCGCGAGGCTCTTTGACGACTGGGGCACTCAACCCAGGCAAGCCAGAGAGCAGTGCGTTGCCCTTGCTATGAATGTGAAGAGCTTTCTCCAGGGGCCTGTTTAGGCTAAGGTTCCTCAGAAGCCAGGAGCCGCCCTTCCGGCACGGAGAGAAGTCATCCTGCGAAATTGGCGAACGAGCTCCTATCCTGTGTGCCCCCAGGAGCGTCGCAGAGTTAAGGCACTCCGTGGTGGAGTATGGCCTCATGGAAACCACTGCACACCCAACTCCCCCGACGTGAAACACTGGAACTTACCTTGAGGCCTGAGGTCACCTTTCGTTTGGCCGGAGCCGAACATGTGGTGCCGTGGGAGGGGTTTCTAGAAAGGTATTGCCAGCACGGTTTTCGCTTTGGGAGAACACGCAGCCTCGGCCCACAACGACAGTCCTGCCGTGCAGAGACGTCGGGCCGCTAGTGCTGTTCAAGGCAGCTTTGAAGCCAAGCGCAAGGCGCCTCCAAACGGGGAGAAAGCGTCCTCTCCCCTCCGCGTCCCACGTTCAAGCTGAATGACGCAGCATGTTTCTCGGAAGGCTCTGCCGAGCTATCTAGTACAAGGGAGAGAGTGCCTGCCTCTGCTGAGAAAGGTTTTGACGTGGGGATTGCTGGACAGGCGGAAGAGCGTTCCCCAGGCCGTGCAAAGTTTAGGCCTTGGTGATTCTGGATGGTCCCAAGGGTCCAGAATTGTCCCTGGGAAAGCTGTCCTTTTCCCCTCTTTTTCCGGCTGGAAGTACACCTCTGGCATCCGACTGCCGTTCGGCGACGTCCTGGGGGAGACGCCCTGGTTTCACTTGTGGCGCACACTGGTGTTTCTCAGAAGAGCCCAAATTCCTCCCTGCGGGTGGGTGGGGGGCTTGGCACACCAGCATGGAATGTAAGGCTGTTTAGAACTGCGTACCTTGAGGCCGTGTGAAGGCCGCGCGAACGAGAGCTTTCGAGCGAACAGGGCAGCGCTTCGCCATCACCGTTGCACATTCACGGAGCTTAGTCAAACGAACGCATTTACTTCCTGGGGCTCAAACACAGCCGAGGAGTTGGAAGGCATACCGTGAGTGCCCTTTGACAGTCGTTACAACGAACGTGAGTGCACAGTGTCTCGTGAAATACCTTCCACGGTTGAAGCATTCCGTTAACGCGAGCCCCTCCGCTCCCTCTGGCACTCCGAGGTGTTACTGTCGGGGGAAATCTGGACTTTTGCTTGAGGCCGGGGTGGGGCGGGGGGACTCACAGTTCTTCTGCCGGCGAGCTCCAGAGCGCTCCTGCTGAAGCCCCCAGCAAGGAACTGAGAGCGGCAGGCCTCACACGAGTCAACTCAGACTTCTTCTGTCACGAGTCAACTCAGACTTCTTATGTGAGGCCTTCCGGCAGCAAAGAGAAGGTGCGCGCGAGGAGTGTGCTTCAGGCAGCTTAGCACCCGCCACTGTCTCGTCCACCACGGAGGGGAATCAGGTTTGGCCAGGGTCGCCCAGTTTCAAAGCTGAGCTCACGTAGTTATCCTCAGTGGTTTCTGATTACCTCAAGGAAACACACGGGAGGAACAGGGCCCTTCCATGGAGGCCCTTTTGGGCACAGGGACCTCTGCGTGGGATCTAGTGGGTAAGTATGGCAGTACCTTAGATAGGCCTCAGTGACCAAGGCTGTCGTCTGGCTCATGCCTTAGCTGTGTTAAGTGTGGAAAACGTGCTGGTCCTCAGGCTGGGCCCACAGCCTAGCTTTCGCTTCTGTGAGAGTGCTGTCCCGAGTCTCCTCCTGGAGCCAGTCGTCAGCACGGTGCCTTCTGGCACTGCAGTTCTCTTTCAGTCAAGGAGGCCGTGCGACTGGCAAAGGGAGT
Source organism: Leucopleurus acutus (assembly GCF_964270905.1). Classification (NCBI taxonomy): domain Eukaryota; kingdom Metazoa; phylum Chordata; class Mammalia; order Artiodactyla; family Delphinidae; genus Leucopleurus; species Leucopleurus acutus. The sequence continues at coordinate 30,818,791 of NC_139155.1, forward strand.
CTGCGCAGCACTGCCTTCACGAGGCTCTTTGACGACTGGGGCACTCAACCCAGGCAAGCCAGAGAGCAGTACGTTGCCCTTGCTATGAATGTGAAGAGCTTTCTCCAGGGGCCTGTTTAGGCTAAGGTTCCTCAGAAGCCAGGAGCCGCCCTTCCGGCACGGAGAGAAGTCATCCTGCGAAATTGGCGAACGAGCTCCTATCCTGTGTGCCCCCAGGAGCGTCGCAGAGTTAAGGCACTCCGTGGTGGAGTATGGCCTCATGGAAACCACTGCACACCCAACTCCCCCGACGTGAAACACTGGAACTTACCTTGAGGCCTGAGGTCACCTTTCGTTTGGCCGGAGCCGAACATGTGGTGCCGTGGGAGGGGTTTCTAGAAAGGTATTGCCAGCACGGTTTTCGCTTTGGGAGAACACGCAGCCTCGGCCCACAACGACAGTCCTGCCGTGCAGAGACGTCGGGCCGCTAGTGCTGTTCAAGGCAGCTTTGAAGCCAAGCGCAAGGCGCCTCCAAACGGGGAGAAAGCGTCCTCTCCCCTCCGCGTCCCACGTTCAAGCTGAATGACGCAGCATGTTTCTCGGAAGGCTCTGCCGAGCTATCTAGTACAAGGGAGAGAGTGCCTGCCTCTGCTGAGAAAGGTTTTGACGTGGGGATTGCTGGACAGGCGGAAGAGCGTTCCCCAGGCCGTGCAAAGTTTAGGCCTTGGTGATTCTGGATGGTCCCAAGGGTCCAGAATTGTCCCTGGGAAAGCTGTCCTTTTCCCCTCTTTTTCCGGCTGGAAGTACACCTCTGGCATCCGACTGCCGTTCGGCGACGTCCTGGGGGAGACGCCCTGGTTTCACTTGTGGCGCACACTGGTGTTTCTCAGAAGAGCCCAAATTCCTCCCTGCGGGTGGGTGGGGGGCTTGGCACACCAGCATGGAATGTAAGGCTGTTTAGAACTGCGTACCTTGAGGCCGTGTGAAGGCCGCGCGAACGAGAGCTTTCGAGCGAACAGGGCAGCGCTTCGCCATCACCGTTGCACATTCACGGAGCTTAGTCAAACGAACGCATTTACTTCCTGGGGCTCAAACACAGCCGAGGAGTTGGAAGGCATACCGTGAGTGCCCTTTGACAGTCGTTACAACGAACGTGAGTGCACAGTGTCTCGTGAAATACCTTCCACGGTTGAAGCATTCCGTTAACGCGAGCCCCTCCGCTCCCTCTGGCACTCCGAGGTGTTACTGTCGGGGGAAATCTGGACTTTTGCTTGAGGCCGGGGTGGGGCGGGGGGACTCACAGTTCTTCTGCCGGCGAGCTCCAGAGCGCTCCTGCTGAAGCCCCCAGCAAGGAACTGAGAGCGGCAGGCTTCACACGAGTCAACTCAGACTTCTTCTGTCACGAGTCAACTCAGACTTCTTATGTGAGGCCTTCCGGCAGCAAAGAGAAGGTGCGCGCGAGGAGTGTGCTTCAGGCAGCTTAGCACCCGCCACTGTCTCGTCCACCACGGAGGGGAATCAGGTTTGGCCAGGGTCGCCCAGTTTCAAAGCTGAGCTCACGTAGTTATCCTCAGTGGTTTCTGATTACCTCAAGGAAACACACGGGAGGAACAGGGCCCTTCCATGGAGGCCCTTTTGGGCACAGGGACCTCTGCGTGGGATCTAGTGGGTAAGTATGGCAGTACCTTAGATAGGCCTCAGTGACCAAGGCTGTCGTCTGGCTCATGCCTTAGCTGTGTTAAGTGTGGAAAACGTGCTGGTCCTCAGGCTGGGCCCACAGCCTAGCTTTCGCTTCTGTGAGAGTGCTGTCCCGAGTCTCCTCCTGGAGCCAGTCGTCAGCACGGTGCCTTCTGGCACTGCAGTTCTCTTTCAGTCAAGGAGGCCGTGCGACTGGCAAAGGGAGTCTGCGCAGCACTGCCTTCACGAGGCTCTTTGACGACTTGGGGCACTCAACCCAGGCAAGCCAGAGAGCAGTGCGTTGCTCTTGCTATGAATGTGAAGAGCTTTCTCCAGGGGCCTGTTTAGGCTAAGGTTCCTCAGAAGCCAGGAGCCGCCCTTCCGGCACGGAGAGAAGTCATCCTGCGAAATTGGCGAACGAGCTCCTATCCTGTGTGCCCCCAGGAGCGTCGCAGAGTTAAGGCACTCCGTGGTGGAGTATGGCCTCATGGAAACCACTGCACACCCAACTCCCCCGACGTGAAACACTGGAACTTACCTTGAGGCCTGAGGTCACCTTTCGTTTGGCCGGAGCCGAACATGTGGTGCCGTGGGAGGGGTTTCTAGAAAGGTATTGCCAGCACGGTTTTCGCTTTGGGAGAACACGCAGCCTCGGCCCACAACGACAGTCCTGCCGTGCAGAGACGTCGGGCCGCTAGTGCTGTTCAAGGCAGCTTTGAAGCCAAGCGCAAGGCGCCTCCAAACGGGGAGAAAGCGTCCTCTCCCCTCCGCGTCCCACGTTCAAGCTGAATGACGCAGCATGTTTCTCGGAAGGCTCTGCCGAGCTATCTAGTACAAGGGAGAGAGTGCCTGCCTCTGCTGAGAAAGGTTTTGACGTGGGGATTGCTGGACAGGCGGAAGAGCGTTCCCCAGGCCGTGCAAAGTTTAGGCCTTGGTGATTCTGGATGGTCCCAAGGGTCCAGAATTGTCCCTGGGAAAGCTGTCCTTTTCCCCTCTTTTTCCGGCTGGAAGTACACCTCTGGCATCCGACTGCCGTTCGGCGACGTCCTGGGGGAGACGCCCTGGTTTCACTTGTGGCGCACACTGGTGTTTCTCAGAAGAGCCCAAATTCCTCCCTGCGGGTGGGTGGGGGGCTTGGCACACCAGCATGGAATGTAAGGCTGTTTAGAACTGCGTACCTTGAGGCCGTGTGAAGGCCGCGCGAACGAGAGCTTTCGAGCGAACAGGGCAGCGCTTCGCCATCACCGTTGCACATTCACGGAGCTTAGTCAAACGAACGCATTTACTTCCTGGGGCTCAAACACAGCCGAGGAGTTGGAAGGCATACCGTGAGTGCCCTTTGACAGTTGTTACAATGAACGTGAGTGCACAGTGTCTCGTGAAATACCTTCCACGGTTGAAGCATTCCGTTAACGCGAGCCCCTCTGCTCCCTCTGGCACTCCGAGGTGTTACTGTCGGGGGAAATCTGGACTTTTGCTTGAGGCCGGGGTGGGGCGGGGGGACTCACAGTTCTTCTGCCGGCGAGCTCCAGAGCGCTCCTGCTGAAGCCCCCAGCAAGGAACTGAGAGCGGCAGGCTTCACACGAGTCAACTCAGACTTCTTCTGTCACGAGTCAACTCAGACTTCTTATGTGAGGCCTTCCGGCAGCAAAGAGAAGGTGCGCGCGAGGAGTGTGCTTCAGGCAGCTTAGCACCCGCCACTGTCTCGTCCACCACGGAGGGGAATCAGGTTTGGCCAGGGTCGCCCAGTTTCAAAGCTGAGCTCACGTAGTTATCCTCAGTGGTTTCTGATTACCTCAAGGAAACACACGGGAGGAACAGGGCCCTTCCATGGAGGTCCTTTTGGGCACAGGGACCTCTGCATGGGATCTAGTGGGTAAGTATGGCAGTACCTTAGATAGGCCTCAGTGACCAAGGCTGTCGTCTGGCTCATGCCTTAGCTGTGTTAAGTGTGGAAAACGTGCTGGTCCTCAGGCTGGGCCCACAGCCTAGCTTTCGCTTCTGTGAGAGTGCTGTCCCGAGTCTCCTCCTGGAGCCAGTCGTCAGCACGGTGCCTTCTGGCACTGCAGTTCTCTTTCAGTCAAGGAGGCCGTGCGACTGGCAAAGGGAGTCTGCGCAGCACTGCCTTCGCGAGGCTCTTTGACGACTGGGGCACTCAACCCAGGCAAGCCAGAGAGCAGTACGTTGCCCTTGCTATGAATGTGAAGAGCTTTCTCCAGGGGCCTGTTTAGGCTAAGGTTCCTCAGAAGCCAGGAGCCGCCCTTCCGGCACGGAGAGAAGTCATCCTGCGAAATTGGCGAACGAGCTCCTATCCTGTGTGCCCCCAGGAGCGTCGCAGAGTTAAGGCACTCCGTGGTGGAGTATGGCCTCATGGAAACCACTGCACACCCAACTCCCCCGACGTGAAACACTGGAACTTACCTTGAGGCCTGAGGTCACCTTTCGTTTGGCCGGAGCCGAACATGTGGTGCCGTGGGAGGGGTTTCTAGAAAGGTATTGCCAGCACGGTTTTCGCTTTGGGAGAACACGCAGCCTCGGCCCACAACGACAGTCCTGCCGTGCAGAGACGTCGGGCCGCTAGTGCTGTTCAAGGCAGCTTTGAAGCCAAGCGCAAGGCGCCTCCAAACGGGGAGAAAGCGTCCTCTCCCCTCCGCGTCCCACGTTCAAGCTGAATGACGCAGCATGTTTCTCGGAAGGCTCTGCCGAGCTATCTAGTACAAGGGAGAGAGTGCCTGCCTCTGCTGAGAAAGGTTTTGACGTGGGGATTGCTGGACAGGCGGAAGAGCGTTCCCCAGGCCGTGCAAAGTTTAGGCCTTGGTGATTCTGGATGGTCCCAAGGGTCCAGAATTGTCCCTGGGAAAGCTGTCCTTTTCCCCTCTTTTTCCGGCTGGAAGTACACCTCTGGCATCCGACTGCCGTTCGGCGACGTCCTGGGGGAGACGCCCTGGTTTCACTTGTGGCGCACACTGGTGTTTCTCAGAAGAGCCCAAATTCCTCCCTGCGGGTGGGTGGGGGGCTTGGCACACCAGCATGGAATGTAAGGCTGTTTAGAACTGCGTACCTTGAGGCCGTGTGAAGGCCGCGCGAACGAGAGCTTTCGAGCGAACAGGGCAGCGCTTCGCCATCACCGTTGCACATTCACGGAGCTTAGTCAAACGAACGCATTTACTTCCTGGGGCTCAAACACAGCCGAGGAGTTGGAAGGCATACCGTGAGTGCCCTTTGACAGTTGTTACAATGAACGTGAGTGCACAGTGTCTCGTGAAATACCTTCCACGGTTGAAGCATTCCGTTAACGCGAGCCCCTCTGCTCCCTCTGGCACTCCGAGGTGTTACTGTCGGGGGAAATCTGGACTTTTGCTTGAGGCCGGGGTGGGGCGGGGGGACTCACAGTTCTTCTGCCGGCGAGCTCCAGAGCGCTCCTGCTGAAGCCCCCAGCAAGGAACTGAGAGCGGCAGGCTTCACACGAGTCAACTCAGACTTCTTCTGTCACGAGTCAACTCAGACTTCTTATGTGAGGCCTTCCGGCAGCAAAGAGAAGGTGCGCGCGAGGAGTGTGCTTCAGGCAGCTTAGCACCCGCCACTGTCTCGTCCACCACGGAGGGGAATCAGGTTTGGCCAGGGTCGCCCAGTTTCAAAGCTGAGCTCACGTAGTTATCCTCAGTGGTTTCTGATTACCTCAAGGAAACACACGGGAGGAACAGGGCCCTTCCATGGAGGTCCTTTTGGGCACAGGGACCTCTGCGTGGGATCTAGTGGGTAAGTATGGCAGTACCTTAGATAGGCCTCAGTGACCAAGGCTGTCGTCTGGCTCATGCCTTAGCTGTGTTAAGTGTGGAAAACGTGCTGGTCCTCAGGCTGGGCCCACAGCCTAGCTTTCGCTTCTGTGAGAGTGCTGTCCCGAGTCTCCTCCTGGAGCCAGTCGTCAGCACGGTGCCTTCTGGCACTGCAGTTCTCTTTCAGTCAAGGAGGCCGTGCGACTGGCAAAGGGAGTCTGCGCAGCACTGCCTTCGCGAGGCTCTTTGACGACTGGGGCACTCAACCCAGGCAAGCCAGAGAGCAGTACGTTGCCCTTGCTATGAATGTGAAGAGCTTTCTCCAGGGGCCTGTTTAGGCTAAGGTTCCTCAGAAGCCAGGAGCCGCCCTTCCGGCACGGAGAGAAGTCATCCTGCGAAATTGGCGAACGAGCTCCTATCCTGTGTGCCCCCAGGAGCGTCGCAGAGTTAAGGCACTCCGTGGTGGAGTATGGCCTCATGGAAACCACTGCACACCCAACTCCCCCGACGTGAAACACTGGAACTTACCTTGAGGCCTGAGGTCACCTTTCGTTTGGCCGGAGCCGAACATGTGGTGCCGTGGGAGGGGTTTCTAGAAAGGTATTGCCAGCACGGTTTTCGCTTTGGGAGAACACGCAGCCTCGGCCCACAACGACAGTCCTGCCGTGCAGAGACGTCGGGCCGCTAGTGCTGTTCAAGGCAGCTTTGAAGCCAAGCGCAAGGCGCCTCCAAACGGGGAGAAAGCGTCCTCTCCCCTCCGCGTCCCACGTTCAAGCTGAATGACGCAGCATGTTTCTCGGAAGGCTCTGCCGAGCTATCTAGTACAAGGGAGAGAGTGCCTGCCTCTGCTGAGAAAGGTTTTGACGTGGGGATTGCTGGACAGGCGGAAGAGCGTTCCCCAGGCCGTGCAAAGTTTAGGCCTTGGTGATTCTGGATGGTCCCAAGGGTCCAGAATTGTCCCTGGGAAAGCTGTCCTTTTCCCCTCTTTTTCCGGCTGGAAGTACACCTCTGGCATCCGACTGCCGTTCGGCGACGTCCTGGGGGAGACGCCCTGGTTTCACTTGTGGCGCACACTGGTGTTTCTCAGAAGAGCCCAAATTCCTCCCTGCGGGTGGGTGGGGGGCTTGGCACACCAGCATGGAATGTAAGGCTGTTTAGAACTGCGTACCTTGAGGCCGTGTGAAGGCCGCGCGAACGAGAGCTTTCGAGCGAACAGGGCAGCGCTTCGCCATCACCGTTGCACATTCACGGAGCTTAGTCAAACGAACGCATTTACTTCCTGGGGCTCAAACACAGCCGAGGAGTTGGAAGGCATACCGTGAGTGCCCTTTGACAGTCGTTACAACGAACGTGAGTGCACAGTGTCTCGTGAAATACCTTCCACGGTTGAAGCATTCCGTTAACGCGAGCCCCTCCGCTCCCTCTGGCACTCCGAGGTGTTACTGTCGGGGGAAATCTGGACTTTTGCTTGAGGCCGGGGTGGGGCGGGGGGACTCACAGTTCTTCTGCCGGCGAGCTCCAGAGCGCTCCTGCTGAAGCCCCCAGCAAGGAACTGAGAGCGGCAGGCCTCACACGAGTCAACTCAGACTTCTTCTGTCACGAGTCAACTCAGACTTCTTATGTGAGGCCTTCCGGCAGCAAAGAGAAGGTGCGCGCGAGGAGTGTGCTTCAGGCAGCTTAGCACCCGCCACTGTCTCGTCCACCACGGAGGGGAATCAGGTTTGGCCAGGGTCGCCCAGTTTCAAAGCTGAGCTCACGTAGTTATCCTCAGTGGTTTCTGATTACCTCAAGGAAACACACGGGAGGAACAGGGCCCTTCCATGGAGGCCCTTTTGGGCACAGGGACCTCTGCGTGGGATCTAGTGGGTAAGTATGGCAGTACCTTAGATAGGCCTCAGTGACCAAGGCTGTCGTCTGGCTCATGCCTTAGCTGTGTTAAGTGTGGAAAACGTGCTGGTCCTCAGGCTGGGCCCACAGCCTAGCTTTCGCTTCTGTGAGAGTGCTGTCCCGAGTCTCCTCCTGGAGCCAGTCGTCAGCACGGTGCCTTCTGGCACTGCAGTTCTCTTTCAGTCAAGGAGGCCGTGCGACTGGCAAAGGGAGTCTGCGCAGCACTGCCTTCGCGAGGCTCTTTGACGACTGGGGCACTCAACCCAGGCAAGCCAGAGAGCAGTACGTTGCCCTTGCTATGAATGTGAAGAGCTTTCTCCAGGGGCCTGTTTAGGCTAAGGTTCCTCAGAAGCCAGGAGCCGCCCTTCCGGCACGGAGAGAAGTCATCCTGCGAAATTGGCGAACGAGCTCCTATCCTGTGTGCCCCCAGGAGCGTCGCAGAGTTAAGGCACTCCGTGGTGGAGTATGGCCTCATGGAAACCACTGCACACCCAACTCCCCCGACGTGAAACACTGGAACTTACCTTGAGGCCTGAGGTCACCTTTCGTTTGGCCGGAGCCGAACATGTGGTGCCGTGGGAGGGGTTTCTAGAAAGGTATTGCCAGCACGGTTTTCGCTTTGGGAGAACACGCAGCCTCGGCCCACAACGACAGTCCTGCCGTGCAGAGACGTCGGGCCGCTAGTGCTGTTCAAGGCAGCTTTGAAGCCAAGCGCAAGGCGCCTCCAAACGGGGAGAAAGCGTCCTCTCCCCTCCGCGTCCCACGTTCAAGCTGAATGACGCAGCATGTTTCTCGGAAGGCTCTGCCGAGCTATCTAGTACAAGGGAGAGAGTGCCTGCCTCTGCTGAGAAAGGTTTTGACGTGGGGATTGCTGGACAGGCGGAAGAGCGTTCCCCAGGCCGTGCAAAGTTTAGGCCTTGGTGATTCTGGATGGTCCCAAGGGTCCAGAATTGTCCCTGGGAAAGCTGTCCTTTTCCCCTCTTTTTCCGGCTGGAAGTACACCTCTGGCATCCGACTGCCGTTCGGCGACGTCCTGGGGGAGACGCCCTGGTTTCACTTGTGGCGCACACTGGTGTTTCTCAGAAGAGCCCAAATTCCTCCCTGCGGGTGGGTGGGGGGCTTGGCACACCAGCATGGAATGTAAGGCTGTTTAGAACTGCGTACCTTGAGGCCGTGTGAAGGCCGCGCGAACGAGAGCTTTCGAGCGAACAGGGCAGCGCTTCGCCATCACCGTTGCACATTCACGGAGCTTAGTCAAACGAACGCATTTACTTCCTGGGGCTCAAACACAGCCGAGGAGTTGGAAGGCATACCGTGAGTGCCCTTTGACAGTCGTTACAACGAACGTGAGTGCACAGTGTCTCGTGAAATACCTTCCACGGTTGAAGCATTCCGTTAACGCGAGCCCCTCCGCTCCCTCTGGCACTCCGAGGTGTTACTGTCGGGGGAAATCTGGACTTTTGCTTGAGGCCGGGGTGGGGCGGGGGGACTCACAGTTCTTCTGCCGGCGAGCTCCAGAGCGCTCCTGCTGAAGCCCCCAGCAAGGAACTGAGAGCGGCAGGCCTCACACGAGTCAACTCAGACTTCTTCTGTCACGAGTCAACTCAGACTTCTTATGTGAGGCCTTCCGGCAGCAAAGAGAAGGTGCGCGCGAGGAGTGTGCTTCAGGCAGCTTAGCACCCGCCACTGTCTCGTCCACCACGGAGGGGAATCAGGTTTGGCCAGGGTCGCCCAGTTTCAAAGCTGAGCTCACGTAGTTATCCTCAGTGGTTTCTGATTACCTCAAGGAAACACACGGGAGGAACAGGGCCCTTCCATGGAGGCCCTTTTGGGCACAGGGACCTCTGCGTGGGATCTAGTGGGTAAGTATGGCAGTACCTTAGATAGGCCTCAGTGACCAAGGCTGTCGTCTGGCTCATGCCTTAGCTGTGTTAAGTGTGGAAAACGTGCTGGTCCTCAGGCTGGGCCCACAGCCTAGCTTTCGCTTCTGTGAGAGTGCTGTCCCGAGTCTCCTCCTGGAGCCAGTCGTCAGCACGGTGCCTTCTGGCACTGCAGTTCTCTTTCAGTCAAGGAGGCCGTGCGACTGGCAAAGGGAGTCTGCGCAGCACTGCCTTCGCGAGGCTCTTTGACGACTTGGGGCACTCAACCCAGGCAAGCCAGAGAGCAGTGCGTTGCTCTTGCTATGAATGTGAAGAGCTTTCTCCAGGGGCCTGTTTAGGCTAAGGTTCCTCAGAAGCCAGGAGCCGCCCTTCCGGCACGGAGAGAAGTCATCCTGCGAAATTGGCGAACGAGCTCCTATCCTGTGTGCCCCCAGGAGCGTCGCAGAGTTAAGGCACTCCGTGGTGGAGTATGGCCTCATGGAAACCACTGCACACCCAACTCCCCCGACGTGAAACACTGGAACTTACCTTGAGGCCTGAGGTCACCTTTCGTTTGGCCGGAGCCGAACATGTGGTGCCGTGGGAGGGGTTTCTAGAAAGGTATTGCCAGCACGGTTTTCGCTTTGGGAGAACACGCAGCCTCGGCCCACAACGACAGTCCTGCCGTGCAGAGACGTCGGGCCGCTAGTGCTGTTCAAGGCAGCTTTGAAGCCAAGCGCAAGGCGCCTCCAAACGGGGAGAAAGCGTCCTCTCCCCTCCGCGTCCCACGTTCAAGCTGAATGACGCAGCATGTTTCTCGGAAGGCTCTGCCGAGCTATCTAGTACAAGGGAGAGAGTGCCTGCCTCTGCTGAGAAAGGTTTTGACGTGGGGATTGCTGGACAGGCGGAAGAGCGTTCCCCAGGCCGTGCAAAGTTTAGGCCTTGGTGATTCTGGATGGTCCCAAGGGTCCAGAATTGTCCCTGGGAAAGCTGTCCTTTTCCCCTCTTTTTCCGGCTGGAAGTACACCTCTGGCATCCGACTGCCGTTCGGCGACGTCCTGGGGGAGACGCCCTGGTTTCACTTGTGGCGCACACTGGTGTTTCTCAGAAGAGCCCAAATTCCTCCCTGCGGGTGGGTGGGGGGCTTGGCACACCAGCATGGAATGTAAGGCTGTTTAGAACTGCGTACCTTGAGGCCGTGTGAAGGCCGCGCGAACGAGAGCTTTCGAGCGAACAGGGCAGCGCTTCGCCATCACCGTTGCACATTCACGGAGCTTAGTCAAACGAACGCATTTACTTCCTGGGGCTCAAACACAGCCGAGGAGTTGGAAGGCATACCGTGAGTGCCCTTTGACAGTTGTTACAATGAACGTGAGTGCACAGTGTCTCGTGAAATACCTTCCACGGTTGAAGCATTCCGTTAACGCGAGCCCCTCTGCTCCCTCTGGCACTCCGAGGTGTTACTGTCGGGGGAAATCTGGACTTTTGCTTGAGGCCGGGGTGGGGCGGGGGGACTCACAGTTCTTCTGCCGGCGAGCTCCAGAGCGCTCCTGCTGAAGCCCCCAGCAAGGAACTGAGAGCGGCAGGCTTCACACGAGTCAACTCAGACTTCTTCTGTCACGAGTCAACTCAGACTTCTTATGTGAGGCCTTCCGGCAGCAAAGAGAAGGTGCGCGCGAGGAGTGTGCTTCAGGCAGCTTAGCACCCGCCACTGTCTCGTCCACCACGGAGGGGAATCAGGTTTGGCCAGGGTCGCCCAGTTTCAAAGCTGAGCTCACGTAGTTATCCTCAGTGGTTTCTGATTACCTCAAGGAAACACACGGGAGGAACAGGGCCCTTCCATGGAGGTCCTTTTGGGCACAGGGACCTCTGCGTGGGATCTAGTGGGTAAGTATGGCAGTACCTTAGATAGGCCTCAGTGACCAAGGCTGTCGTCTGGCTCATGCCTTAGCTGTGTTAAGTGTGGAAAACGTGCTGGTCCTCAGGCTGGGCCCACAGCCTAGCTTTCGCTTCTGTGAGAGTGCTGTCCCGAGTCTCCTCCTGGAGCCAGTCGTCAGCACGGTGCCTTCTGGCACTGCAGTTCTCTTTCAGTCAAGGAGGCCGTGCGACTGGCAAAGGGAGTCTGCGCAGCACTGCCTTCGCGAGGCTCTTTGACGACTGGGGCACTCAACCCAGGCAAGCCAGAGAGCAGTACGTTGCCCTTGCTATGAATGTGAAGAGCTTTCTCCAGGGGCCTGTTTAGGCTAAGGTTCCTCAGAAGCCAGGAGCCGCCCTTCCGGCACGGAGAGAAGTCATCCTGCGAAATTGGCGAACGAGCTCCTATCCTGTGTGCCCCCAGGAGCGTCGCAGAGTTAAGGCACTCCGTGGTGGAGTATGGCCTCATGGAAACCACTGCACACCCAACTCCCCCGACGTGAAACACTGGAACTTACCTTGAGGCCTGAGGTCACCTTTCGTTTGGCCGGAGCCGAACATGTGGTGCCGTGGGAGGGGTTTCTAGAAAGGTATTGCCAGCACGGTTTTCGCTTTGGGAGAACACGCAGCCTCGGCCCACAACGACAGTCCTGCCGTGCAGAGACGTCGGGCCACTAGTGCTGTTCAAGGCAGCTTTGAAGCCAAGCGCAAGGCGCCTCCAAACGGGGAGAAAGCGTCCTCTCCCCTCCGCGTCCCACGTTCAAGCTGAATGACGCAGCATGTTTCTCGGAAGGCTCTGCCGAGCTATCTAGTACAAGGGAGAGAGTGCCTGCCTCTGCTGAGAAAGGTTTTGACGTGGGGATTGCTGGACAGGCGGAAGAGCGTTCCCCAGGCCGTGCAAAGTTTAGGCCTTGGTGATTCTGGATGGTCCCAAGGGTCCAGAATTGTCCCTGGGAAAGCTGTCCTTTTCCCCTCTTTTTCCGGCTGGAAGTACACCTCTGGCATCCGACTGCCGTTCGGCGACGTCCTGGGGGAGACGCCCTGGTTTCACTTGTGGCGCACACTGGTGTTTCTCAGAAGAGCCCAAATTCCTCCCTGCGGGTGGGTGGGGGGCTTGGCACACCAGCATGGAATGTAAGGCTGTTTAGAACTGCGTACCTTGAGGCCGTGTGAAGGCCGCGCGAACGAGAGCTTTCGAGCGAACAGGGCAGCGCTTCGCCATCACCGTTGCACATTCACGGAGCTTAGTCAAACGAACGCATTTACTTCCTGGGGCTCAAACACAGCCGAGGAGTTGGAAGGCATACCGTGAGTGCCCTTTGACAGTCGTTACAACGAACGTGAGTGCACAGTGTCTCGTGAAATACCTTCCACGGTTGAAGCATTCCGTTAACGCGAGCCCCTCCGCTCCCTCTGGCACTCCGAGGTGTTACTGTCGGGGGAAATCTGGACTTTTGCTTGAGGCCGGGGTGGGGCGGGGGGACTCACAGTTCTTCTGCCGGCGAGCTCCAGAGCGCTCCTGCTGAAGCCCCCAGCAAGGAACTGAGAGCGGCAGGCCTCACACGAGTCAACTCAGACTTCTTCTGTCACGAGTCAACTCAGACTTCTTATGTGAGGCCTTCCGGCAGCAAAGAGAAGGTGCGCGCGAGGAGTGTGCTTCAGGCAGCTTAGCACCCGCCACTGTCTCGTCCACCACGGAGGGGAATCAGGTTTGGCCAGGGTCGCCCAGTTTCAAAGCTGAGCTCACGTAGTTATCCTCAGTGGTTTCTGATTACCTCAAGGAAACACACGGGAGGAACAGGGCCCTTCCATGGAGGCCCTTTGGGCACAGGGACCTCTGCGTGGGATCTAGTGGGTAAGTATGGCAGTACCTTAGATAGGCCTCAGTGACCAAGGCTGTCGTCTGGCTCATGCCTTAGCTGTGTTAAGTGTGGAAAACGTGCTGGTCCTCAGGCTGGGCCCACAGCCTAGCTTTCGCTTCTGTGAGAGTGCTGTCCCGAGTCTCCTCCTGGAGCCAGTCGTCAGCACGGTGCCTTCTGGCACTGCAGTTCTCTTTCAGTCAAGGAGGCCGTGCGACTGGCAAAGGGAGTCTGCGCAGCACTGCCTTCGCGAGGCTCTTTGACGACTTGGGGCACTCAACCCAGGCAAGCCAGAGAGCAGTGCGTTGCTCTTGCTATGAATGTGAAGAGCTTTCTCCAGGGGCCTGTTTAGGCTAAGGTTCCTCAGAAGCCAGGAGCCGCCCTTCCGGCACGGAGAGAAGTCATCCTGCGAAATTGGCGAACGAGCTCCTATCCTGTGTGCCCCCAGGAGCGTCGCAGAGTTAAGGCACTCCGTGGTGGAGTATGGCCTCATGGAAACCACTGCACACCCAACTCCCCCGACGTGAAACACTGGAACTTACCTTGAGGCCTGAGGTCACCTTTCGTTTGGCCGGAGCCGAACATGTGGTGCCGTGGGAGGGGTTTCTAGAAAGGTATTGCCAGCACGGTTTTCGCTTTGGGAGAACACGCAGCCTCGGCCCACAACGACAGTCCTGCCGTGCAGAGACGTCGGGCCGCTAGTGCTGTTCAAGGCAGCTTTGAAGCCAAGCGCAAGGCGCCTCCAAACGGGGAGAAAGCGTCCTCTCCCCTCCGCGTCCCACGTTCAAGCTGAATGACGCAGCATGTTTCTCGGAAGGCTCTGCCGAGCTATCTAGTACAAGGGAGAGAGTGCCTGCCTCTGCTGAGAAAGGTTTTGACGTGGGGATTGCTGGACAGGCGGAAGAGCGTTCCCCAGGCCGTGCAAAGTTTAGGCCTTGGTGATTCTGGATGGTCCCAAGGGTCCAGAATTGTCCCTGGGAAAGCTGTCCTTTTCCCCTCTTTTTCCGGCTGGAAGTACACCTCTGGCATCCGACTGCCGTTCGGCGACGTCCTGGGGGAGACGCCCTGGTTTCACTTGTGGCGCACACTGGTGTTTCTCAGAAGAGCCCAAATTCCTCCCTGCGGGTGGGTGGGGGGCTTGGCACACCAGCATGGAATGTAAGGCTGTTTAGAACTGCGTACCTTGAGGCCGTGTGAAGGCCGCGCGAACGAGAGCTTTCGAGCGAACAGGGCAGCGCTTCGCCATCACCGTTGCACATTCACGGAGCTTAGTCAAACGAACGCATTTACTTCCTGGGGCTCAAACACAGCCGAGGAGTTGGAAGGCATACCGTGAGTGCCCTTTGACAGTCGTTACAACGAACGTGAGTGCACAGTGTCTCGTGAAATACCTTCCACGGTTGAAGCATTCCGTTAACGCGAGCCCCTCCGCTCCCTCTGGCACTCCGAGGTGTTACTGTCGGGGGAAATCTGGACTTTTGCTTGAGGCCGGGGTGGGGCGGGGGGACTCACAGTTCTTCTGCCGGCGAGCTCCAGAGCGCTCCTGCTGAAGCCCCCAGCAAGGAACTGAGAGCGGCAGGCCTCACACGAGTCAACTCAGACTTCTTCTGTCACGAGTCAACTCAGACTTCTTATGTGAGGCCTTCCGGCAGCAAAGAGAAGGTGCGCGCGAGGAGTGTGCTTCAGGCAGCTTAGCACCCGCCACTGTCTCGTCCACCACGGAGGGGAATCAGGTTTGGCCAGGGTCGCCCAGTTTCAAAGCTGAGCTCACGTAGTTATCCTCAGTGGTTTCTGATTACCTCAAGGAAACACACGGGAGGAACAGGGCCCTTCCATGGAGGCCCTTTGGGCACAGGGACCTCTGCGTGGGATCTAGTGGGTAAGTATGGCAGTACCTTAGATAGGCCTCAGTGACCAAGGCTGTCGTCTGGCTCATGCCTTAGCTGTGTTAAGTGTGGAAAACGTGCTGGTCCTCAGGCTGGGCCCACAGCCTAGCTTTCGCTTCTGTGAGAGTGCTGTCCCGAGTCTCCTCCTGGAGCCAGTCGTCAGCACGGTGCCTTCTGGCACTGCAGTTCTCTTTCAGTCAAGGAGGCCGTGCGACTGGCAAAGGGAGTCTGCGCAGCACTGCCTTCGCGAGGCTCTTTGACGACTTGGGGCACTCAACCCAGGCAAGCCAGAGAGCAGTGCGTTGCTCTTGCTATGAATGTGAAGAGCTTTCTCCAGGGGCCTGTTTAGGCTAAGGTTCCTCA
This sequence comes from Leucopleurus acutus, assembly GCF_964270905.1. NCBI lineage: Eukaryota > Metazoa > Chordata > Mammalia > Artiodactyla > Delphinidae > Leucopleurus > Leucopleurus acutus. The sequence goes on from NC_139155.1 coordinate 30,833,991, forward strand.
GAAGCCAGGAGCCGCCCTTCCGGCACGGAGAGAAGTCATCCTGCGAAATTGGCGAACGAGCTCCTATCCTGTGTGCCCCCAGGAGCGTCGCAGAGTTAAGGCACTCCGTGGTGGAGTATGGCCTCATGGAAACCACTGCACACCCAACTCCCCCGACGTGAAACACTGGAACTTACCTTGAGGCCTGAGGTCACCTTTCGTTTGGCCGGAGCCGAACATGTGGTGCCGTGGGAGGGGTTTCTAGAAAGGTATTGCCAGCACGGTTTTCGCTTTGGGAGAACACGCAGCCTCGGCCCACAACGACAGTCCTGCCGTGCAGAGACGTCGGGCCGCTAGTGCTGTTCAAGGCAGCTTTGAAGCCAAGCGCAAGGCGCCTCCAAACGGGGAGAAAGCGTCCTCTCCCCTCCGCGTCCCACGTTCAAGCTGAATGACGCAGCATGTTTCTCGGAAGGCTCTGCCGAGCTATCTAGTACAAGGGAGAGAGTGCCTGCCTCTGCTGAGAAAGGTTTTGACGTGGGGATTGCTGGACAGGCGGAAGAGCGTTCCCCAGGCCGTGCAAAGTTTAGGCCTTGGTGATTCTGGATGGTCCCAAGGGTCCAGAATTGTCCCTGGGAAAGCTGTCCTTTTCCCCTCTTTTTCCGGCTGGAAGTACACCTCTGGCATCCGACTGCCGTTCGGCGACGTCCTGGGGGAGACGCCCTGGTTTCACTTGTGGCGCACACTGGTGTTTCTCAGAAGAGCCCAAATTCCTCCCTGCGGGTGGGTGGGGGGCTTGGCACACCAGCATGGAATGTAAGGCTGTTTAGAACTGCGTACCTTGAGGCCGTGTGAAGGCCGCGCGAACGAGAGCTTTCGAGCGAACAGGGCAGCGCTTCGCCATCACCGTTGCACATTCACGGAGCTTAGTCAAACGAACGCATTTACTTCCTGGGGCTCAAACACAGCCGAGGAGTTGGAAGGCATACCGTGAGTGCCCTTTGACAGTCGTTACAACGAACGTGAGTGCACAGTGTCTCGTGAAATACCTTCCACGGTTGAAGCATTCCGTTAACGCGAGCCCCTCCGCTCCCTCTGGCACTCCGAGGTGTTACTGTCGGGGGAAATCTGGACTTTTGCTTGAGGCCGGGGTGGGGCGGGGGGACTCACAGTTCTTCTGCCGGCGAGCTCCAGAGCGCTCCTGCTGAAGCCCCCAGCAAGGAACTGAGAGCGGCAGGCCTCACACGAGTCAACTCAGACTTCTTCTGTCACGAGTCAACTCAGACTTCTTATGTGAGGCCTTCCGGCAGCAAAGAGAAGGTGCGCGCGAGGAGTGTGCTTCAGGCAGCTTAGCACCCGCCACTGTCTCGTCCACCACGGAGGGGAATCAGGTTTGGCCAGGGTCGCCCAGTTTCAAAGCTGAGCTCACGTAGTTATCCTCAGTGGTTTCTGATTACCTCAAGGAAACACACGGGAGGAACAGGGCCCTTCCATGGAGGCCCTTTTGGGCACAGGGACCTCTGCGTGGGATCTAGTGGGTAAGTATGGCAGTACCTTAGATAGGCCTCAGTGACCAAGGCTGTCGTCTGGCTCATGCCTTAGCTGTGTTAAGTGTGGAAAACGTGCTGGTCCTCAGGCTGGGCCCACAGCCTAGCTTTCGCTTCTGTGAGAGTGCTGTCCCGAGTCTCCTCCTGGAGCCAGTCGTCAGCACGGTGCCTTCTGGCACTGCAGTTCTCTTTCAGTCAAGGAGGCCGTGCGACTGGCAAAGGGAGTCTGCGCAGCACTGCCTTCGCGAGGCTCTTTGACGACTGGGGCACTCAACCCAGGCAAGCCAGAGAGCAGTACGTTGCCCTTGCTATGAATGTGAAGAGCTTTCTCCAGGGGCCTGTTTAGGCTAAGGTTCCTCAGAAGCCAGGAGCCGCCCTTCCGGCACAGAGAGAAGTCATCCTGCGAAATTGGCGAACGAGCTCCTATCCTGTGTGCCCCCAGGAGCGTCGCAGAGTTAAGGCACTCCGTGGTGGAGTATGGCCTCATGGAAACCACTGCACACCCAACTCCCCCGACGTGAAACACTGGAACTTACCTTGAGGCCTGAGGTCACCTTTCGTTTGGCCGGAGCCGAACATGTGGTGCCGTGGGAGGGGTTTCTAGAAAGGTATTGCCAGCACGGTTTTCGCTTTGGGAGAACACGCAGCCTCGGCCCACAACGACAGTCCTGCCGTGCAGAGACGTCGGGCCGCTAGTGCTGTTCAAGGCAGCTTTGAAGCCAAGCGCAAGGCGCCTCCAAACGGGGAGAAAGCGTCCTCTCCCCTCCGCGTCCCACGTTCAAGCTGAATGACGCAGCATGTTTCTCGGAAGGCTCTGCCGAGCTATCTAGTACAAGGGAGAGAGTGCCTGCCTCTGCTGAGAAAGGTTTTGACGTGGGGATTGCTGGACAGGCGGAAGAGCGTTCCCCAGGCCGTGCAAAGTTTAGGCCTTGGTGATTCTGGATGGTCCCAAGGGTCCAGAATTGTCCCTGGGAAAGCTGTCCTTTTCCCCTCTTTTTCCGGCTGGAAGTACACCTCTGGCATCCGACTGCCGTTCGGCGACGTCCTGGGGGAGACGCCCTGGTTTCACTTGTGGCGCACACTGGTGTTTCTCAGAAGAGCCCAAATTCCTCCCTGCGGCTGGGTGGGGGGCTTGGCACACCAGCATGGAATGTAAGGCTGTTTAGAACTGCGTACCTTGAGGCCGTGTGAAGGCCGCGCGAACGAGAGCTTTCGAGCGAACAGGGCAGCGCTTCGCCATCACCGTTGCACATTCACGGAGCTTAGTCAAACGAACGCATTTACTTCCTGGGGCTCAAACACAGCCGAGGAGTTGGAAGGCATACCGTGAGTGCCCTTTGACAGTCGTTACAACGAACGTGAGTGCACAGTGTCTCGTGAAATACCTTCCACGGTTGAAGCATTCCGTTAACGCGAGCCCCTCCGCTCCCTCTGGCACTCCGAGGTGTTACTGTCGGGGGAAATCTGGACTTTTGCTTGAGGCCGGGGTGGGGCGGGGGGACTCACAGTTCTTCTGCCGGCGAGCTCCAGAGCGCTCCTGCTGAAGCCCCCAGCAAGGAACTGAGAGCGGCAGGCCTCACACGAGTCAACTCAGACTTCTTCTGTCACGAGTCAACTCAGACTTCTTATGTGAGGCCTTCCGGCAGCAAAGAGAAGGTGCGCGCGAGGAGTGTGCTTCAGGCAGCTTAGCACCCGCCACTGTCTCGTCCACCACGGAGGGGAATCAGGTTTGGCCAGGGTCGCCCAGTTTCAAAGCTGAGCTCACGTAGTTATCCTCAGTGGTTTCTGATTACCTCAAGGAAACACACGGGAGGAACAGGGCCCTTCCATGGAGGCCCTTTTGGGCACAGGGACCTCTGCGTGGGATCTAGTGGGTAAGTATGGCAGTACCTTAGATAGGCCTCAGTGACCAAGGCTGTCGTCTGGCTCATGCCTTAGCTGTGTTAAGTGTGGAAAACGTGCTGGTCCTCAGGCTGGGCCCACAGCCTAGCTTTCGCTTCTGTGAGAGTGCTGTCCCGAGTCTCCTCCTGGAGCCAGTCGTCAGCACGGTGCCTTCTGGCACTGCAGTTCTCTTTCAGTCAAGGAGGCCGTGCGACTGGCAAAGGGAGTCTGCGCAGCACTGCCTTCGCGAGGCTCTTTGACGACTGGGGCACTCAACCCAGGCAAGCCAGAGAGCAGTACGTTGCCCTTGCTATGAATGTGAAGAGCTTTCTCCAGGGGCCTGTTTAGGCTAAGGTTCCTCAGAAGCCAGGAGCCGCCCTTCCGGCACAGAGAGAAGTCATCCTGCGAAATTGGCGAACGAGCTCCTATCCTGTGTGCCCCCAGGAGCGTCGCAGAGTTAAGGCACTCCGTGGTGGAGTATGGCCTCATGGAAACCACTGCACACCCAACTCCCCCGACGTGAAACACTGGAACTTACCTTGAGGCCTGAGGTCACCTTTCGTTTGGCCGGAGCCGAACATGTGGTGCCGTGGGAGGGGTTTCTAGAAAGGTATTGCCAGCACGGTTTTCGCTTTGGGAGAACACGCAGCCTCGGCCCACAACGACAGTCCTGCCGTGCAGAGACGTCGGGCCGCTAGTGCTGTTCAAGGCAGCTTTGAAGCCAAGCGCAAGGCGCCTCCAAACGGGGAGAAAGCGTCCTCTCCCCTCCGCGTCCCACGTTCAAGCTGAATGACGCAGCATGTTTCTCGGAAGGCTCTGCCGAGCTATCTAGTACAAGGGAGAGAGTGCCTGCCTCTGCTGAGAAAGGTTTTGACATGGGGATTGCTGGACAGGCGGAAGAGCGTTCCCCAGGCCGTGCAAAGTTTAGGCCTTGGTGATTCTGGATGGTCCCAAGGGTCCAGAATTGTCCCTGGGAAAGCTGTCCTTTTCCCCTCTTTTTCCGGCTGGAAGTACACCTCTGGCATCCGACTGCCGTTCGGCGACGTCCTGGGGGAGACGCCCTGGTTTCACTTGTGGCGCACACTGGTGTTTCTCAGAAGAGCCCAAATTCCTCCCTGCGGGTGGGTGGGGGGCTTGGCACACCAGCATGGAATGTAAGGCTGTTTAGAACTGCGTACCTTGAGGCCGTGTGTAGGCCGCGCGAACGAGAGCTTTCGAGCGAACAGGGCAGCGCTTCGCCATCACCGTTGCACATTCACGGAGCTTAGTCAAACGAACGCATTTACTTCCTGGGGCTCAAACACAGCCGAGGAGTTGGAAGGCATACCGTGAGTGCCCTTTGACAGTCGTTACAACGAACGTGAGTGCACAGTGTCTCGTGAAATACCTTCCACGGTTGAAGCATTCCGTTAACGCGAGCCCCTCCGCTCCCTCTGGCACTCCGAGGTGTTACTGTCGGGGGAAATCTGGACTTTTGCTTGAGGCCGGGGTGGGGCGGGGGGACTCACAGTTCTTCTGCCGGCGAGCTCCAGAGCGCTCCTGCTGAAGCCCCCAGCAAGGAACTGAGAGCGGCAGGCCTCACACGAGTCAACTCAGACTTCTTCTGTCACGAGTCAACTCAGACTTCTTATGTGAGGCCTTCCGGCAGCAAAGAGAAGGTGCGCGCGAGGAGTGTGCTTCAGGCAGCTTAGCACCCGCCACTGTCTCGTCCACCACGGAGGGGAATCAGGTTTGGCCAGGGTCGCCCAGTTTCAAAGCTGAGCTCACGTAGTTATCCTCAGTGGTTTCTGATTACCTCAAGGAAACACACGGGAGGAACAGGGCCCTTCCATGGAGGCCCTTTTGGGCACAGGGACCTCTGCGTGGGATCTAGTGGGTAAGTATGGCAGTACCTTAGATAGGCCTCAGTGACCAAGGCTGTCGTCTGGCTCATGCCTTAGCTGTGTTAAGTGTGGAAAACGTGCTGGTCCTCAGGCTGGGCCCACAGCCTAGCTTTCGCTTCTGTGAGAGTGCTGTCCCGAGTCTCCTCCTGGAGCCAGTCGTCAGCACGGTGCCTTCTGGCACTGCAGTTCTCTTTCAGTCAAGGAGGCCGTGCGACTGGCAAAGGGAGTCTGCGCAGCACTGCCTTCACGAGGCTCTTTGACGACTGGGGCACTCAACCCAGGCAAGCCAGAGAGCAGTACGTGGCCCTTGCTATGAATGTGAAGAGCTTTCTCCAGGGGCCTGTTTAGGCTAAGGTTCCTCAGAAGCCAGGAGCCGCCCTTCCGGCACGGAGAGAAGTCATCCTGCGAAATTGGCGAACGAGCTCCTATCCTGTGTGCCCCCAGGAGCGTCGCAGAGTTAAGGCACTCCGTGGTGGAGTATGGCCTCATGGAAACCACTGCACACCCAACTCCCCCGACGTGAAACACTGGAACTTACCTTGAGGCCTGAGGTCACCTTTCGTTTGGCCGGAGCCGAACATGTGGTGCCGTGGGAGGGGTTTCTAGAAAGGTATTGCCAGCACGGTTTTCGCTTTGGGAGAACACGCAGCCTCGGCCCACAACGACAGTCCTGCCGTGCAGAGACGTCGGGCCGCTAGTGCTGTTCAAGGCAGCTTTGAAGCCAAGCGCAAGGCGCCTCCAAACGGGGAGAAAGCGTCCTCTCCCCTCCGCGTCCCACGTTCAAGCTGAATGACGCAGCATGTTTCTCGGAAGGCTCTGCCGAGCTATCTAGTACAAGGGAGAGAGTGCCTGCCTCTGCTGAGAAAGGTTTTGACGTGGGGATTGCTGGACAGGCGGAAGAGCGTTCCCCAGGCCGTGCAAAGTTTAGGCCTTGGTGATTCTGGATGGTCCCAAGGGTCCAGAATTGTCCCTGGGAAAGCTGTCCTTTTCCCCTCTTTTTCCGGCTGGAAGTACACCTCTGGCATCCGACTGCCGTTCGGCGACGTCCTGGGGGAGACGCCCTGGTTTCACTTGTGGCGCACACTGGTGTTTCTCAGAAGAGCCCAAATTCCTCCCTGCGGGTGGGTGGGGGGCTTGGCACACCAGCATGGAATGTAAGGCTGTTTAGAACTGCGTACCTTGAGGCCGTGTGAAGGCCGCGCGAACGAGAGCTTTCGAGCGAACAGGGCAGCGCTTCGCCATCACCGTTGCACATTCACGGAGCTTAGTCAAACGAACGCATTTACTTCCTGGGGCTCAAACACAGCCGAGGAGTTGGAAGGCATACCGTGAGTGCCCTTTGACAGTTGTTACAATGAACGTGAGTGCACAGTGTCTCGTGAAATACCTTCCACGGTTGAAGCATTCCGTTAACGCGAGCCCCTCTGCTCCCTCTGGCACTCCGAGGTGTTACTGTCGGGGGAAATCTGGACTTTTGCTTGAGGCCGGGGTGGGGCGGGGGGACTCACAGTTCTTCTGCCGGCGAGCTCCAGAGCGCTCCTGCTGAAGCCCCCAGCAAGGAACTGAGAGCGGCAGGCTTCACACGAGTCAACTCAGACTTCTTCTGTCACGAGTCAACTCAGACTTCTTATGTGAGGCCTTCCGGCAGCAAAGAGAAGGTGCGCGCGAGGAGTGTGCTTCAGGCAGCTTAGCACCCGCCACTGTCTCGTCCACCACGGAGGGGAATCAGGTTTGGCCAGGGTCGCCCAGTTTCAAAGCTGAGCTCACGTAGTTATCCTCAGTGGTTTCTGATTACCTCAAGGAAACACACGGGAGGAACAGGGCCCTTCCATGGAGGTCCTTTTGGGCACAGGGACCTCTGCGTGGGATCTAGTGGGTAAGTATGGCAGTACCTTAGATAGGCCTCAGTGACCAAGGCTGTCGTCTGGCTCATGCCTTAGCTGTGTTAAGTGTGGAAAACGTGCTGGTCCTCAGGCTGGGCCCACAGCCTAGCTTTCGCTTCTGTGAGAGTGCTGTCCCGAGTCTCCTCCTGGAGCCAGTCGTCAGCACGGTGCCTTCTGGCACTGCAGTTCTCTTTCAGTCAAGGAGGCCGTGCGACTGGCAAAGGGAGTCTGCGCAGCACTGCCTTCGCGAGGCTCTTTGACGACTGGGGCACTCAACCCAGGCAAGCCAGAGAGCAGTACGTTGCCCTTGCTATGAATGTGAAGAGCTTTCTCCAGGGGCCTGTTTAGGCTAAGGTTCCTCAGAAGCCAGGAGCCGCCCTTCCGGCACGGAGAGAAGTCATCCTGCGAAATTGGCGAACGAGCTCCTATCCTGTGTGCCCCCAGGAGCGTCGCAGAGTTAAGGCACTCCGTGGTGGAGTATGGCCTCATGGAAACCACTGCACACCCAACTCCCCCGACGTGAAACACTGGAACTTACCTTGAGGCCTGAGGTCACCTTTCGTTTGGCCGGAGCCGAACATGTGGTGCCGTGGGAGGGGTTTCTAGAAAGGTATTGCCAGCACGGTTTTCGCTTTGGGAGAACACGCAGCCTCGGCCCACAACGACAGTCCTGCCGTGCAGAGACGTCGGGCCGCTAGTGCTGTTCAAGGCAGCTTTGAAGCCAAGCGCAAGGCGCCTCCAAACGGGGAGAAAGCGTCCTCTCCCCTCCGCGTCCCACGTTCAAGCTGAATGACGCAGCATGTTTCTCGGAAGGCTCTGCCGAGCTATCTAGTACAAGGGAGAGAGTGCCTGCCTCTGCTGAGAAAGGTTTTGACGTGGGGATTGCTGGACAGGCGGAAGAGCGTTCCCCAGGCCGTGCAAAGTTTAGGCCTTGGTGATTCTGGATGGTCCCAAGGGTCCAGAATTGTCCCTGGGAAAGCTGTCCTTTTCCCCTCTTTTTCCGGCTGGAAGTACACCTCTGGCATCCGACTGCCGTTCGGCGACGTCCTGGGGGAGACGCCCTGGTTTCACTTGTGGCGCACACTGGTGTTTCTCAGAAGAGCCCAAATTCCTCCCTGCGGGTGGGTGGGGGGCTTGGCACACCAGCATGGAATGTAAGGCTGTTTAGAACTGCGTACCTTGAGGCCGTGTGAAGGCCGCGCGAACGAGAGCTTTCGAGCGAACAGGGCAGCGCTTCGCCATCACCGTTGCACATTCACGGAGCTTAGTCAAACGAACGCATTTACTTCCTGGGGCTCAAACACAGCCGAGGAGTTGGAAGGCATACCGTGAGTGCCCTTTGACAGTCGTTACAACGAACGTGAGTGCACAGTGTCTCGTGAAATACCTTCCACGGTTGAAGCATTCCGTTAACGCGAGCCCCTCCGCTCCCTCTGGCACTCCGAGGTGTTACTGTCGGGGGAAATCTGGACTTTTGCTTGAGGCCGGGGTGGGGCGGGGGGACTCACAGTTCTTCTGCCGGCGAGCTCCAGAGCGCTCCTGCTGAAGCCCCCAGCAAGGAACTGAGAGCGGCAGGCTTCACACGAGTCAACTCAGACTTCTTCTGTCACGAGTCAACTCAGACTTCTTATGTGAGGCCTTCCGGCAGCAAAGAGAAGGTGCGCGCGAGGAGTGTGCTTCAGGCAGCTTAGCACCCGCCACTGTCTCGTCCACCACGGAGGGGAATCAGGTTTGGCCAGGGTCGCCCAGTTTCAAAGCTGAGCTCACGTAGTTATCCTCAGTGGTTTCTGATTACCTCAAGGAAACACACGGGAGGAACAGGGCCCTTCCATGGAGGCCCTTTTGGGCACAGGGACCTCTGCGTGGGATCTAGTGGGTAAGTATGGCAGTACCTTAGATAGGCCTCAGTGACCAAGGCTGTCGTCTGGCTCATGCCTTAGCTGTGTTAAGTGTGGAAAACGTGCTGGTCCTCAGGCTGGGCCCACAGCCTAGCTTTCGCTTCTGTGAGAGTGCTGTCCCGAGTCTCCTCCTGGAGCCAGTCGTCAGCACGGTGCCTTCTGGCACTGCAGTTCTCTTTCAGTCAAGGAGGCCGTGCGACTGGCAAAGGGAGTCTGCGCAGCACTGCCTTCACGAGGCTCTTTGACGACTTGGGGCACTCAACCCAGGCAAGCCAGAGAGCAGTGCGTTGCTCTTGCTATGAATGTGAAGAGCTTTCTCCAGGGGCCTGTTTAGGCTAAGGTTCCTCAGAAGCCAGGAGCCGCCCTTCCGGCACGGAGAGAAGTCATCCTGCGAAATTGGCGAACGAGCTCCTATCCTGTGTGCCCCCAGGAGCGTCGCAGAGTTAAGGCACTCCGTGGTGGAGTATGGCCTCATGGAAACCACTGCACACCCAACTCCCCCGACGTGAAACACTGGAACTTACCTTGAGGCCTGAGGTCACCTTTCGTTTGGCCGGAGCCGAACATGTGGTGCCGTGGGAGGGGTTTCTAGAAAGGTATTGCCAGCACGGTTTTCGCTTTGGGAGAACACGCAGCCTCGGCCCACAACGACAGTCCTGCCGTGCAGAGACGTCGGGCCGCTAGTGCTGTTCAAGGCAGCTTTGAAGCCAAGCGCAAGGCGCCTCCAAACGGGGAGAAAGCGTCCTCTCCCCTCCGCGTCCCACGTTCAAGCTGAATGACGCAGCATGTTTCTCGGAAGGCTCTGCCGAGCTATCTAGTACAAGGGAGAGAGTGCCTGCCTCTGCTGAGAAAGGTTTTGACGTGGGGATTGCTGGACAGGCGGAAGAGCGTTCCCCAGGCCGTGCAAAGTTTAGGCCTTGGTGATTCTGGATGGTCCCAAGGGTCCAGAATTGTCCCTGGGAAAGCTGTCCTTTTCCCCTCTTTTTCCGGCTGGAAGTACACCTCTGGCATCCGACTGCCGTTCGGCGACGTCCTGGGGGAGACGCCCTGGTTTCACTTGTGGCGCACACTGGTGTTTCTCAGAAGAGCCCAAATTCCTCCCTGCGGGTGGGTGGGGGGCTTGGCACACCAGCATGGAATGTAAGGCTGTTTAGAACTGCGTACCTTGAGGCCGTGTGAAGGCCGCGCGAACGAGAGCTTTCGAGCGAACAGGGCAGCGCTTCGCCATCACCGTTGCACATTCACGGAGCTTAGTCAAACGAACGCATTTACTTCCTGGGGCTCAAACACAGCCGAGGAGTTGGAAGGCATACCGTGAGTGCCCTTTGACAGTTGTTACAATGAACGTGAGTGCACAGTGTCTCGTGAAATACCTTCCACGGTTGAAGCATTCCGTTAACGCGAGCCCCTCTGCTCCCTCTGGCACTCCGAGGTGTTACTGTCGGGGGAAATCTGGACTTTTGCTTGAGGCCGGGGTGGGGCGGGGGGACTCACAGTTCTTCTGCCGGCGAGCTCCAGAGCGCTCCTGCTGAAGCCCCCAGCAAGGAACTGAGAGCGGCAGGCTTCACACGAGTCAACTCAGACTTCTTCTGTCACGAGTCAACTCAGACTTCTTATGTGAGGCCTTCCGGCAGCAAAGAGAAGGTGCGCGCGAGGAGTGTGCTTCAGGCAGCTTAGCACCCGCCACTGTCTCGTCCACCACGGAGGGGAATCAGGTTTGGCCAGGGTCGCCCAGTTTCAAAGCTGAGCTCACGTAGTTATCCTCAGTGGTTTCTGATTACCTCAAGGAAACACACGGGAGGAACAGGGCCCTTCCATGGAGGTCCTTTTGGGCACAGGGACCTCTGCATGGGATCTAGTGGGTAAGTATGGCAGTACCTTAGATAGGCCTCAGTGACCAAGGCTGTCGTCTGGCTCATGCCTTAGCTGTGTTAAGTGTGGAAAACGTGCTGGTCCTCAGGCTGGGCCCACAGCCTAGCTTTCGCTTCTGTGAGAGTGCTGTCCCGAGTCTCCTCCTGGAGCCAGTCGTCAGCACGGTGCCTTCTGGCACTGCAGTTCTCTTTCAGTCAAGGAGGCCGTGCGACTGGCAAAGGGAGTCTGCGCAGCACTGCCTTCGCGAGGCTCTTTGACGACTGGGGCACTCAACCCAGGCAAGCCAGAGAGCAGTACGTTGCCCTTGCTATGAATGTGAAGAGCTTTCTCCAGGGGCCTGTTTAGGCTAAGGTTCCTCAGAAGCCAGGAGCCGCCCTTCCGGCACGGAGAGAAGTCATCCTGCGAAATTGGCGAACGAGCTCCTATCCTGTGTGCCCCCAGGAGCGTCGCAGAGTTAAGGCACTCCGTGGTGGAGTATGGCCTCATGGAAACCACTGCACACCCAACTCCCCCGACGTGAAACACTGGAACTTACCTTGAGGCCTGAGGTCACCTTTCGTTTGGCCGGAGCCGAACATGTGGTGCCGTGGGAGGGGTTTCTAGAAAGGTATTGCCAGCACGGTTTTCGCTTTGGGAGAACACGCAGCCTCGGCCCACAACGACAGTCCTGCCGTGCAGAGACGTCGGGCCGCTAGTGCTGTTCAAGGCAGCTTTGAAGCCAAGCGCAAGGCGCCTCCAAACGGGGAGAAAGCGTCCTCTCCCCTCCGCGTCCCACGTTCAAGCTGAATGACGCAGCATGTTTCTCGGAAGGCTCTGCCGAGCTATCTAGTACAAGGGAGAGAGTGCCTGCCTCTGCTGAGAAAGGTTTTGACGTGGGGATTGCTGGACAGGCGGAAGAGCGTTCCCCAGGCCGTGCAAAGTTTAGGCCTTGGTGATTCTGGATGGTCCCAAGGGTCCAGAATTGTCCCTGGGAAAGCTGTCCTTTTCCCCTCTTTTTCCGGCTGGAAGTACACCTCTGGCATCCGACTGCCGTTCGGCGACGTCCTGGGGGAGACGCCCTGGTTTCACTTGTGGCGCACACTGGTGTTTCTCAGAAGAGCCCAAATTCCTCCCTGCGGGTGGGTGGGGGGCTTGGCACACCAGCATGGAATGTAAGGCTGTTTAGAACTGCGTACCTTGAGGCCGTGTGAAGGCCGCGCGAACGAGAGCTTTCGAGCGAACAGGGCAGCGCTTCGCCATCACCGTTGCACATTCACGGAGCTTAGTCAAACGAACGCATTTACTTCCTGGGGCTCAAACACAGCCGAGGAGTTGGAAGGCATACCGTGAGTGCCCTTTGACAGTTGTTACAATGAACGTGAGTGCACAGTGTCTCGTGAAATACCTTCCACGGTTGAAGCATTCCGTTAACGCGAGCCCCTCTGCTCCCTCTGGCACTCCGAGGTGTTACTGTCGGGGGAAATCTGGACTTTTGCTTGAGGCCGGGGTGGGGCGGGGGGACTCACAGTTCTTCTGCCGGCGAGCTCCAGAGCGCTCCTGCTGAAGCCCCCAGCAAGGAACTGAGAGCGGCAGGCTTCACACGAGTCAACTCAGACTTCTTCTGTCACGAGTCAACTCAGACTTCTTATGTGAGGCCTTCCGGCAGCAAAGAGAAGGTGCGCGCGAGGAGTGTGCTTCAGGCAGCTTAGCACCCGCCACTGTCTCGTCCACCACGGAGGGGAATCAGGTTTGGCCAGGGTCGCCCAGTTTCAAAGCTGAGCTCACGTAGTTATCCTCAGTGGTTTCTGATTACCTCAAGGAAACACACGGGAGGAACAGGGCCCTTCCATGGAGGTCCTTTTGGGCACAGGGACCTCTGCATGGGATCTAGTGGGTAAGTATGGCAGTACCTTAGATAGGCCTCAGTGACCAAGGCTGTCGTCTGGCTCATGCCTTAGCTGTGTTAAGTGTGGAAAACGTGCTGGTCCTCAGGCTGGGCCCACAGCCTAGCTTTCGCTTCTGTGAGAGTGCTGTCCCGAGTCTCCTCCTGGAGCCAGTCGTCAGCACGGTGCCTTCTGGCACTGCAGTTCTCTTTCAGTCAAGGAGGCCGTGCGACTGGCAAAGGGAGTCTGCGCAGCACTGCCTTCGCGAGGCTCTTTGACGACTGGGGCACTCAACCCAGGCAAGCCAGAGAGCAGTACGTTGCCCTTGCTATGAATGTGAAGAGCTTTCTCCAGGGGCCTGTTTAGGCTAAGGTTCCTCAGAAGCCAGGAGCCGCCCTTCCGGCACGGAGAGAAGTCATCCTGCGAAATTGGCGAACGAGCTCCTATCCTGTGTGCCCCCAGGAGCGTCGCAGAGTTAAGGCACTCCGTGGTGGAGTATGGCCTCATGGAAACCACTGCACACCCAACTCCCCCGACGTGAAACACTGGAACTTACCTTGAGGCCTGAGGTCACCTTTCGTTTGGCCGGAGCCGAACATGTGGTGCCGTGGGAGGGGTTTCTAGAAAGGTATTGCCAGCACGGTTTTCGCTTTGGGAGAACACGCAGCCTCGGCCCACAACGACAGTCCTGCCGTGCAGAGACGTCGGGCCGCTAGTGCTGTTCAAGGCAGCTTTGAAGCCAAGCGCAAGGCGCCTCCAAACGGGGAGAAAGCGTCCTCTCCCCTCCGCGTCCCACGTTCAAGCTGAATGACGCAGCATGTTTCTCGGAAGGCTCTGCCGAGCTATCTAGTACAAGGGAGAGAGTGCCTGCCTCTGCTGAGAAAGGTTTTGACGTGGGGATTGCTGGACAGGCGGAAGAGCGTTCCCCAGGCCGTGCAAAGTTTAGGCCTTGGTGATTCTGGATGGTCCCAAGGGTCCAGAATTGTCCCTGGGAAAGCTGTCCTTTTCCCCTCTTTTTCCGGCTGGAAGTACACCTCTGGCATCCGACTGCCGTTCGGCGACGTCCTGGGGGAGACGCCCTGGTTTCACTTGTGGCGCACACTGGTGTTTCTCAGAAGAGCCCAAATTCCTCCCTGCGGGTGGGTGGGGGGCTTGGCACACCAGCATGGAATGTAAGGCTGTTTAGAACTGCGTACCTTGAGGCCGTGTGAAGGCCGCGCGAACGAGAGCTTTCGAGCGAACAGGGCAGCGCTTCGCCATCACCGTTGCACATTCACGGAGCTTAGTCAAACGAACGCATTTACTTCCTGGGGCTCAAACACAGCCGAGGAGTTGGAAGGCATACCGTGAGTGCCCTTTGACAGTTGTTACAATGAACGTGAGTGCACAGTGTCTCGTGAAATACCTTCCACGGTTGAAGCATTCCGTTAACGCGAGCCCCTCTGCTCCCTCTGGCACTCCGAGGTGTTACTGTCGGGGGAAATCTGGACTTTTGCTTGAGGCCGGGGTGGGGCGGGGGGACTCACAGTTCTTCTGCCGGCGAGCTCCAGAGCGCTCCTGCTGAAGCCCCCAGCAAGGAACTGAGAGCGGCAGGCTTCACACGAGTCAACTCAGACTTCTTCTGTCACGAGTCAACTCAGACTTCTTATGTGAGGCCTTCCGGCAGCAAAGAGAAGGTGCGCGCGAGGAGTGTGCTTCAGGCAGCTTAGCACCCGCCACTGTCTCGTCCACCACGGAGGGGAATCAGGTTTGGCCAGGGTCGCCCAGTTTCAAAGCTGAGCTCACGTAGTTATCCTCAGTGGTTTCTGATTACCTCAAGGAAACACACGGGAGGAACAGGGCCCTTCCATGGAGGTCCTTTTGGGCACAGGGACCTCTGCATGGGATCTAGTGGGTAAGTATGGCAGTACCTTAGATAGGCCTCAGTGACCAAGGCTGTCGTCTGGCTCATGCCTTAGCTGTGTTAAGTGTGGAAAACGTGCTGGTCCTCAGGCTGGGCCCACAGCCTAGCTTTCGCTTCTGTGAGAGTGCTGTCCCGAGTCTCCTCCTGGAGCCAGTCGTCAGCACGGTGCCTTCTGGCACTGCAGTTCTCTTTCAGTCAAGGAGGCCGTGCGACTGGCAAAGGGAGTCTGCGCAGCACTGCCTTCGCGAGGCTCTTTGACGACTGGGGCACTCAACCCAGGCAAGCCAGAGAGCAGTACGTTGCCCTTGCTATGAATGTGAAGAGCTTTCTCCAGGGGCCTGTTTAGGCTAAGGTTCCTCAGAAGCCAGGAGCCGCCCTTCCGGCACGGAGAGAAGTCATCCTGCGAAATTGGCGAACGAGCTCCTATCCTGTGTGCCCCCAGGAGCGTCGCAGAGTTAAGGCACTCCGTGGTGGAGTATGGCCTCATGGAAACCACTGCACACCCAACTCCCCCGACGTGAAACACTGGAACTTACCTTGAGGCCTGAGGTCACCTTTCGTTTGGCCGGAGCCGAACATGTGGTGCCGTGGGAGGGGTTTCTAGAAAGGTATTGCCAGCACGGTTTTCGCTTTGGGAGAACACGCAGCCTCGGCCCACAACGACAGTCCTGCCGTGCAGAGACGTCGGGCCGCTAGTGCTGTTCAAGGCAGCTTTGAAGCCAAGCGCAAGGCGCCTCCAAACGGGGAGAAAGCGTCCTCTCCCCTCCGCGTCCCACGTTCAAGCTGAATGACGCAGCATGTTTCTCGGAAGGCTCTGCCGAGCTATCTAGTACAAGGGAGAGAGTGCCTGCCTCTGCTGAGAAAGGTTTTGACGTGGGGATTGCTGGACAGGCGGAAGAGCGTTCCCCAGGCCGTGCAAAGTTTAGGCCTTGGTGATTCTGGATGGTCCCAAGGGTCCAGAATTGTCCCTGGGAAAGCTGTCCTTTTCCCCTCTTTTTCCGGCTGGAAGTACACCTCTGGCATCCGACTGCCGTTCGGCGACGTCCTGGGGGAGACGCCCTGGTTTCACTTGTGGCGCACACTGGTGTTTCTCAGAAGAGCCCAAATTCCTCCCTGCGGGTGGGTGGGGGGCTTGGCACACCAGCATGGAATGTAAGGCTGTTTAGAACTGCGTACCTTGAGGCCGTGTGAAGGCCGCGCGAACGAGAGCTTTCGAGCGAACAGGGCAGCGCTTCGCCATCACCGTTGCACATTCACGGAGCTTAGTCAAACGAACGCATTTACTTCCTGGGGCTCAAACACAGCCGAGGAGTTGGAAGGCATACCGTGAGTGCCCTTTGACAGTCGTTACAACGAACGTGAGTGCACAGTGTCTCGTGAAATACCTTCCACGGTTGAAGCATTCCGTTAACGCGAGCCCCTCCGCTCCCTCTGGCACTCCGAGGTGTTACTGTCGGGGGAAATCTGGACTTTTGCTTGAGGCCGGGGTGGGGCGGGGGGACTCACAGTTCTTCTGCCGGCGAGCTCCAGAGCGCTCCTGCTGAAGCCCCCAGCAAGGAACTGAGAGCGGCAGGCCTCACACGAGTCAACTCAGACTTCTTCTGTCACGAGTCAACTCAGACTTCTTATGTGAGGCCTTCCGGCAGCAAAGAGAAGGTGCGCGCGAGGAGTGTGCTTCAGGCAGCTTAGCACCCGCCACTGTCTCGTCCACCACGGAGGGGAATCAGGTTTGGCCAGGGTCGCCCAGTTTCAAAGCTGAGCTCACGTAGTTATCCTCAGTGGTTTCTGATTACCTCAAGGAAACACACGGGAGGAACAGGGCCCTTCCATGGAGGCCCTTTTGGGCACAGGGACCTCTGCGTGGGATCTAGTGGGTAAGTATGGCAGTACCTTAGATAGGCCTCAGTGACCAAGGCTGTCGTCTGGCTCATGCCTTAGCTGTGTTAAGTGTGGAAAACGTGCTGGTCCTCAGGCTGGGCCCACAGCCTAGCTTTCGCTTCTGTGAGAGTGCTGTCCCGAGTCTCCTCCTGGAGCCAGTCGTCAGCACGGTGCCTTCTGGCACTGCAGTTCTCTTTCAGTCAAGGAGGCCGTGCGACTGGCAAAGGGAGTCTGCGCAGCACTGCCTTCGCGAGGCTCTTTGACGACTGGGGCACTCAACCCAGGCAAGCCAGAGAGCAGTACGTTGCCCTTGCTATGAATGTGAAGAGCTTTCTCCAGGGGCCTGTTTAGGCTAAGGTTCCTCAGAAGCCAGGAGCCGCCCTTCCGGCACGGAGAGAAGTCATCCTGCGAAATTGGCGAACGAGCTCCTATCCTGTGTGCCCCCAGGAGCGTCGCAGAGTTAAGGCACTCCGTGGTGGAGTATGGCCTCATGGAAACCACTGCACACCCAACTCCCCCGACGTGAAACACTGGAACTTACCTTGAGGCCTGAGGTCACCTTTCGTTTGGCCGGAGCCGAACATGTGGTGCCGTGGGAGGGGTTTCTAGAAAGGTATTGCCAGCACGGTTTTCGCTTTGGGAGAACACGCAGCCTCGGCCCACAACGACAGTCCTGCCGTGCAGAGACGTCGGGCCGCTAGTGCTGTTCAAGGCAGCTTTGAAGCCAAGCGCAAGGCGCCTCCAAACGGGGAGAAAGCGTCCTCTCCCCTCCGCGTCCCACGTTCAAGCTGAATGACGCAGCATGTTTCTCGGAAGGCTCTGCCGAGCTATCTAGTACAAGGGAGAGAGTGCCTGCCTCTGCTGAGAAAGGTTTTGACGTGGGGATTGCTGGACAGGCGGAAGAGCGTTCCCCAGGCCGTGCAAAGTTTAGGCCTTGGTGATTCTGGATGGTCCCAAGGGTCCAGAATTGTCCCTGGGAAAGCTGTCCTTTTCCCCTCTTTTTCCGGCTGGAAGTACACCTCTGGCATCCGACTGCCGTTCGGCGACGTCCTGGGGGAGACGCCCTGGTTTCACTTGTGGCGCACACTGGTGTTTCTCAGAAGAGCCCAAATTCCTCCCTGCGGGTGGGTGGGGGGCTTGGCACACCAGCATGGAATGTAAGGCTGTTTAGAACTGCGTACCTTGAGGCCGTGTGAAGGCCGCGCGAACGAGAGCTTTCGAGCGAACAGGGCAGCGCTTCGCCATCACCGTTGCACATTCACGGAGCTTAGTCAAACGAACGCATTTACTTCCTGGGGCTCAAACACAGCCGAGGAGTTGGAAGGCATACCGTGAGTGCCCTTTGACAGTCGTTACAACGAACGTGAGTGCACAGTGTCTCGTGAAATACCTTCCACGGTTGAAGCATTCCGTTAACGCGAGCCCCTCCGCTCCCTCTGGCACTCCGAGGTGTTACTGTCGGGGGAAATCTGGACTTTTGCTTGAGGCCGGGGTGGGGCGGGGGGACTCACAGTTCTTCTGCCGGCGAGCTCCAGAGCGCTCCTGCTGAAGCCCCCAGCAAGGAACTGAGAGCGGCAGGCCTCACACGAGTCAACTCAGACTTCTTCTGTCACGAGTCAACTCAGACTTCTTATGTGAGGCCTTCCGGCAGCAAAGAGAAGGTGCGCGCGAGGAGTGTGCTTCAGGCAGCTTAGCACCCGCCACTGTCTCGTCCACCACGGAGGGGAATCAGGTTTGGCCAGGGTCGCCCAGTTTCAAAGCTGAGCTCACGTAGTTATCCTCAGTGGTTTCTGATTACCTCAAGGAAACACACGGGAGGAACAGGGCCCTTCCATGGAGGCCCTTTTGGGCACAGGGACCTCTGCGTGGGATCTAGTGGGTAAGTATGGCAGTACCTTAGATAGGCCTCAGTGACCAAGGCTGTCGTCTGGCTCATGCCTTAGCTGTGTTAAGTGTGGAAAACGTGCTGGTCCTCAGGCTGGGCCCACAGCCTAGCTTTCGCTTCTGTGAGAGTGCTGTCCCGAGTCTCCTCCTGGAGCCAGTCGTCAGCACGGTGCCTTCTGGCACTGCAGTTCTCTTTCAGTCAAGGAGGCCGTGCGACTGGCAAAGGGAGTCTGCGCAGCACTGCCTTCACGAGGCTCTTTGACGACTTGGGGCACTCAACCCAGGCAAGCCAGAGAGCAGTGCGTTGCCCTTGCTATGAATGTGAAGAGCTTTCTCCAGGGGCCTGTTTAGGCTAAGGTTCCTCAGAAGCCAGGAGCCGCCCTTCCGGCACGGAGAGAAGTCATCCTGCGAAATTGGCGAACGAGCTCCTATCCTGTGTGCCCCCAGGAGCGTCGCAGAGTTAAGGCACTCCGTGGTGGAGTATGGCCTCATGGAAACCACTGCACACCCAACTCCCCCGACGTGAAACACTGGAACTTACCTTGAGGCCTGAGGTCACCTTTCGTTTGGCCGGAGCCGAACATGTGGTGCCGTGGGAGGGGTTTCTAGAAAGGTATTGCCAGCACGGTTTTCGCTTTGGGAGAACACGCAGCCTCGGCCCACAACGACAGTCCTGCCGTGCAGAGACGTCGGGCCGCTAGTGCTGTTCAAGGCAGCTTTGAAGCCAAGCGCAAGGCGCCTCCAAACGGGGAGAAAGCGTCCTCTCCCCTCCGCGTCCCACGTTCAAGCTGAATGACGCAGCATGTTTCTCGGAAGGCTCTGCCGAGCTATCTAGTACAAGGGAGAGAGTGCCTGCCTCTGCTGAGAAAGGTTTTGACGTGGGGATTGCTGGACAGGCGGAAGAGCGTTCCCCAGGCCGTGCAAAGTTTAGGCCTTGGTGATTCTGGATGGTCCCAAGGGTCCAGAATTGTCCCTGGGAAAGCTGTCCTTTTCCCCTCTTTTTCCGGCTGGAAGTACACCTCTGGCATCCGACTGCCGTTCGGCGACGTCCTGGGGGAGACGCCCTGGTTTCACTTGTGGCGCACACTGGTGTTTCTCAGAAGAGCCCAAATTCCTCCCTGCGGGTGGGTGGGGGGCTTGGCACACCAGCATGGAATGTAAGGCTGTTTAGAACTGCGTACCTTGAGGCCGTGTGAAGGCCGCGCGAACGAGAGCTTTCGAGCGAACAGGGCAGCGCTTCGCCATCACCGTTGCACATTCACGGAGCTTAGTCAAACGAACGCATTTACTTCCTGGGGCTCAAACACAGCCGAGGAGTTGGAAGGCATACCGTGAGTGCCCTTTGACAGTTGTTACAATGAACGTGAGTGCACAGTGTCTCGTGAAATACCTTCCACGGTTGAAGCATTCCGTTAACGCGAGCCCCTCTGCTCCCTCTGGCACTCCGAGGTGTTACTGTCGGGGGAAATCTGGACTTTTGCTTGAGGCCGGGGTGGGGCGGGGGGACTCACAGTTCTTCTGCCGGCGAGCTCCAGAGCGCTCCTGCTGAAGCCCCCAGCAAGGAACTGAGAGCGGCAGGCTTCACACGAGTCAACTCAGACTTCTTCTGTCACGAGTCAACTCAGACTTCTTATGTGAGGCCTTCCGGCAGCAAAGAGAAGGTGCGCGCGAGGAGTGTGCTTCAGGCAGCTTAGCACCCGCCACTGTCTCGTCCACCACGGAGGGGAATCAGGTTTGGCCAGGGTCGCCCAGTTTCAAAGCTGAGCTCACGTAGTTATCCTCAGTGGTTTCTGATTACCTCAAGGAAACACACGGGAGGAACAGGGCCCTTCCATGGAGGTCCTTTTGGGCACAGGGACCTCTGCGTGGGATCTAGTGGGTAAGTATGGCAGTACCTTAGATAGGCCTCAGTGACCAAGGCTGTCGTCTGGCTCATGCCTTAGCTGTGTTAAGTGTGGAAAACGTGCTGGTCCTCAGGCTGGGCCCACAGCCTAGCTTTCGCTTCTGTGAGAGTGCTGTCCCGAGTCTCCTCCTGGAGCCAGTCGTCAGCACGGTGCCTTCTGGCACTGCAGTTCTCTTTCAGTCAAGGAGGCCGTGCGACTGGCAAAGGGAGTCTGCGCAGCACTGCCTTCGCGAGGCTCTTTGACGACTGGGGCACTCAACCCAGGCAAGCCAGAGAGCAGTACGTTGCCCTTGCTATGAATGTGAAGAGCTTTCTCCAGGGGCCTGTTTAGGCTAAGGTTCCTCAGAAGCCAGGAGCCGCCCTTCCGGCACGGAGAGAAGTCATCCTGCGAAATTGGCGAACGAGCTCCTATCCTGTGTGCCCCCAGGAGCGTCGCAGAGTTAAGGCACTCCGTGGTGGAGTATGGCCTCATGGAAACCACTGCACACCCAACTCCCCCGACGTGAAACACTGGAACTTACCTTGAGGCCTGAGGTCACCTTTCGTTTGGCCGGAGCCGAACATGTGGTGCCGTGGGAGGGGTTTCTAGAAAGGTATTGCCAGCACGGTTTTCGCTTTGGGAGAACACGCAGCCTCGGCCCACAACGACAGTCCTGCCGTGCAGAGACGTCGGGCCGCTAGTGCTGTTCAAGGCAGCTTTGAAGCCAAGCGCAAGGCGCCTCCAAACGGGGAGAAAGCGTCCTCTCCCCTCCGCGTCCCACGTTCAAGCTGAATGACGCAGCATGTTTCTCGGAAGGCTCTGCCGAGCTATCTAGTACAAGGGAGAGAGTGCCTGCCTCTGCTGAGAAAGGTTTTGACGTGGGGATTGCTGGACAGGCGGAAGAGCGTTCCCCAGGCCGTGCAAAGTTTAGGCCTTGGTGATTCTGGATGGTCCCAAGGGTCCAGAATTGTCCCTGGGAAAGCTGTCCTTTTCCCCTCTTTTTCCGGCTGGAAGTACACCTCTGGCATCCGACTGCCGTTCGGCGACGTCCTGGGGGAGACGCCCTGGTTTCACTTGTGGCGCACACTGGTGTTTCTCAGAAGAGCCCAAATTCCTCCCTGCGGGTGGGTGGGGGGCTTGGCACACCAGCATGGAATGTAAGGCTGTTTAGAACTGCGTACCTTGAGGCCGTGTGAAGGCCGCGCGAACGAGAGCTTTCGAGCGAACAGGGCAGCGCTTCGCCATCACCGTTGCACATTCACGGAGCTTAGTCAAACGAACGCATTTACTTCCTGGGGCTCAAACACAGCCGAGGAGTTGGAAGGCATACCGTGAGTGCCCTTTGACAGTCGTTACAACGAACGTGAGTGCACAGTGTCTCGTGAAATACCTTCCACGGTTGAAGCATTCCGTTAACGCGAGCCCCTCCGCTCCCTCTGGCACTCCGAGGTGTTACTGTCGGGGGAAATCTGGACTTTTGCTTGAGGCCGGGGTGGGGCGGGGGGACTCACAGTTCTTCTGCCGGCGAGCTCCAGAGCGCTCCTGCTGAAGCCCCCAGCAAGGAACTGAGAGCGGCAGGCCTCACACGAGTCAACTCAGACTTCTTCTGTCACGAGTCAACTCAGACTTCTTATGTGAGGCCTTCCGGCAGCAAAGAGAAGGTGCGCGCGAGGAGTGTGCTTCAGGCAGCTTAGCACCCGCCACTGTCTCGTCCACCACGGAGGGGAATCAGGTTTGGCCAGGGTCGCCCAGTTTCAAAGCTGAGCTCACGTAGTTATCCTCAGTGGTTTCTGATTACCTCAAGGAAACACACGGGAGGAACAGGGCCCTTCCATGGAGGCCCTTTTGGGCACAGGGACCTCTGCGTGGGATCTAGTGGGTAAGTATGGCAGTACCTTAGATAGGCCTCAGTGACCAAGGCTGTCGTCTGGCTCATGCCTTAGCTGTGTTAAGTGTGGAAAACGTGCTGGTCCTCAGGCTGGGCCCACAGCCTAGCTTTCGCTTCTGTGAGAGTGCTGTCCCGAGTCTCCTCCTGGAGCCAGTCGTCAGCACGGTGCCTTCTGGCACTGCAGTTCTCTTTCAGTCAAGGAGGCCGTGCGACTGGCAAAGGGAGTCTGCGCAGCACTGCCTTCACGAGGCTCTTTGACGACTTGGGGCACTCAACCCAGGCAAGCCAGAGAGCAGTGCGTTGCCCTTGCTATGAATGTGAAGAGCTTTCTCCAGGGGCCTGTTTAGGCTAAGGTTCCTCAGAAGCCAGGAGCCGCCCTTCCGGCACGGAGAGAAGTCATCCTGCGAAATTGGCGAACGAGCTCCTATCCTGTGTGCCCCCAGGAGCGTCGCAGAGTTAAGGCACTCCGTGGTGGAGTATGGCCTCATGGAAACCACTGCACACCCAACTCCCCCGACGTGAAACACTGGAACTTACCTTGAGGCCTGAGGTCACCTTTCGTTTGGCCGGAGCCGAACATGTGGTGCCGTGGGAGGGGTTTCTAGAAAGGTATTGCCAGCACGGTTTTCGCTTTGGGAGAACACGCAGCCTCGGCCCACAACGACAGTCCTGCCGTGCAGAGACGTCGGGCCGCTAGTGCTGTTCAAGGCAGCTTTGAAGCCAAGCGCAAGGCGCCTCCAAACGGGGAGAAAGCGTCCTCTCCCCTCCGCGTCCCACGTTCAAGCTGAATGACGCAGCATGTTTCTCGGAAGGCTCTGCCGAGCTATCTAGTACAAGGGAGAGAGTGCCTGCCTCTGCTGAGAAAGGTTTTGACGTGGGGATTGCTGGACAGGCGGAAGAGCGTTCCCCAGGCCGTGCAAAGTTTAGGCCTTGGTGATTCTGGATGGTCCCAAGGGTCCAGAATTGTCCCTGGGAAAGCTGTCCTTTTCCCCTCTTTTTCCGGCTGGAAGTACACCTCTGGCATCCGACTGCCGTTCGGCGACGTCCTGGGGGAGACGCCCTGGTTTCACTTGTGGCGCACACTGGTGTTTCTCAGAAGAGCCCAAATTCCTCCCTGCGGGTGGGTGGGGGGCTTGGCACACCAGCATGGAATGTAAGGCTGTTTAGAACTGCGTACCTTGAGGCCGTGTGAAGGCCGCGCGAACGAGAGCTTTCGAGCGAACAGGGCAGCGCTTCGCCATCACCGTTGCACATTCACGGAGCTTAGTCAAACGAACGCATTTACTTCCTGGGGCTCAAACACAGCCGAGGAGTTGGAAGGCATACCGTGAGTGCCCTTTGACAGTCGTTACAACGAACGTGAGTGCACAGTGTCTCGTGAAATACCTTCCACGGTTGAAGCATTCCGTTAACGCGAGCCCCTCTGCTCCCTCTGGCACTCCGAGGTGTTACTGTCGGGGGAAATCTGGACTTTTGCTTGAGGCCGGGGTGGGGCGGGGGGACTCACAGTTCTTCTGCCGGCGAGCTCCAGAGCGCTCCTGCTGAAGCCCCCAGCAAGGAACTGAGAGCGGCAGGCTTCACACGAGTCAACTCAGACTTCTTCTGTCACGAGTCAACTCAGACTTCTTATGTGAGGCCTTCCGGCAGCAAAGAGAAGGTGCGCGCGAGGAGTGTGCTTCAGGCAGCTTAGCACCCGCCACTGTCTCGTCCACCACGGAGGGGAATCAGGTTTGGCCAGGGTCGCCCAGTTTCAAAGCTGAGCTCACGTAGTTATCCTCAGTGGTTTCTGATTACCTCAAGGAAACACACGGGAGGAACAGGGCCCTTCCATGGAGGTCCTTTTGGGCACAGGGACCTCTGCGTGGGATCTAGTGGGTAAGTATGGCAGTACCTTAGATAGGCCTCAGTGACCAAGGCTGTCGTCTGGCTCATGCCTTAGCTGTGTTAAGTGTGGAAAACGTGCTGGTCCTCAGGCTGGGCCCACAGCCTAGCTTTCGCTTCTGTGAGAGTGCTGTCCCGAGTCTCCTCCTGGAGCCAGTCGTCAGCACGGTGCCTTCTGGCACTGCAGTTCTCTTTCAGTCAAGGAGGCCGTGCGACTGGCAAAGGGAGTCTGCGCAGCACTGCCTTCGCGAGGCTCTTTGACGACTGGGGCACTCAACCCAGGCAAGCCAGAGAGCAGTACGTTGCCCTTGCTATGAATGTGAAGAGCTTTCTCCAGGGGCCTGTTTAGGCTAAGGTTCCTCAGAAGCCAGGAGCCGCCCTTCCGGCACGGAGAGAAGTCATCCTGCGAAATTGGCGAACGAGCTCCTATCCTGTGTGCCCCCAGGAGCGTCGCAGAGTTAAGGCACTCCGTGGTGGAGTATGGCCTCATGGAAACCACTGCACACCCAACTCCCCCGACGTGAAACACTGGAACTTACCTTGAGGCCTGAGGTCACCTTTCGTTTGGCCGGAGCCGAACATGTGGTGCCGTGGGAGGGGTTTCTAGAAAGGTATTGCCAGCACGGTTTTCGCTTTGGGAGAACACGCAGCCTCGGCCCACAACGACAGTCCTGCCGTGCAGAGACGTCGGGCCGCTAGTGCTGTTCAAGGCAGCTTTGAAGCCAAGCGCAAGGCGCCTCCAAACGGGGAGAAAGCGTCCTCTCCCCTCCGCGTCCCACGTTCAAGCTGAATGACGCAGCATGTTTCTCGGAAGGCTCTGCCGAGCTATCTAGTACAAGGGAGAGAGTGCCTGCCTCTGCTGAGAAAGGTTTTGACGTGGGGATTGCTGGACAGGCGGCAGAGCGTTCCCCAGGCCGTGCGAAGTTTAGGCTTTGGTGACTCTGGAGGGTCCCAAGGGTCCAGAATTGTGCCTGGGAAAGCTGTCCTCTTTTTCTTTCTCCGGCTGGAAGTAAACAGCTGGCAACCGACTGCCGTACGCAGACGTCCTGGGGGAGCCCCCCGGTTTCATTCGGGACGCACATTGGTGTCTCACAGAAGAGCCCAAATTCCTAATTGGGGGCACACCAGCGTGGAATGTAAGGCTGTTTAGAACTGCGTACCCTGAGGCCGTTGGAAGGCCGTACAAACGAGAGCTTTCGAGGGAACAGGGCAGCGCTTCGCCATCATCGTTGCACGTTCACGGAGCTTAATCAAACGAACGCATTTACTTCCTGGGGCTCAAACGCAACAGAGGAGTTGGAAGGCATACAGTGCCCTTTGACAGTTGTTACAACGAACGTGAGTGCACAGTGTCTCGTGAAATAAATCCCTAGCACTGTTGAAGCATTCCGTTAACGCGTGCTTCTTCGCTCCTCTGGCACTCCGAGGTGTTACTGACGGGGGAAATCTGGACTTTTGCTTGAGGCCGGGGTGGGGCGGGGGGGCTCACAATTCTTTTGTCGGCGAGCTCCAGAGTGCTCTTGCTGAAGGTCCCAGCAAGGAACTGAGAGCAGCAGGCCTCACACGAGTACACTCAGACGGCTTCCGTCACGAGTACACTCAGGCCTCTTATGTGAGGCCTTCCGGCAGCAAAGAGAAGGTGGGCGCGAGGAGTGTGCTTCAGGCAGCTTAGCACTCGCCACTGTCTCGTCTACCACGGAGGGGAATAAGGTTTGCCCAGGGTCGCCCAGTTTCAAAGCTGAGCTCACGTAGTTATCCTCAGTGGTTTCTGATTACCCCAAGGAAACACACGGGAGGAACAAGGCCCTTCCATGGAGGCCCTTTTGGGCACAGGGACCTCTGCATGGGATCTAGTGGGTAAGTATGGCAGTACCTTAGATAGGCCTCAGTGACCAAGGCTGTCGTCTGGCTCATGCCTTAGCTGTGTTAAGTGTGGAAAACGTGCTGGTCCTCAGGCTGGGCCCACAGCCTAGCTTTCGCTTCTGTGAGAGTGCTGTCCCGAGTCTCCTCCTGGAGCCAGTCGTCCGCACGGTGCCTTCTGGCACTGCAGTTCTCTTTCAGTCAAGGAGGCCGTGCGACTGGCAGAGGGAGTCTGCGCAGCACTGCCTTCGCGAGGCTCTTTGACGACTGGGGCACTCAACCCAGGCAAGCCAGAGAGCAGTACGTTGCCCTTGCTATGAATGTGAAGAGCTTTCTCCAGGGGCCTGTTTAGGCTAAGGTTCCTCAGAAGCCAGGAGCCGCCCTTCCGGCACGGAGAGAAGTCATCCTGCGAAATTGGCGAACGAGCTCCTATCCTGTGTGCCCCCAGGAGCGTCGCAGAGTTAAGGCACTCCGTGGTGGAGTATGGCCTCATGGAAACCACTGCACACCCAACTCCCCCGACGTGAAACACTGGAACTTCACCTTGAGGCCTGAGGTCACCTTTCGTTTGGCCGGAGCCGAACATGTGGTGCCGTGGGAGGGGTTTCTAGAAAGGTATTGCCAGCACGGTTTTCGCTTTGGGAGAACACGCAGCCTCGGCCCACAACGACAGTCCTGCCGTGCAGAGACGTCGGGCCGCTAGTGCTGTTCAAGGCAGCTTTGAAGCCAAGCGCAAGGCGCCTCCAAACGGGGAGAAAGCGTCCTCTCCCCTCCGCGTCCCACGTTCAAGCTGAATGACGCAGCATGTTTCTCGGAAGGCTCTGCCGAGCTATCCAGTACAAGGGAGAGAGTGCCTGCCTCTGCTGAGAAAGGTTTTGACGTGGGGATTGCTGGACAGGCGGAAGAGCGTTCCCCAGGCCGTGCAAAGTTTAGGCCTTGGTGATTCTGGATGGTCCCAAGGGTCCAGAATTGTCCCTGGGAAAGCTGTCCTTTTCCCCTCTTTTTCCGGCTGGAAGCACACCTCTGGCATCCGACTGCCGTTCGGCGACGTCCTGGGGGAGACGCCCTGGTTTCACTTGTGGCGCACACTGGTGTTTCTCAGAAGAGCCCAAATTCCTCCCTGCGGGTGGGTGGGGGGCTTGGCACACCAGCATGGAATGTAAGGCTGTTTAGAACTGCGTACCTTGAGGCCGTGTGAAGGCCGCGCGAACGAGAGCTTTCGAGCGAACAGGGCAGCGCTTCGCCATCACCGTTGCACATTCACGGAGCTTAGTCAAACGAACGCATTTACTTCCTGGGGCTCAAACACAGCCGAGGAGTCGGAAGGCATACAGTGAGTGCCCTTTGACAGTTGTTACAACGAACGTGAGTGCACAGTGTCTCGTGAAATACCTTCCACGGTTGAAGCATTCCGTTAACGCGAGCCCCTCCGCTCCCTCTGGCACTCCGAGGTGTTACTGTCGGGGGAAATCTGGACTCTTGCTTGAGGCCGGGGTGGGGCGGGGGGACTCACAGTTCTTCTGCCGGCGAGCTCCAGAGCGCTCCTGCTGAAGCCCCCAGCAAGGAACTGAGAGCGGCAGGCCTCACACGAGTCGACTCAGACTTCTTCTGTCACGAGTACACTCAGACTTCTTATGTGAGGCCTTCCGGCAGCAAAGAGAAGGTGCGCGCGAGGAGTGTGCTTCAGGCAGCTTAGGACCCGCCACTGTCTCGTCCACCACGGAGGGGAATCAGGTTTGGCCAGGGTCGCCCAGCTTCATACCTGAGCTCCTACAGGTATCCTCAGTGGTTTCTGATTACCTCAAGGAAACACAACGGGAGGAACAGGGCCCTTCCGTGGAGGCCCTTCTGGGCACAGGGACCTCTGCGTGGGATCTACTGGGTAAGTATGGCAGTACCTGAGGTAGGCCTCAGTGACCAAGGCTCTCTGGCTCACGCCTAGCTGTGTAGAGAAGTGTGGCAAACGTACGTACGGCTCCTCAGGCTGGGCCCACAGCCTAGCTTTCGCTTCTGTGAGAGTGCTGTCCCGAGTCTCTTCCTGGAGCCAGTCGTCAGCGCGGTGCCTTTTGGCACTGCAGTTCTCTTTCAGTCAAGGAGGCCGTTCGACTGACTGGCAAAGGGAGTCCGCCCAGCGCTGCTTTCGCCAGTCTCTCTGACGACTGGGCCACTCAACCCGGGCAACCCAGAGAGGAGTACACTGCCCTAGCTATGACTGTGAAGAGCTGTCTCCAGGGGCCTGCTTACGCTCAGGTTCCTCAGAAGCCAGAGGCCGCCGTTCCGGCACGGAGAGAGGTCATCATGCGAAACTGGCGAGCGGGCTCCTACCCTGTGTGTCCCCAGGAGCGTCGCCGGGTTAAGGCACTCCGTGGTGGAGTATGGCCTCATTGGAGACCCCCTGCACGCCCAACTCCCCTGACGTGAAACACTGGAACTTCACCTTGAGGCCTGAGGTCACCTTTCGTTCGGCCGGAGCCGGACCTGGGGTGCCGTGGGAGGAGTTCCTAGAAAGGGATTGCCAGCACGGTTTTCGCTTTGGGAGAACACGCAGCCTCGGCCCACAACGACAGTCCTGCCGTGCAGAGACGTCGGGCCGCTAGTGCTGTTCAAGGCAGCTTTGAAGCCAAGCGCAAGGCGCCTCCAAACGGGGAGAAAGCGTCCTCTCCCCTCCGCGTCCCACGTTCAAGCTGAATGACGCAGCATGTTTCTCGGAAGGCTCTGCCGAGCTATCTAGTACAAGGGAGAGAGTGCCTGCCTCTGCTGAGAAAGGTTTTGACGTGGGGATTGCTGGACAGGCGGCAGAGCGTTCCCCAGGCCGTGCGAAGTTTAGGCTTTGGTGACTCTGGAGGGTCCCAAGGGTCCAGAATTGTGCCTGGGAAAGCTGTCCTCTTTTTCTTTCTCCGGCTGGAAGTAAACAGCTGGCAACCGACTGCCGTACGCAGACGTCCTGGGGGAGCCCCCCGGTTTCATTCGGGACGCACATTGGTGTCTCACAGAAGAGCCCAAATTCCTAATTGGGGGCACACCAGCGTGGAATGTAAGGCTGTTTAGAACTGCGTACCCTGAGGCCGTTGGAAGGCCGTACAAACGAGAGCTTTCGAGGGAACAGGGCAGCGCTTCGCCATCATCGTTGCACGTTCACGGAGCTTAATCAAACGAACGCATTTACTTCCTGGGGCTCAAACGCAACAGAGGAGTTGGAAGGCATACAGTGCCCTTTGACAGTTGTTACAACGAACGTGAGTGCACAGTGTCTCGTGAAATAAATCCCTAGCACTGTTGAAGCATTCCCTTAACGCGTGCTTCTTCGCTCCTCTGGCACTCCGAGGTGTTACTGACGGGGGATATCTGGACTTTTGCTTGAGGCCGGGGTGGGGCGGGGGGGCTCACAATTCTTTTGTCGGCGAGCTCCAGAGTGCTCTTGCTGAAGGTCCCAGCAAGGAACTGAGAGCAGCAGGCCTCACACGAGTACACTCAGACGGCTTCCGTCACGAGTACACTCAGGCCTCTTATGTGAGGCCTTCCGGCAGCAAAGAGAAGGTGGGCGCGAGGAGTGTGCTTCAGGCAGCTTAGCACTCGCCACTGTCTCGTCTACCACGGAGGGGAATAAGGTTTGCCCAGGGTCGCCCAGTTTCAAAGCTGAGCTCACGTAGTTATCCTCAGTGGTTTCTGATTACCCCAAGGAAACACACGGGAGGAACAAGGCCCTTCCATGGAGGCCCTTTTGGGCACAGGGACCTCTGCATGGGATCTAGTGGGTAAGTATGGCAGTACCTTAGATAGGCCTCAGTGACCAAGGCTGTCGTCTGGCTCATGCCTTAGCTGTGTTAAGTGTGGAAAACGTGCTGGTCCTCAGGCTGGGCCCACAGCCTAGCTTTCGCTTCTGTGAGAGTGCTGTCCCGAGTCTCCTCCTGGAGCCAGTCGTCCGCACGGTGCCTTCTGGCACTGCAGTTCTCTTTCAGTCAAGGAGGCCGTGCGACTGGCAGAGGGAGTCTGCGCAGCACTGCCTTCGCGAGGCTCTTTGACGACTGGGGCACTCAACCCAGGCAAGCCAGAGAGCAGTACGTTGCCCTTGCTATGAATGTGAAGAGCTTTCTCCAGGGGCCTGTTTAGGCTAAGGTTCCTCAGAAGCCAGGAGCCGCCCTTCCGGCACGGAGAGAAGTCATCCTGCGAAATTGGCGAACGAGCTCCTATCCTGTGTGCCCCCAGGAGCGTCGCAGAGTTAAGGCACTCCGTGGTGGAGTATGGCCTCATGGAAACCACTGCACACCCAACTCCCCCGACGTGAAACACTGGAACTTCACCTTGAGGCCTGAGGTCACCTTTCGTTTGGCCGGAGCCGAACATGTGGTGCCGTGGGAGGGGTTTCTAGAAAGGTATTGCCAGCACGGTTTTCGCTTTGGGAGAACACGCAGCCTCGGCCCACAACGACAGTCCTGCCGTGCAGAGACGTCGGGCCGCTAGTGCTGTTCAAGGCAGCTTTGAAGCCAAGCGCAAGGCGCCTCCAAACGGGGAGAAAGCGTCCTCTCCCCTCCGCGTCCCACGTTCAAGCTGAATGACGCAGCATGTTTCTCGGAAGGCTCTGCCGAGCTATCCAGTACAAGGGAGAGAGTGCCTGCCTCTGCTGAGAAAGGTTTTGACGTGGGGATTGCTGGACAGGCGGAAGAGCGTTCCCCAGGCCGTGCAAAGTTTAGGCCTTGGTGATTCTGGATGGTCCCAAGGGTCCAGAATTGTCCCTGGGAAAGCTGTCCTTTTCCCCTCTTTTTCCGGCTGGAAGCACACCTCTGGCATCCGACTGCCGTTCGGCGACGTCCTGGGGGAGACGCCCTGGTTTCACTTGTGGCGCACACTGGTGTTTCTCAGAAGAGCCCAAATTCCTCCCTGCGGGTGGGTGGGGGGCTTGGCACACCAGCATGGAATGTAAGGCTGTTTAGAACTGCGTACCTTGAGGCCGTGTGAAGGCCGCGCGAACGAGAGCTTTCGAGCGAACAGGGCAGCGCTTCGCCATCACCGTTGCACATTCACGGAGCTTAGTCAAACGAACGCATTTACTTCCTGGGGCTCAAACACAGCCGAGGAGTCGGAAGGCATACAGTGAGTGCCCTTTGACAGTTGTTACAACGAACGTGAGTGCACAGTGTCTCGTGAAATACCTTCCACGGTTGAAGCATTCCGTTAACGCGAGCCCCTCCGCTCCCTCTGGCACTCCGAGGTGTTACTGTCGGGGGAAATCTGGACTCTTGCTTGAGGCCGGGGTGGGGCGGGGGGACTCACAGTTCTTCTGCCGGCGAGCTCCAGAGCGCTCCTGCTGAAGCCCCCAGCAAGGAACTGAGAGCGGCAGGCCTCACACGAGTCGACTCAGACTTCTTCTGTCACGAGTACACTCAGACTTCTTATGTGAGGCCTTCCGGCAGCAAAGAGAAGGTGCGCGCGAGGAGTGTGCTTCAGGCAGCTTAGGACCCGCCACTGTCTCGTCCACCACGGAGGGGAATCAGGTTTGGCCAGGGTCGCCCAGCTTCATACCTGAGCTCCTACAGGTATCCTCAGTGGTTTCTCATTACCTCAAGGAAACACAACGGGAGGAACAGGGCCCTTCCGTGGAGGCCCTTCTGGGCACAGGGACCTCTGCGTGGGATCTACTGGGTAAGTATGGCAGTACCTGAGGTAGGCCTCAGTGACCAAGGCTCTCTGGCTCACGCCTAGCTGTGTAGAGAAGTGTGGCAAACGTACGTACGGCTCCTCAGGCTGGGCCCACAGCCTAGCTTTCGCTTCTGTGAGAGTGCTGTCCCGAGTCTCTTCCTGGAGCCAGTCGTCAGCGCGGTGCCTTTTGGCACTGCAGTTCTCTTTCAGTCAAGGAGGCCGTTCGACTGACTGGCAAAGGGAGTCCGCCGAGCGCTGCTTTCGCCAGTCTCTCTGACGACTGGGCCACTCAACCCGGGCAACCCAGAGAGGAGTACACTGCCCTAGCTATGACTGTGAAGAGCTGTCTCCAGGGGCCTGCTTACGCTCAGGTTCCTCAGAAGCCAGAGGCCGCCGTTCCGGCACGGAGAGAGGTCATCATGCGAAACTGGCGAGCGGGCTCCTACCCTGTGTGTCCCCAGGAGCGTCGCCGGGTTAAGGCACTCCGTGGTGGAGTATGGCCTCATTGGAGACCCCCTGCACGCCCAACTCCCCTGACGTGAAACACTGGAACTTCACCTTGAGGCCTGAGGTCACCTTTCGTTCGGCCGGAGCCGGACCTGGGGTGCCGTGGGAGGAGTTCCTAGAAAGGGATTGCCAGCACGGTTTTCGCTTTGGGAGAACACGCAGCCTCGGCCCACAACGACAGTCCTGCCGTGCAGAGACGTCGGGCCGCTAGTGCTGTTCAAGGCAGCTTTGAAGCCAAGCGCAAGGCGCCTCCAAACGGGGAGAAAGCGTCCTCTCCCCTCCGCGTCCCACGTTCAAGCTGAATGACGCAGCATGTTTCTCGGAAGGCTCTGCCGAGCTATCTAGTACAAGGGAGAGAGTGCCTGCCTCTGCTGAGAAAGGTTTTGACGTGGGGATTGCTGGACAGGCGGCAGAGCGTTCCCCAGGCCGTGCGAAGTTTAGGCTTTGGTGACTCTGGAGGGTCCCAAGGGTCCAGAATTGTGCCTGGGAAAGCTGTCCTCTTTTTCTTTCTCCGGCTGGAAGTAAACAGCTGGCAACCGACTGCCGTACGCAGACGTCCTGGGGGAGCCCCCCGGTTTCATTCGGGACGCACATTGGTGTCTCACAGAAGAGCCCAAATTCCTAATTGGGGGCACACCAGCGTGGAATGTAAGGCTGTTTAGAACTGCGTACCCTGAGGCCGTTGGAAGGCCGTACAAACGAGAGCTTTCGAGGGAACAGGGCAGCGCTTCGCCATCATCGTTGCACGTTCACGGAGCTTAATCAAACGAACGCATTTACTTCCTGGGGCTCAAACGCAACAGAGGAGTTGGAAGGCATACAGTGCCCTTTGACAGTTGTTACAACGAACGTGAGTGCACAGTGTCTCGTGAAATAAATCCCTAGCACTGTTGAAGCATTCCCTTAACGCGTGCTTCTTCGCTCCTCTGGCACTCCGAGGTGTTACTGACGGGGGAAATCTGGACTTTTGCTTGAGGCCGGGGTGGGGCGGGGGGGCTCACAATTCTTTTGTCGGCGAGCTCCAGAGTGCTCTTGCTGAAGGTCCCAGCAAGGAACTGAGAGCAGCAGGCCTCACACGAGTACACTCAGACGGCTTCCGTCACGAGTACACTCAGGCCTCTTATGTGAGGCCTTCCGGCAGCAAAGAGAAGGTGGGCGCGAGGAGTGTGCTTCAGGCAGCTTAGCACTCGCCACTGTCTCGTCTACCACGGAGGGGAATAAGGTTTGCCCAGGGTCGCCCAGTTTCAAAGCTGAGCTCACGTAGTTATCCTCAGTGGTTTCTGATTACCCCAAGGAAACACACGGGAGGAACAAGGCCCTTCCATGGAGGCCCTTTTGGGCACAGGGACCTCTGCATGGGATCTAGTGGGTAAGTATGGCAGTACCTTAGATAGGCCTCAGTGACCAAGGCTGTCGTCTGGCTCATGCCTTAGCTGTGTTAAGTGTGGAAAACGTGCTGGTCCTCAGGCTGGGCCCACAGCCTAGCTTTCGCTTCTGTGAGAGTGCTGTCCCGAGTCTCCTCCTGGAGCCAGTCGTCCGCACGGTGCCTTCTGGCACTGCAGTTCTCTTTCAGTCAAGGAGGCCGTGCGACTGGCAGAGGGAGTCTGCGCAGCACTGCCTTCGCGAGGCTCTTTGACGACTGGGGCACTCAACCCAGGCAAGCCAGAGAGCAGTACGTTGCCCTTGCTATGAATGTGAAGAGCTTTCTCCAGGGGCCTGTTTAGGCTAAGGTTCCTCAGAAGCCAGGAGCCGCCCTTCCGGCACGGAGAGAAGTCATCCTGCGAAATTGGCGAACGAGCTCCTATCCTGTGTGCCCCCAGGAGCGTCGCAGAGTTAAGGCACTCCGTGGTGGAGTATGGCCTCATGGAAACCACTGCACACCCAACTCCCCCGACGTGAAACACTGGAACTTCACCTTGAGGCCTGAGGTCACCTTTCGTTTGGCCGGAGCCGAACATGTGGTGCCGTGGGAGGGGTTTCTAGAAAGGTATTGCCAGCACGGTTTTCGCTTTGGGAGAACACGCAGCCTCGGCCCACAACGACAGTCCTGCCGTGCAGAGACGTCGGGCCGCTAGTGCTGTTCAAGGCAGCTTTGAAGCCAAGCGCAAGGCGCCTCCAAACGGGGAGAAAGCGTCCTCTCCCCTCCGCGTCCCACGTTCAAGCTGAATGACGCAGCATGTTTCTCGGAAGGCTCTGCCGAGCTATCCAGTACAAGGGAGAGAGTGCCTGCCTCTGCTGAGAAAGGTTTTGACGTGGGGATTGCTGGACAGGCGGAAGAGCGTTCCCCAGGCCGTGCAAAGTTTAGGCCTTGGTGATTCTGGATGGTCCCAAGGGTCCAGAATTGTCCCTGGGAAAGCTGTCCTTTTCCCCTCTTTTTCCGGCTGGAAGCACACCTCTGGCATCCGACTGCCGTTCGGCGACGTCCTGGGGGAGACGCCCTGGTTTCACTTGTGGCGCACACTGGTGTTTCTCAGAAGAGCCCAAATTCCTCCCTGCGGCTGGGTGGGGGGCTTGGCACACCAGCATGGAATGTAAGGCTGTTTAGAACTGCGTACCTTGAGGCCGTGTGAAGGCCGCGCGAACGAGAGCTTTCGAGCGAACAGGGCAGCGCTTCGCCATCACCGTTGCACATTCACGGAGCTTAGTCAAACGAACGCATTTACTTCCTGGGGCTCAAACACAGCCGAGGAGTCGGAAGGCATACAGTGAGTGCCCTTTGACAGTTGTTACAACGAACGTGAGTGCACAGTGTCTCGTGAAATACCTTCCACGGTTGAAGCATTCCGTTAACGCGAGCCCCTCCGCTCCCTCTGGCACTCCGAGGTGTTACTGTCGGGGGAAATCTGGACTCTTGCTTGAGGCCGGGGTGGGGCGGGGGGACTCACAGTTCTTCTGCCAGCGAGCTCCAGAGCGCTCCTGCTGAAGCCCCCAGCAAGGAACTGAGAGCGGCAGGCCTCACACGAGTCGACTCAGACTTCTTCTGTCACGAGTACACTCAGACTTCTTATGTGAGGCCTTCCGGCAGCAAAGAGAAGGTGCGCGCGAGGAGTGTGCTTCAGGCAGCTTAGGACCCGCCACTGTCTCGTCCACCACGGAGGGGAATCAGGTTTGGCCAGGGTCGCCCAGCTTCATACCTGAGCTCCTACAGGTATCCTCAGTGGTTTCTGATTACCTCAAGGAAACACAACGGGAGGAACAGGGCCCTTCCGTGGAGGCCCTTCTGGGCACAGGGACCTCTGCGTGGGATCTACTGGGTAAGTATGGCAGTACCTGAGGTAGGCCTCAGTGACCAAGGCTCTCTGGCTCACGCCTAGCTGTGTAGAGAAGTGTGGCAAACGTACGTACGGCTCCTCAGGCTGGGCCCACAGCCTAGCTTTCGCTTCTGTGAGAGTGCTGTCCCGAGTCTCTTCCTGGAGCCAGTCGTCAGCGCGGTGCCTTTTGGCACTGCAGTTCTCTTTCAGTCAAGGAGGCCGTTCGACTGACTGGCAAAGGGAGTCCGCCCAGCGCTGCTTTCGCCAGTCTCTCTGACGACTGGGCCACTCAACCCGGGCAACCCAGAGAGGAGTACACTGCCCTAGCTATGACTGTGAAGAGCTGTCTCCAGGGGCCTGCTTACGCTCAGGTTCCTCAGAAGCCAGAGGCCGCCGTTCCGGCACGGAGAGAGGTCATCATGCGAAACTGGCGAGCGGGCTCCTACCCTGTGTGTCCCCAGGAGCGTCGCCGGGTTAAGGCACTCCGTGGTGGAGTATGGCCTCATTGGAGACCCCCTGCACGCCCAACTCCCCTGACGTGAAACACTGGAACTTCACCTTGAGGCCTGAGGTCACCTTTCGTTCGGCCGGAGCCGGACCTGGGGTGCCGTGGGAGGAGTTCCTAGAAAGGGATTGCCAGCACGGTTTTCGCTTTGGGAGAACACGCAGCCTCGGCCCACAACGACAGTCCTGCCGTGCAGAGACGTCGGGCCGCTAGTGCTGTTCAAGGCAGCTTTGAAGCCAAGCGCAAGGCGCCTCCAAACGGGGAGAAAGCGTCCTCTCCCCTCCGCGTCCCACGTTCAAGCTGAATGACGCAGCATGTTTCTCGGAAGGCTCTGCCGAGCTATCTAGTACAAGGGAGAGAGTGCCTGCCTCTGCTGAGAAAGGTTTTGACGTGGGGATTGCTGGACAGGCGGCAGAGCGTTCCCCAGGCCGTGCGAAGTTTAGGCTTTGGTGACTCTGGAGGGTCCCAAGGGTCCAGAATTGTGCCTGGGAAAGCTGTCCTCTTTTTCTTTCTCCGGCTGGAAGTAAACAGCTGGCAACCGACTGCCGTACGCAGACGTCCTGGGGGAGCCCCCCGGTTTCATTCGGGACGCACATTGGTGTCTCACAGAAGAGCCCAAATTCCTAATTGGGGGCACACCAGCGTGGAATGTAAGGCTGTTTAGAACTGCGTACCCTGAGGCCGTTGGAAGGCCGTACAAACGAGAGCTTTCGAGGGAACAGGGCAGCGCTTCGCCATCATCGTTGCACGTTCACGGAGCTTAATCAAACGAACGCATTTACTTCCTGGGGCTCAAACGCAACAGAGGAGTTGGAAGGCATACAGTGCCCTTTGACAGTTGTTACAACGAACGTGAGTGCACAGTGTCTCGTGAAATAAATCCCTAGCACTGTTGAAGCATTCCCTTAACGCGTGCTTCTTCGCTCCTCTGGCACTCCGAGGTGTTACTGACGGGGGAAATCTGGACTTTTGCTTGAGGCCGGGGTGGGGCGGGGGGGCTCACAATTCTTTTGTCGGCGAGCTCCAGAGTGCTCTTGCTGAAGGTCCCAGCAAGGAACTGAGAGCAGCAGGCCTCACACGAGTACACTCAGACGGCTTCCGTCACGAGTACACTCAGGCCTCTTATGTGAGGCCTTCCGGCAGCAAAGAGAAGGTGGGCGCGAGGAGTGTGCTTCAGGCAGCTTAGCACTCGCCACTGTCTCGTCTACCACGGAGGGGAATAAGGTTTGCCCAGGGTCGCCCAGTTTCAAAGCTGAGCTCACGTAGTTATCCTCAGTGGTTTCTGATTACCCCAAGGAAACACACGGGAGGAACAAGGCCCTTCCATGGAGGCCCTTTTGGGCACAGGGACCTCTGCATGGGATCTAGTGGGTAAGTATGGCAGTACCTTAGATAGGCCTCAGTGACCAAGGCTGTCGTCTGGCTCATGCCTTAGCTGTGTTAAGTGTGGAAAACGTGCTGGTCCTCAGGCTGGGCCCACAGCCTAGCTTTCGCTTCTGTGAGAGTGCTGTCCCGAGTCTCCTCCTGGAGCCAGTCGTCCGCACGGTGCCTTCTGGCACTGCAGTTCTCTTTCAGTCAAGGAGGCCGTGCGACTGGCAGAGGGAGTCTGCGCAGCACTGCCTTCGCGAGGCTCTTTGACGACTGGGGCACTCAACCCAGGCAAGCCAGAGAGCAGTACGTTGCCCTTGCTATGAATGTGAAGAGCTTTCTCCAGGGGCCTGTTTAGGCTAAGGTTCCTCAGAAGCCAGGAGCCGCCCTTCCGGCACGGAGAGAAGTCATCCTGCGAAATTGGCGAACGAGCTCCTATCCTGTGTGCCCCCAGGAGCGTCGCAGAGTTAAGGCACTCCGTGGTGGAGTATGGCCTCATGGAAACCACTGCACACCCAACTCCCCCGACGTGAAACACTGGAACTTCACCTTGAGGCCTGAGGTCACCTTTCGTTTGGCCGGAGCCGAACATGTGGTGCCGTGGGAGGGGTTTCTAGAAAGGTATTGCCAGCACGGTTTTCGCTTTGGGAGAACACGCAGCCTCGGCCCACAACGACAGTCCTGCCGTGCAGAGACGTCGGGCCGCTAGTGCTGTTCAAGGCAGCTTTGAAGCCAAGCGCAAGGCGCCTCCAAACGGGGAGAAAGCGTCCTCTCCCCTCCGCGTCCCACGTTCAAGCTGAATGACGCAGCATGTTTCTCGGAAGGCTCTGCCGAGCTATCCAGTACAAGGGAGAGAGTGCCTGCCTCTGCTGAGAAAGGTTTTGACGTGGGGATTGCTGGACAGGCGGAAGAGCGTTCCCCAGGCCGTGCAAAGTTTAGGCCTTGGTGATTCTGGATGGTCCCAAGGGTCCAGAATTGTCCCTGGGAAAGCTGTCCTTTTCCCCTCTTTTTCCGGCTGGAAGCACACCTCTGGCATCCGACTGCCGTTCGGCGACGTCCTGGGGGAGACGCCCTGGTTTCACTTGTGGCGCACACTGGTGTTTCTCAGAAGAGCCCAAATTCCTCCCTGCGGCTGGGTGGGGGGCTTGGCACACCAGCATGGAATGTAAGGCTGTTTAGAACTGCGTACCTTGAGGCCGTGTGAAGGCCGCGCGAACGAGAGCTTTCGAGCGAACAGGGCAGCGCTTCGCCATCACCGTTGCATATTCACGGAGCTTAGTCAAACGAACGCATTTACTTCCTGGGGCTCAAACGCAGCCGAGGAGTCGGAAGGCATACAGTGAGTGCCCTTTGACAGTTGTTACAACGAACGTGAGTGCACAGTGTCTCGTGAAATACCTTCCACGGTTGAAGCATTCCGTTAACGCGAGCCCCTCCGCTCCCTCTGGCACTCCGAGGTGTTACTGTCGGGGGAAATCTGGACTCTTGCTTGAGGCCGGGGTGGGGCGGGGGGACTCACAGTTCTTCTGCCGGCGAGCTCCAGAGCGCTCCTGCTGAAGCCCCCAGCAAGGAACTGAGAGCGGCAGGCCTCACACGAGTCGACTCAGACTTCTTCTGTCACGAGTACACTCAGACTTCTTATGTGAGGCCTTCCGGCAGCAAAGAGAAGGTGCGCGCGAGGAGTGTGCTTCAGGCAGCTTAGGACCCGCCACTGTCTCGTCCACCACGGAGGGGAATCAGGTTTGGCCAGGGTCGCCCAGCTTCATACCTGAGCTCCTACAGGTATCCTCAGTGGTTTCTGATTACCTCAAGGAAACACAACGGGAGGAACAGGGCCCTTCCGTGGAGGCCCTTCTGGGCACAGGGACCTCTGCGTGGGATCTACTGGGTAAGTATGGCAGTACCTGAGGTAGGCCTCAGTGACCAAGGCTCTCTGGCTCACGCCTAGCTGTGTAGAGAAGTGTGGCAAACGTACGTACGGCTCCTCAGGCTGGGCCCACAGCCTAGCTTTCGCTTCTGTGAGAGTGCTGTCCCGAGTCTCTTCCTGGAGCCAGTCGTCAGCGCGGTGCCTTTTGGCACTGCAGTTCTCTTTCAGTCAAGGAGGCCGTTCGACTGACTGGCAAAGGGAGTCCGCCCAGCGCTGCTTTCGCCAGTCTCTCTGACGACTGGGCCACTCAACCCGGGCAACCCAGAGAGGAGTACACTGCCCTAGCTATGACTGTGAAGAGCTGTCTCCAGGGGCCTGCTTACGCTCAGGTTCCTCAGAAGCCAGAGGCCGCCGTTCCGGCACGGAGAGAGGTCATCATGCGAAACTGGCGAGCGGGCTCCTACCCTGTGTGTCCCCAGGAGCGTCGCCGGGTTAAGGCACTCCGTGGTGGAGTATGGCCTCATTGGAGACCCCCTGCACGCCCAACTCCCCTGACGTGAAACACTGGAACTTCACCTTGAGGCCTGAGGTCACCTTTCGTTCGGCCGGAGCCGGACCTGGGGTGCCGTGGGAGGAGTTCCTAGAAAGGGATTGCCAGCACGGTTTTCGCTTTGGGAGAACACGCAGCCTCGGCCCACAACGACAGTCCTGCCGTGCAGAGACGTCGGGCCGCTAGTGCTGTTCAAGGCAGCTTTGAAGCCAAGCGCAAGGCGCCTCCAAACGGGGAGAAAGCGTCCTCTCCCCTCCGCGTCCCACGTTCAAGCTGAATGACGCAGCATGTTTCTCGGAAGGCTCTGCCGAGCTATCTAGTACAAGGGAGAGAGTGCCTGCCTCTGCTGAGAAAGGTTTTGACGTGGGGATTGCTGGACAGGCGGCAGAGCGTTCCCCAGGCCGTGCGAAGTTTAGGCTTTGGTGACTCTGGAGGGTCCCAAGGGTCCAGAATTGTGCCTGGGAAAGCTGTCCTCTTTTTCTTTCTCCGGCTGGAAGTAAACAGCTGGCAACCGACTGCCGTACGCAGACGTCCTGGGGGAGCCCCCCGGTTTCATTCGGGACGCACATTGGTGTCTCACAGAAGAGCCCAAATTCCTAATTGGGGGCACACCAGCGTGGAATGTAAGGCTGTTTAGAACTGCGTACCCTGAGGCCGTTGGAAGGCCGTACAAACGAGAGCTTTCGAGGGAACAGGGCAGCGCTTCGCCATCATCGTTGCACGTTCACGGAGCTTAATCAAACGAACGCATTTACTTCCTGGGGCTCAAACGCAACAGAGGAGTTGGAAGGCATACAGTGCCCTTTGACAGTTGTTACAACGAACGTGAGTGCACAGTGTCTCGTGAAATAAATCCCTAGCACTGTTGAAGCATTCCGTTAACGCGTGCTTCTTCGCTCCTCTGGCACTCCGAGGTGTTACTGACGGGGGAAATCTGGACTTTTGCTTGAGGCCGGGGTGGGGCGGGGGGGCTCACAATTCTTTTGTCGGCGAGCTCCAGAGTGCTCTTGCTGAAGGTCCCAGCAAGGAACTGAGAGCAGCAGGCCTCACACGAGTACACTCAGACGGCTTCCGTCACGAGTACACTCAGGCCTCTTATGTGAGGCCTTCCGGCAGCAAAGAGAAGGTGGGCGCGAGGAGTGTGCTTCAGGCAGCTTAGCACTCGCCACTGTCTCGTCTACCACGGAGGGGAATAAGGTTTGCCCAGGGTCGCCCAGTTTCAAAGCTGAGCTCACGTAGTTATCCTCAGTGGTTTCTGATTACCCCAAGGAAACACACGGGAGGAACAAGGCCCTTCCATGGAGGCCCTTTTGGGCACAGGGACCTCTGCATGGGATCTAGTGGGTAAGTATGGCAGTACCTTAGATAGGCCTCAGTGACCAAGGCTGTCGTCTGGCTCATGCCTTAGCTGTGTTAAGTGTGGAAAACGTGCTGGTCCTCAGGCTGGGCCCACAGCCTAGCTTTCGCTTCTGTGAGAGTGCTGTCCCGAGTCTCCTCCTGGAGCCAGTCGTCCGCACGGTGCCTTCTGGCACTGCAGTTCTCTTTCAGTCAAGGAGGCCGTGCGACTGGCAGAGGGAGTCTGCGCAGCACTGCCTTCGCGAGGCTCTTTGACGACTGGGGCACTCAACCCAGGCAAGCCAGAGAGCAGTACGTTGCCCTTGCTATGAATGTGAAGAGCTTTCTCCAGGGGCCTGTTTAGGCTAAGGTTCCTCAGAAGCCAGGAGCCGCCCTTCCGGCACGGAGAGAAGTCATCCTGCGAAATTGGCGAACGAGCTCCTATCCTGTGTGCCCCCAGGAGCGTCGCAGAGTTAAGGCACTCCGTGGTGGAGTATGGCCTCATGGAAACCACTGCACACCCAACTCCCCCGACGTGAAACACTGGAACTTCACCTTGAGGCCTGAGGTCACCTTTCGTTTGGCCGGAGCCGAACATGTGGTGCCGTGGGAGGGGTTTCTAGAAAGGTATTGCCAGCACGGTTTTCGCTTTGGGAGAACACGCAGCCTCGGCCCACAACGACAGTCCTGCCGTGCAGAGACGTCGGGCCGCTAGTGCTGTTCAAGGCAGCTTTGAAGCCAAGCGCAAGGCGCCTCCAAACGGGGAGAAAGCGTCCTCTCCCCTCCGCGTCTCACGTTCAAGCTGAATGACGCAGCATGTTTCTCGGAAGGCTCTGCCGAGCTATCCAGTACAAGGGAGAGAGTGCCTGCCTCTGCTGAGAAAGGTTTTGACGTGGGGATTGCTGGACAGGCGGAAGAGCGTTCCCCAGGCCGTGCAAAGTTTAGGCCTTGGTGATTCTGGATGGTCCCAAGGGTCCAGAATTGTCCCTGGGAAAGCTGTCCTTTTCCCCTCTTTTTCCGGCTGGAAGCACACCTCTGGCATCCGACTGCCGTTCGGCGACGTCCTGGGGGAGACGCCCTGGTTTCACTTGTGGCGCACACTGGTGTTTCTCAGAAGAGCCCAAATTCCTCCCTGCGGGTGGGTGGGGGGCTTGGCACACCAGCATGGAATGTAAGGCTGTTTAGAACTGCGTACCTTGAGGCCGTGTGAAGGCCGCGCGAACGAGAGCTTTCGAGCGAACAGGGCAGCGCTTCGCCATCACCGTTGCACATTCACGGAGCTTAGTCAAACGAACGCATTTACTTCCTGGGGCTCAAACACAGCCGAGGAGTCGGAAGGCATACAGTGAGTGCCCTTTGACAGTTGTTACAACGAACGTGAGTGCACAGTGTCTCGTGAAATACCTTCCACGGTTGAAGCATTCCGTTAACGCGAGCCCCTCCGCTCCCTCTGGCACTCCGAGGTGTTACTGTCGGGGGAAATCTGGACTCTTGCTTGAGGCCGGGGTGGGGCGGGGGGACTCACAGTTCTTCTGCCGGCGAGCTCCAGAGCGCTCCTGCTGAAGCCCCCAGCAAGGAACTGAGAGCGGCAGGCCTCACACGAGTCGACTCAGACTTCTTCTGTCACGAGTACACTCAGACTTCTTATGTGAGGCCTTCCGGCAGCAAAGAGAAGGTGCGCGCGAGGAGTGTGCTTCAGGCAGCTTAGGACCCGCCACTGTCTCGTCCACCACGGAGGGGAATCAGGTTTGGCCAGGGTCGCCCAGCTTCATACCTGAGCTCCTACAGGTATCCTCAGTGGTTTCTGATTACCTCAAGGAAACACAACGGGAGGAACAGGGCCCTTCCGTGGAGGCCCTTCTGGGCACAGGGACCTCTGCGTGGGATCTACTGGGTAAGTATGGCAGTACCTGAGGTAGGCCTCAGTGACCAAGGCTCTCTGGCTCACGCCTAGCTGTGTAGAGAAGTGTGGCAAACGTACGTACGGCTCCTCAGGCTGGGCCCACAGCCTAGCTTTCGCTTCTGTGAGAGTGCTGTCCCGAGTCTCTTCCTGGAGCCAGTCGTCAGCGCGGTGCCTTTTGGCACTGCAGTTCTCTTTCAGTCAAGGAGGCCGTTCGACTGACTGGCAAAGGGAGTCCGCCCAGCGCTGCTTTCGCCAGTCTCTCTGACGACTGGGCCACTCAACCCGGGCAACCCAGAGAGGAGTACACTGCCCTAGCTATGACTGTGAAGAGCTGTCTCCAGGGGCCTGCTTACGCTCAGGTTCCTCAGAAGCCAGAGGCCGCCGTTCCGGCACGGAGAGAGGTCATCATGCGAAACTGGCGAGCGGGCTCCTACCCTGTGTGTCCCCAGGAGCGTCGCCGGGTTAAGGCACTCCGTGGTGGAGTATGGCCTCATTGGAGACCCCCTGCACGCCCAACTCCCCTGACGTGAAACACTGGAACTTCACCTTGAGGCCTGAGGTCACCTTTCGTTCGGCCGGAGCCGGACCTGGGGTGCCGTGGGAGGAGTTCCTAGAAAGGGATTGCCAGCACGGTTTTCGCTTTGGGAGAACACGCAGCCTCGGCCCACAACGACAGTCCTGCCGTGCAGAGACGTCGGGCCGCTAGTGCTGTTCAAGGCAGCTTTGAAGCCAAGCGCAAGGCGCCTCCAAACGGGGAGAAAGCGTCCTCTCCCCTCCGCGTCCCACGTTCAAGCTGAATGACGCAGCATGTTTCTCGGAAGGCTCTGCCGAGCTATCTAGTACAAGGGAGAGAGTGCCTGCCTCTGCTGAGAAAGGTTTTGACGTGGGGATTGCTGGACAGGCGGAAGAGCGTTCCCCAGGCCGTGCAAAGTTTAGGCCTTGGTGATTCTGGATGGTCCCAAGGGTCCAGAATTGTCCCTGGGAAAGCTGTCCTTTTCCCCTCTTTTTCCGGCTGGAAGCACACCTCTGGCATCCGACTGCCGTTCGGCGACGTCCTGGGGGAGACGCCCTGGTTTCACTTGTGGCGCACACTGGTGTTTCTCAGAAGAGCCCAAATTCCTCCCTGCGGGTGGGTGGGGGGCTTGGCACACCAGCATGGAATGTAAGGCTGTTTAGAACTGCGTACCTTGAGGCCGTGTGAAGGCCGCGCGAACGAGAGCTTTCGAGCGAACAGGGCAGCGCTTCGCCATCACCGTTGCACATTCACGGAGCTTAGTCAA
The DNA here is from genome assembly GCF_964270905.1 of Leucopleurus acutus. Classification (NCBI taxonomy): domain Eukaryota; kingdom Metazoa; phylum Chordata; class Mammalia; order Artiodactyla; family Delphinidae; genus Leucopleurus; species Leucopleurus acutus. The sequence goes on from NC_139155.1 coordinate 30,878,173, forward strand.
ACGAACGCATTTACTTCCTGGGGCTCAAACACAGCCGAGGAGTCGGAAGGCATACAGTGAGTGCCCTTTGACAGTTGTTACAACGAACGTGAGTGCACAGTGTCTCGTGAAATACCTTCCACGGTTGAAGCATTCCGTTAACGCGAGCCCCTCCGCTCCCTCTGGCACTCCGAGGTGTTACTGTCGGGGGAAATCCGGACTTTTGCTTGAGGCCGGGGTGGGGCTGGGGGGCTCACAATTCTTTTGTCGGCGAGCTCCAGAGTGCTCTTGCTGAAGGTCCCAGCAAGGAACTGAGAGCAGCAGGCCTCACACGAGTACACTCAGGCGGCTTCCGTCACGAGTACACTCAGGCCTCTTATGTGAGGCCTTCCGGCAGCAAAGAGAAGGTGGGCGCGAGGAGTGTGCTTCAGGCAGCTTAGCACTCGCCACTGTCTCGTCTACCACGGAGGGGAATAAGGTTTGCCCAGGGTCGCCCAGTTTCAAAGCTGAGCTCACGTAGTTATCCTCAGTGGTTTCTGATTACCCCAAGGAAACACACGGGAGGAACAAGGCCCTTCCATGGAGGCCCTTTTGGGCACAGGGACCTCTGCATGGGATCTAGTAGGTAAGTATGGCAGTACCTTAGATAGGCCTCAGTGACCAAGGCTGTCGTCTGGCTCATGCCTTAGCTGTGTTAAGTGTGGAAAACGTGCTGGTCCTCAGGCTGGGCCCACAGCCTAGCTTTCGCTTCTGTGAGAGTGCTGTCCCGAGTCTCCTCCTGGAGCCAGTCGTCCGCACGGTGCCTTCTGGCACTGCAGTTCTCTTTCAGTCAAGGAGGCCGTGCGACTGGCAGAGGGAGTCTGCGCAGCACTGCCTTCGCGAGGCTCTTTGACGACTGGGGCACTCAACCCAGGCAAGCCAGAGAGCAGTACGTTGCCCTTGCTATGAATGTGAAGAGCTTTCTCCAGGGGCCTGTTTAGGCTAAGGTTCCTCAGAAGCCAGGAGCCGCCCTTCCGGCACGGAGAGAAGTCATCCTGCGAAATTGGCGAACGAGCTCCTATCCTGTGTGCCCCCAGGAGCGTCGCAGAGTTAAGGCACTCCGTGGTGGAGTATGGCCTCATGGAAACCACTGCACACCCAACTCCCCCGACGTGAAACACTGGAACTTCACCTTGAGGCCTGAGGTCACCTTTCGTTTGGCCGGAGCCGAACATGTGGTGCCGTGGGAGGGGTTTCTAGAAAGGTATTGCCAGCACGGTTTTCGCTTTGGGAGAACACGCAGCCTCGGCCCACAACGACAGTCCTGCCGTGCAGAGACGTCGGGCCGCTAGTGCTGTTCAAGGCAGCTTTGAAGCCAAGCGCAAGGCGCCTCCAAACGGGGAGAAAGCGTCCTCTCCCCTCCGCGTCCCACGTTCAAGCTGAATGACGCAGCATGTTTCTCGGAAGGCTCTGCCGAGCTATCCAGTACAAGGGAGAGAGTGCCTGCCTCTGCTGAGAAAGGTTTTGACGTGGGGATTGCTGGACAGGCGGAAGAGCGTTCCCCAGGCCGTGCAAAGTTTAGGCCTTGGTGATTCTGGATGGTCCCAAGGGTCCAGAATTGTCCCTGGGAAAGCTGTCCTTTTCCCCTCTTTTTCCGGCTGGAAGCACACCTCTGGCATCCGACTGCCGTTCGGCGACGTCCTGGGGGAGACGCCCTGGTTTCACTTGTGGCGCACACTGGTGTTTCTCAGAAGAGCCCAAATTCCTCCCTGCGGGTGGGTGGGGGGCTTGGCACACCAGCATGGAATGTAAGGCTGTTTAGAACTGCGTACCTTGAGGCCGTGTGAAGGCCGCGCGAACGAGAGCTTTCGAGCGAACAGGGCAGCGCTTCGCCATCACCGTTGCACATTCACGGAGCTTAGTCAAACGAACGCATTTACTTCCTGGGGCTCAAACACAGCCGAGGAGTCGGAAGGCATACAGTGAGTGCCCTTTGACAGTTGTTACAACGAACGTGAGTGCACAGTGTCTCGTGAAATACCTTCCACGGTTGAAGCATTCCGTTAACGCGAGCCCCTCCGCTCCCTCTGGCACTCCGAGGTGTTACTGTCGGGGGAAATCTGGACTCTTGCTTGAGGCCGGGGTGGGGCGGGGGGACTCACAGTTCTTCTGCCGGCGAGCTCCAGAGCGCTCCTGCTGAAGCCCCCAGCAAGGAACTGAGAGCGGCAGGCCTCACACGAGTCGACTCAGACTTCTTCTGTCACGAGTACACTCAGACTTCTTATGTGAGGCCTTCCGGCAGCAAAGAGAAGGTGCGCGCGAGGAGTGTGCTTCAGGCAGCTTAGGACCCGCCACTGTCTCGTCCACCACGGAGGGGAATCAGGTTTGGCCAGGGTCGCCCAGCTTCATACCTGAGCTCCTACAGGTATCCTCAGTGGTTTCTGATTACCTCAAGGAAACACAACGGGAGGAACAGGGCCCTTCCGTGGAGGCCCTTCTGGGCACAGGGACCTCTGCGTGGGATCTACTGGGTAAGTATGGCAGTACCTGAGGTAGGCCTCAGTGACCAAGGCTCTCTGGCTCACGCCTAGCTGTGTAGAGAAGTGTGGCAAACGTACGTACGGCTCCTCAGGCTGGGCCCACAGCCTAGCTTTCGCTTCTGTGAGAGTGCTGTCCCGAGTCTCTTCCTGGAGCCAGTCGTCAGCGCGGTGCCTTTTGGCACTGCAGTTCTCTTTCAGTCAAGGAGGCCGTTCGACTGACTGGCAAAGGGAGTCCGCCCAGCGCTGCTTTCGCCAGTCTCTCTGACGACTGGGCCACTCAACCCGGGCAACCCAGAGAGGAGTACACTGCCCTAGCTATGACTGTGAAGAGCTGTCTCCAGGGGCCTGCTTACGCTCAGGTTCCTCAGAAGCCAGAGGCCGCCGTTCCGGCACGGAGAGAGGTCATCATGCGAAACTGGCGAGCGGGCTCCTACCCTGTGTGTCCCCAGGAGCGTCGCCGGGTTAAGGCACTCCGTGGTGGAGTATGGCCTCATTGGAGACCCCCTGCACGCCCAACTCCCCTGACGTGAAACACTGGAACTTCACCTTGAGGCCTGAGGTCACCTTTCGTTCGGCCGGAGCCGGACCTGGGGTGCCGTGGGAGGAGTTCCTAGAAAGGGATTGCCAGCACGGTTTTCGCTTTGGGAGAACACGCAGCCTCGGCCCACAACGACAGTCCTGCCGTGCAGAGACGTCGGGCCGCTAGTGCTGTTCAAGGCAGCTTTGAAGCCAAGCGCAAGGCGCCTCCAAACGGGGAGAAAGCGTCCTCTCCCCTCCGCGTCCCACGTTCAAGCTGAATGACGCAGCATGTTTCTCGGAAGGCTCTGCCGAGCTATCTAGTACAAGGGAGAGAGTGCCTGCCTCTGCTGAGAAAGGTTTTGACGTGGGGATTGCTGGACAGGCGGCAGAGCGTTCCCCAGGCCGTGCGAAGTTTAGGCTTTGGTGACTCTGGAGGGTCCCAAGGGTCCAGAATTGTGCCTGGGAAAGCTGTCCTCTTTTTCTTTCTCCGGCTGGAAGTAAACAGCTGGCAACCGACTGCCGTACGCAGACGTCCTGGGGGAGCCCCCCGGTTTCATTCGGGACGCACATTGGTGTCTCACAGAAGAGCCCAAATTCCTAATTGGGGGCACACCAGCGTGGAATGTAAGGCTGTTTAGAACTGCGTACCCTGAGGCCGTTGGAAGGCCGTACAAACGAGAGCTTTCGAGGGAACAGGGCAGCGCTTCGCCATCATCGTTGCACGTTCACGGAGCTTAATCAAACGAACGCATTTACTTCCTGGGGCTCAAACGCAACAGAGGAGTTGGAAGGCATACAGTGCCCTTTGACAGTTGTTACAACGAACGTGAGTGCACAGTGTCTCGTGAAATAAATCCCTAGCACTGTTGAAGCATTCCGTTAACGCGTGCTTCTTCGCTCCTCTGGCACTCCGAGGTGTTACTGACGGGGGAAATCTGGACTTTTGCTTGAGGCCGGGGTGGGGCGGGGGGGCTCACAATTCTTTTGTCGGCGAGCTCCAGAGTGCTCTTGCTGAAGGTCCCAGCAAGGAACTGAGAGCAGCAGGCCTCACACGAGTACACTCAGACGGCTTCCGTCACGAGTACACTCAGGCCTCTTATGTGAGGCCTTCCGGCAGCAAAGAGAAGGTGGGCGCGAGGAGTATGCTTCAGGCAGCTTAGCACTCGCCACTGTCTCGTCTACCACGGAGGGGAATAAGGTTTGCCCAGGGTCGCCCAGTTTCAAAGCTGAGCTCACGTAGTTATCCTCAGTGGTTTCTGATTACCCCAAGGAAACACACGGGAGGAACAAGGCCCTTCCATGGAGGCCCTTTTGGGCACAGGGACCTCTGCATGGGATCTAGTGGGTAAGTATGGCAGTACCTTAGATAGGCCTCAGTGACCAAGGCTGTCGTCTGGCTCATGCCTTAGCTGTGTTAAGTGTGGAAAACGTGCTGGTCCTCAGGCTGGGCCCACAGCCTAGCTTTCGCTTCTGTGAGAGTGCTGTCCCGAGTCTCCTCCTGGAGCCAGTCGTCCGCACGGTGCCTTCTGGCACTGCAGTTCTCTTTCAGTCAAGGAGGCCGTGCGACTGGCAGAGGGAGTCTGCGCAGCACTGCCTTCGCGAGGCTCTTTGACGACTGGGGCACTCAACCCAGGCAAGCCAGAGAGCAGTACGTTGCCCTTGCTATGAATGTGAAGAGCTTTCTCCAGGGGCCTGTTTAGGCTAAGGTTCCTCAGAAGCCAGGAGCCGCCCTTCCGGCACGGAGAGAAGTCATCCTGCGAAATTGGCGAACGAGCTCCTATCCTGTGTGCCCCCAGGAGCGTCGCAGAGTTAAGGCACTCCGTGGTGGAGTATGGCCTCATGGAAACCACTGCACACCCAACTCCCCCGACGTGAAACACTGGAACTTCACCTTGAGGCCTGAGGTCACCTTTCGTTTGGCCGGAGCCGAACATGTGGTGCCGTGGGAGGGGTTTCTAGAAAGGTATTGCCAGCACGGTTTTCGCTTTGGGAGAACACGCAGCCTCGGCCCACAACGACAGTCCTGCCGTGCAGAGACGTCGGGCCGCTAGTGCTGTTCAAGGCAGCTTTGAAGCCAAGCGCAAGGCGCCTCCAAACGGGGAGAAAGCGTCCTCTCCCCTCCGCGTCCCACGTTCAAGCTGAATGACGCAGCATGTTTCTCGGAAGGCTCTGCCGAGCTATCCAGTACAAGGGAGAGAGTGCCTGCCTCTGCTGAGAAAGGTTTTGACGTGGGGATTGCTGGACAGGCGGAAGAGCGTTCCCCAGGCCGTGCAAAGTTTAGGCCTTGGTGATTCTGGATGGTCCCAAGGGTCCAGAATTGTCCCTGGGAAAGCTGTCCTTTTCCCCTCTTTTTCCGGCTGGAAGCACACCTCTGGCATCCGACTGCCGTTCGGCGACGTCCTGGGGGAGACGCCCTGGTTTCACTTGTGGCGCACACTGGTGTTTCTCAGAAGAGCCCAAATTCCTCCCTGCGGGTGGGTGGGGGGCTTGGCACACCAGCATGGAATGTAAGGCTGTTTAGAACTGCGTACCTTGAGGCCGTGTGAAGGCCGCGCGAACGAGAGCTTTCGAGCGAACAGGGCAGCGCTTCGCCATCACCGTTGCACATTCACGGAGCTTAGTCAAACGAACGCATTTACTTCCTGGGGCTCAAACACAGCCGAGGAGTCGGAAGGCATACAGTGAGTGCCCTTTGACAGTTGTTACAACGAACGTGAGTGCACAGTGTCTCGTGAAATACCTTCCACGGTTGAAGCATTCCGTTAACGCGAGCCCCTCCGCTCCCTCTGGCACTCCGAGGTGTTACTGTCGGGGGAAATCTGGACTCTTGCTTGAGGCCGGGGTGGGGCGGGGGGACTCACAGTTCTTCTGCCGGCGAGCTCCAGAGCGCTCCTGCTGAAGCCCCCAGCAAGGAACTGAGAGCGGCAGGCCTCACACGAGTCGACTCAGACTTCTTCTGTCACGAGTACACTCAGACTTCTTATGTGAGGCCTTCCGGCAGCAAAGAGAAGGTGCGCGCGAGGAGTGTGCTTCAGGCAGCTTAGGACCCGCCACTGTCTCGTCCACCACGGAGGGGAATCAGGTTTGGCCAGGGTCGCCCAGCTTCATACCTGAGCTCCTACAGGTATCCTCAGTGGTTTCTGATTACCTCAAGGAAACACAACGGGAGGAACAGGGCCCTTCCGTGGAGGCCCTTCTGGGCACAGGGACCTCTGCGTGGGATCTACTGGGTAAGTATGGCAGTACCTGAGGTAGGCCTCAGTGACCAAGGCTCTCTGGCTCACGCCTAGCTGTGTAGAGAAGTGTGGCAAACGTACGTACGGCTCCTCAGGCTGGGCCCACAGCCTAGCTTTCGCTTCTGTGAGAGTGCTGTCCCGAGTCTCCTCCTGGAGCCAGTCGTCAGCGCGGTGCCTTTTGGCACTGCAGTTCTCTTTCAGTCAAGGAGGCCGTTCGACTGACTGGCAAAGGGAGTCCGCCCAGCGCTGCTTTCGCCAGTCTCTCTGACGACTGGGCCACTCAACCCGGGCAACCCAGAGAGGAGTACACTGCCCTAGCTATGACTGTGAAGAGCTGTCTCCAGGGGCCTGCTTACGCTCAGGTTCCTCAGAAGCCAGAGGCCGCCGTTCCGGCACGGAGAGAGGTCATCATGCGAAACTGGCGAGCGGGCTCCTACCCTGTGTGTCCCCAGGAGCGTCGCCGGGTTAAGGCACTCCGTGGTGGAGTATGGCCTCATTGGAGACCCCCTGCACGCCCAACTCCCCTGACGTGAAACACTGGAACTTCACCTTGAGGCCTGAGGTCACCTTTCGTTCGGCCGGAGCCGGACCTGGGGTGCCGTGGGAGGAGTTCCTAGAAAGGGATTGCCAGCACGGTTTTCGCTTTGGGAGAACACGCAGCCTCGGCCCACAACGACAGTCCTGCCGTGCAGAGACGTCGGGCCGCTAGTGCTGTTCAAGGCAGCTTTGAAGCCAAGCGCAAGGCGCCTCCAAACGGGGAGAAAGCGTCCTCTCCCCTCCGCGTCCCACGTTCAAGCTGAATGACGCAGCATGTTTCTCGGAAGGCTCTGCCGAGCTATCTAGTACAAGGGAGAGAGTGCCTGCCTCTGCTGAGAAAGGTTTTGACGTGGGGATTGCTGGACAGGCGGCAGAGCGTTCCCCAGGCCGTGCGAAGTTTAGGCTTTGGTGACTCTGGAGGGTCCCAAGGGTCCAGAATTGTGCCTGGGAAAGCTGTCCTCTTTTTCTTTCTCCGGCTGGAAGTAAACAGCTGGCAACCGACTGCCGTACGCAGACGTCCTGGGGGAGCCCCCCGGTTTCATTCGGGACGCACATTGGTGTCTCACAGAAGAGCCCAAATTCCTAATTGGGGGCACACCAGCGTGGAATGTAAGGCTGTTTAGAACTGCGTACCCTGAGGCCGTTGGAAGGCCGTACAAACGAGAGCTTTCGAGGGAACAGGGCAGCGCTTCGCCATCATCGTTGCACGTTCACGGAGCTTAATCAAACGAACGCATTTACTTCCTGGGGCTCAAACGCAACAGAGGAGTTGGAAGGCATACAGTGCCCTTTGACAGTTGTTACAACGAACGTGAGTGCACAGTGTCTCGTGAAATAAATCCCTAGCACTGTTGAAGCATTCCGTTAACGCGTGCTTCTTCGCTCCTCTGGCACTCCGAGGTGTTACTGACGGGGGAAATCTGGACTTTTGCTTGAGGCCGGGGTGGGGCGGGGGGGCTCACAATTCTTTTGTCGGCGAGCTCCAGAGTGCTCTTGCTGAAGGTCCCAGCAAGGAACTGAGAGCAGCAGGCCTCACACGAGTACACTCAGACGGCTTCCGTCACGAGTACACTCAGGCCTCTTATGTGAGGCCTTCCGGCAGCAAAGAGAAGGTGGGCGCGAGGAGTATGCTTCAGGCAGCTTAGCACTCGCCACTGTCTCGTCTACCACGGAGGGGAATAAGGTTTGCCCAGGGTCGCCCAGTTTCAAAGCTGAGCTCACGTAGTTATCCTCAGTGGTTTCTGATTACCCCAAGGAAACACACGGGAGGAACAAGGCCCTTCCATGGAGGCCCTTTTGGGCACAGGGACCTCTGCATGGGATCTAGTGGGTAAGTATGGCAGTACCTTAGATAGGCCTCAGTGACCAAGGCTGTCGTCTGGCTCATGCCTTAGCTGTGTTAAGTGTGGAAAACGTGCTGGTCCTCAGGCTGGGCCCACAGCCTAGCTTTCGCTTCTGTGAGAGTGCTGTCCCGAGTCTCCTCCTGGAGCCAGTCGTCCGCACGGTGCCTTCTGGCACTGCAGTTCTCTTTCAGTCAAGGAGGCCGTGCGACTGGCAGAGGGAGTCTGCGCAGCACTGCCTTCGCGAGGCTCTTTGACGACTGGGGCACTCAACCCAGGCAAGCCAGAGAGCAGTACGTTGCCCTTGCTATGAATGTGAAGAGCTTTCTCCAGGGGCCTGTTTAGGCTAAGGTTCCTCAGAAGCCAGGAGCCGCCCTTCCGGCACGGAGAGAAGTCATCCTGCGAAATTGGCGAACGAGCTCCTATCCTGTGTGCCCCCAGGAGCGTCGCAGAGTTAAGGCACTCCGTGGTGGAGTATGGCCTCATGGAAACCACTGCACACCCAACTCCCCCGACGTGAAACACTGGAACTTCACCTTGAGGCCTGAGGTCACCTTTCGTTTGGCCGGAGCCGAACATGTGGTGCCGTGGGAGGGGTTTCTAGAAAGGTATTGCCAGCACGGTTTTCGCTTTGGGAGAACACGCAGCCTCGGCCCACAACGACAGTCCTGCCGTGCAGAGACGTCGGGCCGCTAGTGCTGTTCAAGGCAGCTTTGAAGCCAAGCGCAAGGCGCCTCCAAACGGGGAGAAAGCGTCCTCTCCCCTCCGCGTCCCACGTTCAAGCTGAATGACGCAGCATGTTTCTCGGAAGGCTCTGCCGAGCTATCCAGTACAAGGGAGAGAGTGCCTGCCTCTGCTGAGAAAGGTTTTGACGTGGGGATTGCTGGACAGGCGGAAGAGCGTTCCCCAGGCCGTGCAAAGTTTAGGCCTTGGTGATTCTGGATGGTCCCAAGGGTCCAGAATTGTCCCTGGGAAAGCTGTCCTTTTCCCCTCTTTTTCCGGCTGGAAGCACACCTCTGGCATCCGACTGCCGTTCGGCGACGTCCTGGGGGAGACGCCCTGGTTTCACTTGTGGCGCACACTGGTGTTTCTCAGAAGAGCCCAAATTCCTCCCTGCGGGTGGGTGGGGGGCTTGGCACACCAGCATGGAATGTAAGGCTGTTTAGAACTGCGTACCTTGAGGCCGTGTGAAGGCCGCGCGAACGAGAGCTTTCGAGCGAACAGGGCAGCGCTTCGCCATCACCGTTGCACATTCACGGAGCTTAGTCAAACGAACGCATTTACTTCCTGGGGCTCAAACACAGCCGAGGAGTCGGAAGGCATACAGTGAGTGCCCTTTGACAGTTGTTACAACGAACGTGAGTGCACAGTGTCTCGTGAAATACCTTCCACGGTTGAAGCATTCCGTTAACGCGAGCCCCTCCGCTCCCTCTGGCACTCCGAGGTGTTACTGTCGGGGGAAATCTGGACTCTTGCTTGAGGCCGGGGTGGGGCGGGGGGACTCACAGTTCTTCTGCCGGCGAGCTCCAGAGCGCTCCTGCTGAAGCCCCCAGCAAGGAACTGAGAGCGGCAGGCCTCACACGAGTCGACTCAGACTTCTTCTGTCACGAGTACACTCAGACTTCTTATGTGAGGCCTTCCGGCAGCAAAGAGAAGGTGCGCGCGAGGAGTGTGCTTCAGGCAGCTTAGGACCCGCCACTGTCTCGTCCACCACGGAGGGGAATCAGGTTTGGCCAGGGTCGCCCAGCTTCATACCTGAGCTCCTACAGGTATCCTCAGTGGTTTCTGATTACCTCAAGGAAACACAACGGGAGGAACAGGGCCCTTCCGTGGAGGCCCTTCTGGGCACAGGGACCTCTGCGTGGGATCTACTGGGTAAGTATGGCAGTACCTGAGGTAGGCCTCAGTGACCAAGGCTCTCTGGCTCACGCCTAGCTGTGTAGAGAAGTGTGGCAAACGTACGTACGGCTCCTCAGGCTGGGCCCACAGCCTAGCTTTCGCTTCTGTGAGAGTGCTGTCCCGAGTCTCCTCCTGGAGCCAGTCGTCAGCGCGGTGCCTTTTGGCACTGCAGTTCTCTTTCAGTCAAGGAGGCCGTTCGACTGACTGGCAAAGGGAGTCCGCCCAGCGCTGCTTTCGCCAGTCTCTCTGACGACTGGGCCACTCAACCCGGGCAACCCAGAGAGGAGTACACTGCCCTAGCTATGACTGTGAAGAGCTGTCTCCAGGGGCCTGCTTACGCTCAGGTTCCTCAGAAGCCAGAGGCCGCCGTTCCGGCACGGAGAGAGGTCATCATGCGAAACTGGCGAGCGGGCTCCTACCCTGTGTGTCCCCAGGAGCGTCGCCGGGTTAAGGCACTCCGTGGTGGAGTATGGCCTCATTGGAGACCCCCTGCACGCCCAACTCCCCTGACGTGAAACACTGGAACTTCACCTTGAGGCCTGAGGTCACCTTTCGTTCGGCCGGAGCCGGACCTGGGGTGCCGTGGGAGGAGTTCCTAGAAAGGGATTGCCAGCACGGTTTTCGCTTTGGGAGAACACGCAGCCTCGGCCCACAACGACAGTCCTGCCGTGCAGAGACGTCGGGCCGCTAGTGCTGTTCAAGGCAGCTTTGAAGCCAAGCGCAAGGCGCCTCCAAACGGGGAGAAAGCGTCCTCTCCCCTCCGCGTCCCACGTTCAAGCTGAATGACGCAGCATGTTTCTCGGAAGGCTCTGCCGAGCTATCTAGTACAAGGGAGAGAGTGCCTGCCTCTGCTGAGAAAGGTTTTGACGTGGGGATTGCTGGACAGGCGGCAGAGCGTTCCCCAGGCCGTGCGAAGTTTAGGCTTTGGTGACTCTGGAGGGTCCCAAGGGTCCAGAATTGTGCCTGGGAAAGCTGTCCTCTTTTTCTTTCTCCGGCTGGAAGTAAACAGCTGGCAACCGACTGCCGTACGCAGACGTCCTGGGGGAGCCCCCCGGTTTCATTCGGGACGCACATTGGTGTCTCACAGAAGAGCCCAAATTCCTAATTGGGGGCACACCAGCGTGGAATGTAAGGCTGTTTAGAACTGCGTACCCTGAGGCCGTTGGAAGGCCGTACAAACGAGAGCTTTCGAGGGAACAGGGCAGCGCTTCGCCATCATCGTTGCACGTTCACGGAGCTTAATCAAACGAACGCATTTACTTCCTGGGGCTCAAACGCAACAGAGGAGTTGGAAGGCATACAGTGCCCTTTGACAGTTGTTACAACGAACGTGAGTGCACAGTGTCTCGTGAAATAAATCCCTAGCACTGTTGAAGCATTCCGTTAACGCGTGCTTCTTCGCTCCTCTGGCACTCCGAGGTGTTACTGACGGGGGAAATCTGGACTTTTGCTTGAGGCCGGGGTGGGGCGGGGGGGCTCACAATTCTTTTGTCGGCGAGCTCCAGAGTGCTCTTGCTGAAGGTCCCAGCAAGGAACTGAGAGCAGCAGGCCTCACACGAGTACACTCAGACGGCTTCCGTCACGAGTACACTCAGGCCTCTTATGTGAGGCCTTCCGGCAGCAAAGAGAAGGTGGGCGCGAGGAGTGTGCTTCAGGCAGCTTAGCACTCGCCACTGTCTCGTCTACCACGGAGGGGAATAAGGTTTGCCCAGGGTCGCCCAGTTTCAAAGCTGAGCTCACGTAGTTATCCTCAGTGGTTTCTGATTACCCCAAGGAAACACACGGGAGGAACAAGGCCCTTCCATGGAGGCCCTTTTGGGCACAGGGACCTCTGCATGGGATCTAGTGGGTAAGTATGGCAGTACCTTAGATAGGCCTCAGTGACCAAGGCTGTCGTCTGGCTCATGCCTTAGCTGTGTTAAGTGTGGAAAACGTGCTGGTCCTCAGGCTGGGCCCACAGCCTAGCTTTCGCTTCTGTGAGAGTGCTGTCCCGAGTCTCCTCCTGGAGCCAGTCGTCCGCACGGTGCCTTCTGGCACTGCAGTTCTCTTTCAGTCAAGGAGGCCGTGCGACTGGCAGAGGGAGTCTGCGCAGCACTGCCTTCGCGAGGCTCTTTGACGACTGGGGCACTCAACCCAGGCAAGCCAGAGAGCAGTACGTTGCCCTTGCTATGAATGTGAAGAGCTTTCTCCAGGGGCCTGTTTAGGCTAAGGTTCCTCAGAAGCCAGGAGCCGCCCTTCCGGCACGGAGAGAAGTCATCCTGCGAAATTGGCGAACGAGCTCCTATCCTGTGTGCCCCCAGGAGCGTCGCAGAGTTAAGGCACTCCGTGGTGGAGTATGGCCTCATGGAAACCACTGCACACCCAACTCCCCCGACGTGAAACACTGGAACTTCACCTTGAGGCCTGAGGTCACCTTTCGTTTGGCCGGAGCCGAACATGTGGTGCCGTGGGAGGGGTTTCTAGAAAGGTATTGCCAGCACGGTTTTCGCTTTGGGAGAACACGCAGCCTCGGCCCACAACGACAGTCCTGCCGTGCAGAGACGTCGGGCCGCTAGTGCTGTTCAAGGCAGCTTTGAAGCCAAGCGCAAGGCGCCTCCAAACGGGGAGAAAGCGTCCTCTCCCCTCCGCGTCCCACGTTCAAGCTGAATGACGCAGCATGTTTCTCGGAAGGCTCTGCCGAGCTATCCAGTACAAGGGAGAGAGTGCCTGCCTCTGCTGAGAAAGGTTTTGACGTGGGGATTGCTGGACAGGCGGAAGAGCGTTCCCCAGGCCGTGCAAAGTTTAGGCCTTGGTGATTCTGGATGGTCCCAAGGGTCCAGAATTGTCCCTGGGAAAGCTGTCCTTTTCCCCTCTTTTTCCGGCTGGAAGCACACCTCTGGCATCCGACTGCCGTTCGGCGACGTCCTGGGGGAGACGCCCTGGTTTCACTTGTGGCGCACACTGGTGTTTCTCAGAAGAGCCCAAATTCCTCCCTGCGGGTGGGTGGGGGGCTTGGCACACCAGCATGGAATGTAAGGCTGTTTAGAACTGCGTACCTTGAGGCCGTGTGAAGGCCGCGCGAACGAGAGCTTTCGAGCGAACAGGGCAGCGCTTCGCCATCACCGTTGCACATTCACGGAGCTTAGTCAAACGAACGCATTTACTTCCTGGGGCTCAAACACAGCCGAGGAGTCGGAAGGCATACAGTGAGTGCCCTTTGACAGTTGTTACAACGAACGTGAGTGCACAGTGTCTCGTGAAATACCTTCCACGGTTGAAGCATTCCGTTAACGCGAGCCCCTCCGCTCCCTCTGGCACTCCGAGGTGTTACTGTCGGGGGAAATCTGGACTCTTGCTTGAGGCCGGGGTGGGGCGGGGGGACTCACAGTTCTTCTGCCGGCGAGCTCCAGAGCGCTCCTGCTGAAGCCCCCAGCAAGGAACTGAGAGCGGCAGGCCTCACACGAGTCGACTCAGACTTCTTCTGTCACGAGTACACTCAGACTTCTTATGTGAGGCCTTCCGGCAGCAAAGAGAAGGTGCGCGCGAGGAGTGTGCTTCAGGCAGCTTAGGACCCGCCACTGTCTCGTCCACCACGGAGGGGAATCAGGTTTGGCCAGGGTCGCCCAGCTTCATACCTGAGCTCCTACAGGTATCCTCAGTGGTTTCTCATTACCTCAAGGAAACACAACGGGAGGAACAGGGCCCTTCCGTGGAGGCCCTTCTGGGCACAGGGACCTCTGCGTGGGATCTACTGGGTAAGTATGGCAGTACCTGAGGTAGGCCTCAGTGACCAAGGCTCTCTGGCTCACGCCTAGCTGTGTAGAGAAGTGTGGCAAACGTACGTACGGCTCCTCAGGCTGGGCCCACAGCCTAGCTTTCGCTTCTGTGAGAGTGCTGTCCCGAGTCTCCTCCTGGAGCCAGTCGTCAGCGCGGTGCCTTTTGGCACTGCAGTTCTCTTTCAGTCAAGGAGGCCGTTCGACTGACTGGCAAAGGGAGTCCGCCCAGCGCTGCTTTCGCCAGTCTCTCTGACGACTGGGCCACTCAACCCGGGCAACCCAGAGAGGAGTACACTGCCCTAGCTATGACTGTGAAGAGCTGTCTCCAGGGGCCTGCTTACGCTCAGGTTCCTCAGAAGCCAGAGGCCGCCGTTCCGGCACGGAGAGAGGTCATCATGCGAAACTGGCGAGCGGGCTCCTACCCTGTGTGTCCCCAGGAGCGTCGCCGGGTTAAGGCACTCCGTGGTGGAGTATGGCCTCATTGGAGACCCCCTGCACGCCCAACTCCCCTGACGTGAAACACTGGAACTTCACCTTGAGGCCTGAGGTCACCTTTCGTTCGGCTGGAGCCGGACCTGGGGTGCCGTGGGAGGAGTTCCTAGAAAGGGATTGCCAGCACGGTTTTCGCTTTGGGAGAACACGCAGCCTCGGCCCACAACGACAGTCCTGCCGTGCAGAGACGTCGGGCCGCTAGTGCTGTTCAAGGCAGCTTTGAAGCCAAGCGCAAGGCGCCTCCAAACGGGGAGAAAGCGTCCTCTCCCCTCCGCGTCCCACGTTCAAGCTGAATGACGCAGCATGTTTCTCGGAAGGCTCTGCCGAGCTATCTAGTACAAGGGAGAGAGTGCCTGCCTCTGCTGAGAAAGGTTTTGACGTGGGGATTGCTGGACAGGCGGCAGAGCGTTCCCCAGGCCGTGCGAAGTTTAGGCTTTGGTGACTCTGGAGGGTCCCAAGGGTCCAGAATTGTGCCTGGGAAAGCTGTCCTCTTTTTCTTTCTCCGGCTGGAAGTAAACAGCTGGCAACCGACTGCCGTACGCAGACGTCCTGGGGGAGCCCCCCGGTTTCATTCGGGACGCACATTGGTGTCTCACAGAAGAGCCCAAATTCCTAATTGGGGGCACACCAGCGTGGAATGTAAGGCTGTTTAGAACTGCGTACCCTGAGGCCGTTGGAAGGCCGTACAAACGAGAGCTTTCGAGGGAACAGGGCAGCGCTTCGCCATCATCGTTGCACGTTCACGGAGCTTAATCAAACGAACGCATTTACTTCCTGGGGCTCAAACGCAACAGAGGAGTTGGAAGGCATACAGTGCCCTTTGACAGTTGTTACAACGAACGTGAGTGCACAGTGTCTCGTGAAATAAATCCCTAGCACTGTTGAAGCATTCCGTTAACGCGTGCTTCTTCGCTCCTCTGGCACTCCGAGGTGTTACTGACGGGGGAAATCTGGACTTTTGCTTGAGGCCGGGGTGGGGCGGGGGGGCTCACAATTCTTTTGTCGGCGAGCTCCAGAGTGCTCTTGCTGAAGGTCCCAGCAAGGAACTGAGAGCAGCAGGCCTCACACGAGTACACTCAGACGGCTTCCGTCACGAGTACACTCAGGCCTCTTATGTGAGGCCTTCCGGCAGCAAAGAGAAGGTGGGCGCGAGGAGTGTGCTTCAGGCAGCTTAGCACTCGCCACTGTCTCGTCTACCACGGAGGGGAATAAGGTTTGCCCAGGGTCGCCCAGTTTCAAAGCTGAGCTCACGTAGTTATCCTCAGTGGTTTCTGATTACCCCAAGGAAACACACGGGAGGAACAAGGCCCTTCCATGGAGGCCCTTTTGGGCACAGGGACCTCTGCATGGGATCTAGTGGGTAAGTATGGCAGTACCTTAGATAGGCCTCAGTGACCAAGGCTGTCGTCTGGCTCATGCCTTAGCTGTGTTAAGTGTGGAAAACGTGCTGGTCCTCAGGCTGGGCCCACAGCCTAGCTTTCGCTTCTGTGAGAGTGCTGTCCCGAGTCTCCTCCTGGAGCCAGTCGTCCGCACGGTGCCTTCTGGCACTGCAGTTCTCTTTCAGTCAAGGAGGCCGTGCGACTGGCAGAGGGAGTCTGCGCAGCACTGCCTTCGCGAGGCTCTTTGACGACTGGGGCACTCAACCCAGGCAAGCCAGAGAGCAGTACGTTGCCCTTGCTATGAATGTGAAGAGCTTTCTCCAGGGGCCTGTTTAGGCTAAGGTTCCTCAGAAGCCAGGAGCCGCCCTTCCGGCACGGAGAGAAGTCATCCTGCGAAATTGGCGAACGAGCTCCTATCCTGTGTGCCCCCAGGAGCGTCGCAGAGTTAAGGCACTCCGTGGTGGAGTATGGCCTCATGGAAACCACTGCACACCCAACTCCCCCGACGTGAAACACTGGAACTTCACCTTGAGGCCTGAGGTCACCTTTCGTTTGGCCGGAGCCGAACATGTGGTGCCGTGGGAGGGGTTTCTAGAAAGGTATTGCCAGCACGGTTTTCGCTTTGGGAGAACACGCAGCCTCGGCCCACAACGACAGTCCTGCCGTGCAGAGACGTCGGGCCGCTAGTGCTGTTCAAGGCAGCTTTGAAGCCAAGCGCAAGGCGCCTCCAAACGGGGAGAAAGCGTCCTCTCCCCTCCGCGTCCCACGTTCAAGCTGAATGACGCAGCATGTTTCTCGGAAGGCTCTGCCGAGCTATCCAGTACAAGGGAGAGAGTGCCTGCCTCTGCTGAGAAAGGTTTTGACGTGGGGATTGCTGGACAGGCGGAAGAGCGTTCCCCAGGCCGTGCAAAGTTTAGGCCTTGGTGATTCTGGATGGTCCCAAGGGTCCAGAATTGTCCCTGGGAAAGCTGTCCTTTTCCCCTCTTTTTCCGGCTGGAAGCACACCTCTGGCATCCGACTGCCGTTCGGCGACGTCCTGGGGGAGACGCCCTGGTTTCACTTGTGGCGCACACTGGTGTTTCTCAGAAGAGCCCAAATTCCTCCCTGCGGGTGGGTGGGGGGCTTGGCACACCAGCATGGAATGTAAGGCTGTTTAGAACTGCGTACCTTGAGGCCGTGTGAAGGCCGCGCGAACGAGAGCTTTCGAGCGAACAGGGCAGCGCTTCGCCATCACCGTTGCACATTCACGGAGCTTAGTCAAACGAACGCATTTACTTCCTGGGGCTCAAACACAGCCGAGGAGTCGGAAGGCATACAGTGAGTGCCCTTTGACAGTTGTTACAACGAACGTGAGTGCACAGTGTCTCGTGAAATACCTTCCACGGTTGAAGCATTCCGTTAACGCGAGCCCCTCCGCTCCCTCTGGCACTCCGAGGTGTTACTGTCGGGGGAAATCTGGACTCTTGCTTGAGGCCGGGGTGGGGCGGGGGGACTCACAGTTCTTCTGCCGGCGAGCTCCAGAGCGCTCCTGCTGAAGCCCCCAGCAAGGAACTGAGAGCGGCAGGCCTCACACGAGTCGACTCAGACTTCTTCTGTCACGAGTACACTCAGACTTCTTATGTGAGGCCTTCCGGCAGCAAAGAGAAGGTGCGCGCGAGGAGTGTGCTTCAGGCAGCTTAGGACCCGCCACTGTCTCGTCCACCACGGAGGGGAATCAGGTTTGGCCAGGGTCGCCCAGCTTCATACCTGAGCTCCTACAGGTATCCTCAGTGGTTTCTGATTACCTCAAGGAAACACAACGGGAGGAACAGGGCCCTTCCGTGGAGGCCCTTCTGGGCACAGGGACCTCTGCGTGGGATCTACTGGGTAAGTATGGCAGTACCTGAGGTAGGCCTCAGTGACCAAGGCTCTCTGGCTCACGCCTAGCTGTGTAGAGAAGTGTGGCAAACGTACGTACGGCTCCTCAGGCTGGGCCCACAGCCTAGCTTTCGCTTCTGTGAGAGTGCTGTCCCGAGTCTCTTCCTGGAGCCAGTCGTCAGCGCGGTGCCTTTTGGCACTGCAGTTCTCTTTCAGTCAAGGAGGCCGTTCGACTGACTGGCAAAGGGAGTCCGCCCAGCGCTGCTTTCGCCAGTCTCTCTGACGACTGGGCCACTCAACCCGGGCAACCCAGAGAGGAGTACACTGCCCTAGCTATGACTGTGAAGAGCTGTCTCCAGGGGCCTGCTTACGCTCAGGTTCCTCAGAAGCCAGAGGCCGCCGTTCCGGCACGGAGAGAGGTCATCATGCGAAACTGGCGAGCGGGCTCCTACCCTGTGTGTCCCCAGGAGCGTCGCCGGGTTAAGGCACTCCGTGGTGGAGTATGGCCTCATTGGAGACCCCCTGCACGCCCAACTCCCCTGACGTGAAACACTGGAACTTCACCTTGAGGCCTGAGGTCACCTTTCGTTCGGCCGGAGCCGGACCTGGGGTGCCGTGGGAGGAGTTCCTAGAAAGGGATTGCCAGCACGGTTTTCGCTTTGGGAGAACACGCAGCCTCGGCCCACAACGACAGTCCTGCCGTGCAGAGACGTCGGGCCGCTAGTGCTGTTCAAGGCAGCTTTGAAGCCAAGCGCAAGGCGCCTCCAAACGGGGAGAAAGCGTCCTCTCCCCTCCGCGTCCCACGTTCAAGCTGAATGACGCAGCATGTTTCTCGGAAGGCTCTGCCGAGCTATCTAGTACAAGGGAGAGAGTGCCTGCCTCTGCTGAGAAAGGTTTTGACGTGGGGATTGCTGGACAGGCGGCAGAGCGTTCCCCAGGCCGTGCGAAGTTTAGGCTTTGGTGACTCTGGAGGGTCCCAAGGGTCCAGAATTGTGCCTGGGAAAGCTGTCCTCTTTTTCTTTCTCCGGCTGGAAGTAAACAGCTGGCAACCGACTGCCGTACGCAGACGTCCTGGGGGAGCCCCCCGGTTTCATTCGGGACGCACATTGGTGTCTCACAGAAGAGCCCAAATTCCTAATTGGGGGCACACCAGCGTGGAATGTAAGGCTGTTTAGAACTGCGTACCCTGAGGCCGTTGGAAGGCCGTACAAACGAGAGCTTTCGAGGGAACAGGGCAGCGCTTCGCCATCATCGTTGCACGTTCACGGAGCTTAATCAAACGAACGCATTTACTTCCTGGGGCTCAAACGCAACAGAGGAGTTGGAAGGCATACAGTGCCCTTTGACAGTTGTTACAACGAACGTGAGTGCACAGTGTCTCGTGAAATAAATCCCTAGCACTGTTGAAGCATTCCCTTAACGCGTGCTTCTTCGCTCCTCTGGCACTCCGAGGTGTTACTGACGGGGGAAATCTGGACTTTTGCTTGAGGCCGGGGTGGGGCGGGGGGGCTCACAATTCTTTTGTCGGCGAGCTCCAGAGTGCTCTTGCTGAAGGTCCCAGCAAGGAACTGAGAGCAGCAGGCCTCACACGAGTACACTCAGACGGCTTCCGTCACGAGTACACTCAGGCCTCTTATGTGAGGCCTTCCGGCAGCAAAGAGAAGGTGGGCGCGAGGAGTGTGCTTCAGGCAGCTTAGCACTCGCCACTGTCTCGTCTACCACGGAGGGGAATAAGGTTTGCCCAGGGTCGCCCAGTTTCAAAGCTGAGCTCACGTAGTTATCCTCAGTGGTTTCTGATTACCCCAAGGAAACACACGGGAGGAACAAGGCCCTTCCATGGAGGCCCTTTTGGGCACAGGGACCTCTGCATGGGATCTAGTGGGTAAGTATGGCAGTACCTTAGATAGGCCTCAGTGACCAAGGCTGTCGTCTGGCTCATGCCTTAGCTGTGTTAAGTGTGGAAAACGTGCTGGTCCTCAGGCTGGGCCCACAGCCTAGCTTTCGCTTCTGTGAGAGTGCTGTCCCGAGTCTCCTCCTGGAGCCAGTCGTCCGCACGGTGCCTTCTGGCACTGCAGTTCTCTTTCAGTCAAGGAGGCCGTGCGACTGGCAGAGGGAGTCTGCGCAGCACTGCCTTCGCGAGGCTCTTTGACGACTGGGGCACTCAACCCAGGCAAGCCAGAGAGCAGTACGTTGCCCTTGCTATGAATGTGAAGAGCTTTCTCCAGGGGCCTGTTTAGGCTAAGGTTCCTCAGAAGCCAGGAGCCGCCCTTCCGGCACGGAGAGAAGTCATCCTGCGAAATTGGCGAACGAGCTCCTATCCTGTGTGCCCCCAGGAGCGTCGCAGAGTTAAGGCACTCCGTGGTGGAGTATGGCCTCATGGAAACCACTGCACACCCAACTCCCCCGACGTGAAACACTGGAACTTCACCTTGAGGCCTGAGGTCACCTTTCGTTTGGCCGGAGCCGAACATGTGGTGCCGTGGGAGGGGTTTCTAGAAAGGTATTGCCAGCACGGTTTTCGCTTTGGGAGAACACGCAGCCTCGGCCCACAACGACAGTCCTGCCGTGCAGAGACGTCGGGCTGCTAGTGCTGTTCAAGGCAGCTTTGAAGCCAAGCGCAAGGCGCCTCCAAACGGGGAGAAAGCGTCCTCTCCCCTCCGCGTCCCACGTTCAAGCTGAATGACGCAGCATGTTTCTCGGAAGGCTCTGCCGAGCTATCCAGTACAAGGGAGAGAGTGCCTGCCTCTGCTGAGAAAGGTTTTGACGTGGGGATTGCTGGACAGGCGGAAGAGCGTTCCCCAGGCCGTGCAAAGTTTAGGCCTTGGTGATTCTGGATGGTCCCAAGGGTCCAGAATTGTCCCTGGGAAAGCTGTCCTTTTCCCCTCTTTTTCCGGCTGGAAGCACACCTCTGGCATCCGACTGCCGTTCGGCGACGTCCTGGGGGAGACGCCCTGGTTTCACTTGTGGCGCACACTGGTGTTTCTCAGAAGAGCCCAAATTCCTCCCTGCGGGTGGGTGGGGGGCTTGGCACACCAGCATGGAATGTAAGGCTGTTTAGAACTGCGTACCTTGAGGCCGTGTGAAGGCCGCGCGAACGAGAGCTTTCGAGCGAACAGGGCAGCGCTTCGCCATCACCGTTGCATATTCACGGAGCTTAGTCAAACGAACGCATTTACTTCCTGGGGCTCAAACGCAGCCGAGGAGTCGGAAGGCATACAGTGAGTGCCCTTTGACAGTTGTTACAACGAACGTGAGTGCACAGTGTCTCGTGAAATACCTTCCACGGTTGAAGCATTCCGTTAACGCGAGCCCCTCCGCTCCCTCTGGCACTCCGAGGTGTTACTGTCGGGGGAAATCTGGACTCTTGCTTGAGGCCGGGGTGGGGCGGGGGGACTCACAGTTCTTCTGCCGGCGAGCTCCAGAGCGCTCCTGCTGAAGCCCCCAGCAAGGAACTGAGAGCGGCAGGCCTCACACGAGTCGACTCAGACTTCTTCTGTCACGAGTACACTCAGACTTCTTATGTGAGGCCTTCCGGCAGCAAAGAGAAGGTGCGCGCGAGGAGTGTGCTTCAGGCAGCTTAGGACCCGCCACTGTCTCGTCCACCACGGAGGGGAATCAGGTTTGGCCAGGGTCGCCCAGCTTCATACCTGAGCTCCTACAGGTATCCTCAGTGGTTTCTCATTACCTCAAGGAAACACAACGGGAGGAACAGGGCCCTTCCGTGGAGGCCCTTCTGGGCACAGGGACCTCTGCGTGGGATCTACTGGGTAAGTATGGCAGTACCTGAGGTAGGCCTCAGTGACCAAGGCTCTCTGGCTCACGCCTAGCTGTGTAGAGAAGTGTGGCAAACGTACGTACGGCTCCTCAGGCTGGGCCCACAGCCTAGCTTTCGCTTCTGTGAGAGTGCTGTCCCGAGTCTCTTCCTGGAGCCAGTCGTCAGCGCGGTGCCTTTTGGCACTGCAGTTCTCTTTCAGTCAAGGAGGCCGTTCGACTGACTGGCAAAGGGAGTCCGCCCAGCGCTGCTTTCGCCAGTCTCTCTGACGACTGGGCCACTCAACCCGGGCAACCCAGAGAGGAGTACACTGCCCTAGCTATGACTGTGAAGAGCTGTCTCCAGGGGCCTGCTTACGCTCAGGTTCCTCAGAAGCCAGAGGCCGCCGTTCCGGCACGGAGAGAGGTCATCATGCGAAACTGGCGAGCGGGCTCCTACCCTGTGTGTCCCCAGGAGCGTCGCCGGGTTAAGGCACTCCGTGGTGGAGTATGGCCTCATTGGAGACCCCCTGCACGCCCAACTCCCCTGACGTGAAACACTGGAACTTCACCTTGAGGCCTGAGGTCACCTTTCGTTCGGCCGGAGCCGGACCTGGGGTGCCGTGGGAGGAGTTCCTAGAAAGGGATTGCCAGCACGGTTTTCGCTTTGGGAGAACACGCAGCCTCGGCCCACAACGACAGTCCTGCCGTGCAGAGACGTCGGGCCGCTAGTGCTGTTCAAGGCAGCTTTGAAGCCAAGCGCAAGGCGCCTCCAAACGGGGAGAAAGCGTCCTCTCCCCTCCGCGTCCCACGTTCAAGCTGAATGACGCAGCATGTTTCTCGGAAGGCTCTGCCGAGCTATCTAGTACAAGGGAGAGAGTGCCTGCCTCTGCTGAGAAAGGTTTTGACGTGGGGATTGCTGGACAGGCGGCAGAGCGTTCCCCAGGCCGTGCGAAGTTTAGGCTTTGGTGACTCTGGAGGGTCCCAAGGGTCCAGAATTGTGCCTGGGAAAGCTGTCCTCTTTTTCTTTCTCCGGCTGGAAGTAAACAGCTGGCAACCGACTGCCGTACGCAGACGTCCTGGGGGAGCCCCCCGGTTTCATTCGGGACGCACATTGGTGTCTCACAGAAGAGCCCAAATTCCTAATTGGGGGCACACCAGCGTGGAATGTAAGGCTGTTTAGAACTGCGTACCCTGAGGCCGTTGGAAGGCCGTACAAACGAGAGCTTTCGAGGGAACAGGGCAGCGCTTCGCCATCATCGTTGCACGTTCACGGAGCTTAATCAAACGAACGCATTTACTTCCTGGGGCTCAAACGCAACAGAGGAGTTGGAAGGCATACAGTGCCCTTTGACAGTTGTTACAACGAACGTGAGTGCACAGTGTCTCGTGAAATAAATCCCTAGCACTGTTGAAGCATTCCGTTAACGCGTGCTTCTTCGCTCCTCTGGCACTCCGAGGTGTTACTGACGGGGGAAATCTGGACTTTTGCTTGAGGCCGGGGTGGGGCGGGGGGGCTCACAATTCTTTTGTCGGCGAGCTCCAGAGTGCTCTTGCTGAAGGTCCCAGCAAGGAACTGAGAGCAGCAGGCCTCACACGAGTACACTCAGACGGCTTCCGTCACGAGTACACTCAGGCCTCTTATGTGAGGCCTTCCGGCAGCAAAGAGAAGGTGGGCGCGAGGAGTGTGCTTCAGGCAGCTTAGCACTCGCCACTGTCTCGTCTACCACGGAGGGGAATAAGGTTTGCCCAGGGTCGCCCAGTTTCAAAGCTGAGCTCACGTAGTTATCCTCAGTGGTTTCTGATTACCCCAAGGAAACACACGGGAGGAACAAGGCCCTTCCATGGAGGCCCTTTTGGGCACAGGGACCTCTGCATGGGATCTAGTGGGTAAGTATGGCAGTACCTTAGATAGGCCTCAGTGACCAAGGCTGTCGTCTGGCTCATGCCTTAGCTGTGTTAAGTGTGGAAAACGTGCTGGTCCTCAGGCTGGGCCCACAGCCTAGCTTTCGCTTCTGTGAGAGTGCTGTCCCGAGTCTCCTCCTGGAGCCAGTCGTCCGCACGGTGCCTTCTGGCACTGCAGTTCTCTTTCAGTCAAGGAGGCCGTGCGACTGGCAGAGGGAGTCTGCGCAGCACTGCCTTCGCGAGGCTCTTTGACGACTGGGGCACTCAACCCAGGCAAGCCAGAGAGCAGTACGTTGCCCTTGCTATGAATGTGAAGAGCTTTCTCCAGGGGCCTGTTTAGGCTAAGGTTCCTCAGAAGCCAGGAGCCGCCCTTCCGGCACGGAGAGAAGTCATCCTGCGAAATTGGCGAACGAGCTCCTATCCTGTGTGCCCCCAGGAGCGTCGCAGAGTTAAGGCACTCCGTGGTGGAGTATGGCCTCATGGAAACCACTGCACACCCAACTCCCCCGACGTGAAACACTGGAACTTCACCTTGAGGCCTGAGGTCACCTTTCGTTTGGCCGGAGCCGAACATGTGGTGCCGTGGGAGGGGTTTCTAGAAAGGTATTGCCAGCACGGTTTTCGCTTTGGGAGAACACGCAGCCTCGGCCCACAACGACAGTCCTGCCGTGCAGAGACGTCGGGCCGCTAGTGCTGTTCAAGGCAGCTTTGAAGCCAAGCGCAAGGCGCCTCCAAACGGGGAGAAAGCGTCCTCTCCCCTCCGCGTCCCACGTTCAAGCTGAATGACGCAGCATGTTTCTCGGAAGGCTCTGCCGAGCTATCCAGTACAAGGGAGAGAGTGCCTGCCTCTGCTGAGAAAGGTTTTGACGTGGGGATTGCTGGACAGGCGGAAGAGCGTTCCCCAGGCCGTGCAAAGTTTAGGCCTTGGTGATTCTGGATGGTCCCAAGGGTCCAGAATTGTCCCTGGGAAAGCTGTCCTTTTCCCCTCTTTTTCCGGCTGGAAGCACACCTCTGGCATCCGACTGCCGTTCGGCGACGTCCTGGGGGAGACGCCCTGGTTTCACTTGTGGCGCACACTGGTGTTTCTCAGAAGAGCCCAAATTCCTCCCTGCGGGTGGGTGGGGGGCTTGGCACACCAGCATGGAATGTAAGGCTGTTTAGAACTGCGTACCTTGAGGCCGTGTGAAGGCCGCGCGAACGAGAGCTTTCGAGCGAACAGGGCAGCGCTTCGCCATCACCGTTGCACATTCACGGAGCTTAGTCAAACGAACGCATTTACTTCCTGGGGCTCAAACACAGCCGAGGAGTCGGAAGGCATACAGTGAGTGCCCTTTGACAGTTGTTACAACGAACGTGAGTGCACAGTGTCTCGTGAAATACCTTCCACGGTTGAAGCATTCCGTTAACGCGAGCCCCTCCGCTCCCTCTGGCACTCCGAGGTGTTACTGTCGGGGGAAATCTGGACTCTTGCTTGAGGCCGGGGTGGGGCGGGGGGACTCACAGTTCTTCTGCCGGCGAGCTCCAGAGCGCTCCTGCTGAAGCCCCCAGCAAGGAACTGAGAGCGGCAGGCCTCACACGAGTCGACTCAGACTTCTTCTGTCACGAGTACACTCAGACTTCTTATGTGAGGCCTTCCGGCAGCAAAGAGAAGGTGCGCGCGAGGAGTGTGCTTCAGGCAGCTTAGGACCCGCCACTGTCTCGTCCACCACGGAGGGGAATCAGGTTTGGCCAGGGTCGCCCAGCTTCATACCTGAGCTCCTACAGGTATCCTCAGTGGTTTCTGATTACCTCAAGGAAACACAACGGGAGGAACAGGGCCCTTCCGTGGAGGCCCTTCTGGGCACAGGGACCTCTGCGTGGGATCTACTGGGTAAGTATGGCAGTACCTGAGGTAGGCCTCAGTGACCAAGGCTCTCTGGCTCACGCCTAGCTGTGTAGAGAAGTGTGGCAAACGTACGTACGGCTCCTCAGGCTGGGCCCACAGCCTAGCTTTCGCTTCTGTGAGAGTGCTGTCCCGAGTCTCTTCCTGGAGCCAGTCGTCAGCGCGGTGCCTTTTGGCACTGCAGTTCTCTTTCAGTCAAGGAGGCCGTTCGACTGACTGGCAAAGGGAGTCCGCCCAGCGCTGCTTTCGCCAGTCTCTCTGACGACTGGGCCACTCAACCCGGGCAACCCAGAGAGGAGTACACTGCCCTAGCTATGACTGTGAAGAGCTGTCTCCAGGGGCCTGCTTACGCTCAGGTTCCTCAGAAGCCAGAGGCCGCCGTTCCGGCACGGAGAGAGGTCATCATGCGAAACTGGCGAGCGGGCTCCTACCCTGTGTGTCCCCAGGAGCGTCGCCGGGTTAAGGCACTCCGTGGTGGAGTATGGCCTCATTGGAGACCCCCTGCACGCCCAACTCCCCTGACGTGAAACACTGGAACTTCACCTTGAGGCCTGAGGTCACCTTTCGTTCGGCCGGAGCCGGACCTGGGGTGCCGTGGGAGGAGTTCCTAGAAAGGGATTGCCAGCACGGTTTTCGCTTTGGGAGAACACGCAGCCTCGGCCCACAACGACAGTCCTGCCGTGCAGAGACGTCGGGCCGCTAGTGCTGTTCAAGGCAGCTTTGAAGCCAAGCGCAAGGCGCCTCCAAACGGGGAGAAAGCGTCCTCTCCCCTCCGCGTCCCACGTTCAAGCTGAATGACGCAGCATGTTTCTCGGAAGGCTCTGCCGAGCTATCTAGTACAAGGGAGAGAGTGCCTGCCTCTGCTGAGAAAGGTTTTGACGTGGGGATTGCTGGACAGGCGGCAGAGCGTTCCCCAGGCCGTGCGAAGTTTAGGCTTTGGTGACTCTGGAGGGTCCCAAGGGTCCAGAATTGTGCCTGGGAAAGCTGTCCTCTTTTTCTTTCTCCGGCTGGAAGTAAACAGCTGGCAACCGACTGCCGTACGCAGACGTCCTGGGGGAGCCCCCCGGTTTCATTC
This sequence comes from Leucopleurus acutus, assembly GCF_964270905.1. Taxonomy (NCBI): domain Eukaryota; kingdom Metazoa; phylum Chordata; class Mammalia; order Artiodactyla; family Delphinidae; genus Leucopleurus; species Leucopleurus acutus. The sequence continues at coordinate 30,904,297 of NC_139155.1, forward strand.
GGGACGCACATTGGTGTCTCACAGAAGAGCCCAAATTCCTAATTGGGGGCACACCAGCGTGGAATGTAAGGCTGTTTAGAACTGCGTACCCTGAGGCCGTTGGAAGGCCGTACAAACGAGAGCTTTCGAGGGAACAGGGCAGCGCTTCGCCATCATCGTTGCACGTTCACGGAGCTTAATCAAACGAACGCATTTACTTCCTGGGGCTCAAACGCAACAGAGGAGTTGGAAGGCATACAGTGCCCTTTGACAGTTGTTACAACGAACGTGAGTGCACAGTGTCTCGTGAAATAAATCCCTAGCACTGTTGAAGCATTCCGTTAACGCGTGCTTCTTCGCTCCTCTGGCACTCCGAGGTGTTACTGACGGGGGAAATCTGGACTTTTGCTTGAGGCCGGGGTGGGGCGGGGGGGCTCACAATTCTTTTGTCGGCGAGCTCCAGAGTGCTCTTGCTGAAGGTCCCAGCAAGGAACTGAGAGCAGCAGGCCTCACACGAGTACACTCAGACGGCTTCCGTCACGAGTACACTCAGGCCTCTTATGTGAGGCCTTCCGGCAGCAAAGAGAAGGTGGGCGCGAGGAGTGTGCTTCAGGCAGCTTAGCACTCGCCACTGTCTCGTCTACCACGGAGGGGAATAAGGTTTGCCCAGGGTCGCCCAGTTTCAAAGCTGAGCTCACGTAGTTATCCTCAGTGGTTTCTGATTACCCCAAGGAAACACACGGGAGGAACAAGGCCCTTCCATGGAGGCCCTTTTGGGCACAGGGACCTCTGCATGGGATCTAGTGGGTAAGTATGGCAGTACCTTAGATAGGCCTCAGTGACCAAGGCTGTCGTCTGGCTCATGCCTTAGCTGTGTTAAGTGTGGAAAACGTGCTGGTCCTCAGGCTGGGCCCACAGCCTAGCTTTCGCTTCTGTGAGAGTGCTGTCCCGAGTCTCCTCCTGGAGCCAGTCGTCCGCACGGTGCCTTCTGGCACTGCAGTTCTCTTTCAGTCAAGGAGGCCGTGCGACTGGCAGAGGGAGTCTGCGCAGCACTGCCTTCGCGAGGCTCTTTGACGACTGGGGCACTCAACCCAGGCAAGCCAGAGAGCAGTACGTTGCCCTTGCTATGAATGTGAAGAGCTTTCTCCAGGGGCCTGTTTAGGCTAAGGTTCCTCAGAAGCCAGGAGCCGCCCTTCCGGCACGGAGAGAAGTCATCCTGCGAAATTGGCGAACGAGCTCCTATCCTGTGTGCCCCCAGGAGCGTCGCAGAGTTAAGGCACTCCGTGGTGGAGTATGGCCTCATGGAAACCACTGCACACCCAACTCCCCCGACGTGAAACACTGGAACTTCACCTTGAGGCCTGAGGTCACCTTTCGTTTGGCCGGAGCCGAACATGTGGTGCCGTGGGAGGGGTTTCTAGAAAGGTATTGCCAGCACGGTTTTCGCTTTGGGAGAACACGCAGCCTCGGCCCACAACGACAGTCCTGCCGTGCAGAGACGTCGGGCCGCTAGTGCTGTTCAAGGCAGCTTTGAAGCCAAGCGCAAGGCGCCTCCAAACGGGGAGAAAGCGTCCTCTCCCCTCCGCGTCCCACGTTCAAGCTGAATGACGCAGCATGTTTCTCGGAAGGCTCTGCCGAGCTATCCAGTACAAGGGAGAGAGTGCCTGCCTCTGCTGAGAAAGGTTTTGACGTGGGGATTGCTGGACAGGCGGAAGAGCGTTCCCCAGGCCGTGCAAAGTTTAGGCCTTGGTGATTCTGGATGGTCCCAAGGGTCCAGAATTGTCCCTGGGAAAGCTGTCCTTTTCCCCTCTTTTTCCGGCTGGAAGCACACCTCTGGCATCCGACTGCCGTTCGGCGACGTCCTGGGGGAGACGCCCTGGTTTCACTTGTGGCGCACACTGGTGTTTCTCAGAAGAGCCCAAATTCCTCCCTGCGGGTGGGTGGGGGGCTTGGCACACCAGCATGGAATGTAAGGCTGTTTAGAACTGCGTACCTTGAGGCCGTGTGAAGGCCGCGCGAACGAGAGCTTTCGAGCGAACAGGGCAGCGCTTCGCCATCACCGTTGCACATTCACGGAGCTTAGTCAAACGAACGCATTTACTTCCTGGGGCTCAAACACAGCCGAGGAGTTGGAAGGCATACCGTGAGTGCCCTTTGACAGTCGTTACAACGAACGTGAGTGCACAGTGTCTCGTGAAATACCTTCCACGGTTGAAGCATTCCGTTAACGCGAGCCCCTCCGCTCCCTCTGGCACTCCGAGGTGTTACTGTCGGGGGAAATCTGGACTTTTGCTTGAGGCCGGGGTGGGGCGGGGGGACTCACAGTTCTTCTGCCGGCGAGCTCCAGAGCGCTCCTGCTGAAGCCCCCAGCAAGGAACTGAGAGCGGCAGGCCTCACACGAGTCAACTCAGACTTCTTCTGTCACGAGTCAACTCAGACTTCTTATGTGAGGCCTTCCGGCAGCAAAGAGAAGGTGCGCGCGAGGAGTGTGCTTCAGGCAGCTTAGCACCCGCCACTGTCTCGTCCACCACGGAGGGGAATCAGGTTTGGCCAGGGTCGCCCAGTTTCAAAGCTGAGCTCACGTAGTTATCCTCAGTGGTTTCTGATTACCTCAAGGAAACACACGGGAGGAACAGGGCCCTTCCATGGAGGCCCTTTTGGGCACAGGGACCTCTGCGTGGGATCTAGTGGGTAAGTATGGCAGTACCTTAGATAGGCCTCAGTGACCAAGGCTGTCGTCTGGCTCATGCCTTAGCTGTGTTAAGTGTGGAAAACGTGCTGGTCCTCAGGCTGGGCCCACAGCCTAGCTTTCGCTTCTGTGAGAGTGCTGTCCCGAGTCTCCTCCTGGAGCCAGTCGTCAGCACGGTGCCTTCTGGCACTGCAGTTCTCTTTCAGTCAAGGAGGCCGTGCGACTGGCAAAGGGAGTCTGCGCAGCACTGCCTTCGCGAGGCTCTTTGACGACTGGGGCACTCAACCCAGGCAAGCCAGAGAGCAGTACGTTGCCCTTGCTATGAATGTGAAGAGCTTTCTCCAGGGGCCTGTTTAGGCTAAGGTTCCTCAGAAGCCAGGAGCCGCCCTTCCGGCACGGAGAGAAGTCATCCTGCGAAATTGGCGAACGAGCTCCTATCCTGTGTGCCCCCAGGAGCGTCGCAGAGTTAAGGCACTCCGTGGTGGAGTATGGCCTCATGGAAACCACTGCACACCCAACTCCCCCGACGTGAAACACTGGAACTTACCTTGAGGCCTGAGGTCACCTTTCGTTTGGCCGGAGCCGAACATGTGGTGCCGTGGGAGGGGTTTCTAGAAAGGTATTGCCAGCACGGTTTTCGCTTTGGGAGAACACGCAGCCTCGGCCCACAACGACAGTCCTGCCGTGCAGAGACGTCGGGCCGCTAGTGCTGTTCAAGGCAGCTTTGAAGCCAAGCGCAAGGCGCCTCCAAACGGGGAGAAAGCGTCCTCTCCCCTCCGCGTCCCACGTTCAAGCTGAATGACGCAGCATGTTTCTCGGAAGGCTCTGCCGAGCTATCTAGTACAAGGGAGAGAGTGCCTGCCTCTGCTGAGAAAGGTTTTGACGTGGGGATTGCTGGACAGGCGGAAGAGCGTTCCCCAGGCCGTGCAAAGTTTAGGCCTTGGTGATTCTGGATGGTCCCAAGGGTCCAGAATTGTCCCTGGGAAAGCTGTCCTTTTCCCCTCTTTTTCCGGCTGGAAGTACACCTCTGGCATCCGACTGCCGTTCGGCGACGTCCTGGGGGAGACGCCCTGGTTTCACTTGTGGCGCACACTGGTGTTTCTCAGAAGAGCCCAAATTCCTCCCTGCGGGTGGGTGGGGGGCTTGGCACACCAGCATGGAATGTAAGGCTGTTTAGAACTGCGTACCTTGAGGCCGTGTGAAGGCCGCGCGAACGAGAGCTTTCGAGCGAACAGGGCAGCGCTTCGCCATCACCGTTGCACATTCACGGAGCTTAGTCAAACGAACGCATTTACTTCCTGGGGCTCAAACACAGCCGAGGAGTTGGAAGGCATACCGTGAGTGCCCTTTGACAGTCGTTACAACGAACGTGAGTGCACAGTGTCTCGTGAAATACCTTCCACGGTTGAAGCATTCCGTTAACGCGAGCCCCTCCGCTCCCTCTGGCACTCCGAGGTGTTACTGTCGGGGGAAATCTGGACTTTTGCTTGAGGCCGGGGTGGGGCGGGGGGACTCACAGTTCTTCTGCCGGCGAGCTCCAGAGCGCTCCTGCTGAAGCCCCCAGCAAGGAACTGAGAGCGGCAGGCCTCACACGAGTCAACTCAGACTTCTTCTGTCACGAGTCAACTCAGACTTCTTATGTGAGGCCTTCCGGCAGCAAAGAGAAGGTGCGCGCGAGGAGTGTGCTTCAGGCAGCTTAGCACCCGCCACTGTCTCGTCCACCACGGAGGGGAATCAGGTTTGGCCAGGGTCGCCCAGTTTCAAAGCTGAGCTCACGTAGTTATCCTCAGTGGTTTCTGATTACCTCAAGGAAACACACGGGAGGAACAGGGCCCTTCCATGGAGGCCCTTTTGGGCACAGGGACCTCTGCGTGGGATCTAGTGGGTAAGTATGGCAGTACCTTAGATAGGCCTCAGTGACCAAGGCTGTCGTCTGGCTCATGCCTTAGCTGTGTTAAGTGTGGAAAACGTGCTGGTCCTCAGGCTGGGCCCACAGCCTAGCTTTCGCTTCTGTGAGAGTGCTGTCCCGAGTCTCCTCCTGGAGCCAGTCGTCAGCACGGTGCCTTCTGGCACTGCAGTTCTCTTTCAGTCAAGGAGGCCGTGCGACTGGCAAAGGGAGTCTGCGCAGCACTGCCTTCACGAGGCTCTTTGACGACTTGGGGCACTCAACCCAGGCAAGCCAGAGAGCAGTGCGTTGCCCTTGCTATGAATGTGAAGAGCTTTCTCCAGGGGCCTGTTTAGGCTAAGGTTCCTCAGAAGCCAGGAGCCGCCCTTCCGGCACGGAGAGAAGTCATCCTGCGAAATTGGCGAACGAGCTCCTATCCTGTGTGCCCCCAGGAGCGTCGCAGAGTTAAGGCACTCCGTGGTGGAGTATGGCCTCATGGAAACCACTGCACACCCAACTCCCCCGACGTGAAACACTGGAACTTACCTTGAGGCCTGAGGTCACCTTTCGTTTGGCCGGAGCCGAACATGTGGTGCCGTGGGAGGGGTTTCTAGAAAGGTATTGCCAGCACGGTTTTCGCTTTGGGAGAACACGCAGCCTCGGCCCACAACGACAGTCCTGCCGTGCAGAGACGTCGGGCCGCTAGTGCTGTTCAAGGCAGCTTTGAAGCCAAGCGCAAGGCGCCTCCAAACGGGGAGAAAGCGTCCTCTCCCCTCCGCGTCCCACGTTCAAGCTGAATGACGCAGCATGTTTCTCGGAAGGCTCTGCCGAGCTATCTAGTACAAGGGAGAGAGTGCCTGCCTCTGCTGAGAAAGGTTTTGACGTGGGGATTGCTGGACAGGCGGAAGAGCGTTCCCCAGGCCGTGCAAAGTTTAGGCCTTGGTGATTCTGGATGGTCCCAAGGGTCCAGAATTGTCCCTGGGAAAGCTGTCCTTTTCCCCTCTTTTTCCGGCTGGAAGTACACCTCTGGCATCCGACTGCCGTTCGGCGACGTCCTGGGGGAGACGCCCTGGTTTCACTTGTGGCGCACACTGGTGTTTCTCAGAAGAGCCCAAATTCCTCCCTGCGGGTGGGTGGGGGGCTTGGCACACCAGCATGGAATGTAAGGCTGTTTAGAACTGCGTACCTTGAGGCCGTGTGAAGGCCGCGCGAACGAGAGCTTTCGAGCGAACAGGGCAGCGCTTCGCCATCACCGTTGCACATTCACGGAGCTTAGTCAAACGAACGCATTTACTTCCTGGGGCTCAAACACAGCCGAGGAGTTGGAAGGCATACCGTGAGTGCCCTTTGACAGTTGTTACAATGAACGTGAGTGCACAGTGTCTCGTGAAATACCTTCCACGGTTGAAGCATTCCGTTAACGCGAGCCCCTCTGCTCCCTCTGGCACTCCGAGGTGTTACTGTCGGGGGAAATCTGGACTTTTGCTTGAGGCCGGGGTGGGGCGGGGGGACTCACAGTTCTTCTGCCGGCGAGCTCCAGAGCGCTCCTGCTGAAGCCCCCAGCAAGGAACTGAGAGCGGCAGGCTTCACACGAGTCAACTCAGACTTCTTCTGTCACGAGTCAACTCAGACTTCTTATGTGAGGCCTTCCGGCAGCAAAGAGAAGGTGCGCGCGAGGAGTGTGCTTCAGGCAGCTTAGCACCCGCCACTGTCTCGTCCACCACGGAGGGGAATCAGGTTTGGCCAGGGTCGCCCAGTTTCAAAGCTGAGCTCACGTAGTTATCCTCAGTGGTTTCTGATTACCTCAAGGAAACACACGGGAGGAACAGGGCCCTTCCATGGAGGTCCTTTTGGGCACAGGGACCTCTGCGTGGGATCTAGTGGGTAAGTATGGCAGTACCTTAGATAGGCCTCAGTGACCAAGGCTGTCGTCTGGCTCATGCCTTAGCTGTGTTAAGTGTGGAAAACGTGCTGGTCCTCAGGCTGGGCCCACAGCCTAGCTTTCGCTTCTGTGAGAGTGCTGTCCCGAGTCTCCTCCTGGAGCCAGTCGTCAGCACGGTGCCTTCTGGCACTGCAGTTCTCTTTCAGTCAAGGAGGCCGTGCGACTGGCAAAGGGAGTCTGCGCAGCACTGCCTTCGCGAGGCTCTTTGACGACTGGGGCACTCAACCCAGGCAAGCCAGAGAGCAGTACGTTGCCCTTGCTATGAATGTGAAGAGCTTTCTCCAGGGGCCTGTTTAGGCTAAGGTTCCTCAGAAGCCAGGAGCCGCCCTTCCGGCACGGAGAGAAGTCATCCTGCGAAATTGGCGAACGAGCTCCTATCCTGTGTGCCCCCAGGAGCGTCGCAGAGTTAAGGCACTCCGTGGTGGAGTATGGCCTCATGGAAACCACTGCACACCCAACTCCCCCGACGTGAAACACTGGAACTTACCTTGAGGCCTGAGGTCACCTTTCGTTTGGCCGGAGCCGAACATGTGGTGCCGTGGGAGGGGTTTCTAGAAAGGTATTGCCAGCACGGTTTTCGCTTTGGGAGAACACGCAGCCTCGGCCCACAACGACAGTCCTGCCGTGCAGAGACGTCGGGCCGCTAGTGCTGTTCAAGGCAGCTTTGAAGCCAAGCGCAAGGCGCCTCCAAACGGGGAGAAAGCGTCCTCTCCCCTCCGCGTCCCACGTTCAAGCTGAATGACGCAGCATGTTTCTCGGAAGGCTCTGCCGAGCTATCTAGTACAAGGGAGAGAGTGCCTGCCTCTGCTGAGAAAGGTTTTGACGTGGGGATTGCTGGACAGGCGGAAGAGCGTTCCCCAGGCCGTGCAAAGTTTAGGCCTTGGTGATTCTGGATGGTCCCAAGGGTCCAGAATTGTCCCTGGGAAAGCTGTCCTTTTCCCCTCTTTTTCCGGCTGGAAGTACACCTCTGGCATCCGACTGCCGTTCGGCGACGTCCTGGGGGAGACGCCCTGGTTTCACTTGTGGCGCACACTGGTGTTTCTCAGAAGAGCCCAAATTCCTCCCTGCGGGTGGGTGGGGGGCTTGGCACACCAGCATGGAATGTAAGGCTGTTTAGAACTGCGTACCTTGAGGCCGTGTGAAGGCCGCGCGAACGAGAGCTTTCGAGCGAACAGGGCAGCGCTTCGCCATCACCGTTGCACATTCACGGAGCTTAGTCAAACGAACGCATTTACTTCCTGGGGCTCAAACACAGCCGAGGAGTTGGAAGGCATACCGTGAGTGCCCTTTGACAGTCGTTACAACGAACGTGAGTGCACAGTGTCTCGTGAAATACCTTCCACGGTTGAAGCATTCCGTTAACGCGAGCCCCTCCGCTCCCTCTGGCACTCCGAGGTGTTACTGTCGGGGGAAATCTGGACTTTTGCTTGAGGCCGGGGTGGGGCGGGGGGACTCACAGTTCTTCTGCCGGCGAGCTCCAGAGCGCTCCTGCTGAAGCCCCCAGCAAGGAACTGAGAGCGGCAGGCCTCACACGAGTCAACTCAGACTTCTTCTGTCACGAGTCAACTCAGACTTCTTATGTGAGGCCTTCCGGCAGCAAAGAGAAGGTGCGCGCGAGGAGTGTGCTTCAGGCAGCTTAGCACCCGCCACTGTCTCGTCCACCACGGAGGGGAATCAGGTTTGGCCAGGGTCGCCCAGTTTCAAAGCTGAGCTCACGTAGTTATCCTCAGTGGTTTCTGATTACCTCAAGGAAACACACGGGAGGAACAGGGCCCTTCCATGGAGGCCCTTTTGGGCACAGGGACCTCTGCGTGGGATCTAGTGGGTAAGTATGGCAGTACCTTAGATAGGCCTCAGTGACCAAGGCTGTCGTCTGGCTCATGCCTTAGCTGTGTTAAGTGTGGAAAACGTGCTGGTCCTCAGGCTGGGCCCACAGCCTAGCTTTCGCTTCTGTGAGAGTGCTGTCCCGAGTCTCCTCCTGGAGCCAGTCGTCAGCACGGTGCCTTCTGGCACTGCAGTTCTCTTTCAGTCAAGGAGGCCGTGCGACTGGCAAAGGGAGTCTGCGCAGCACTGCCTTCACGAGGCTCTTTGACGACTTGGGGCACTCAACCCAGGCAAGCCAGAGAGCAGTGCGTTGCTCTTGCTATGAATGTGAAGAGCTTTCTCCAGGGGCCTGTTTAGGCTAAGGTTCCTCAGAAGCCAGGAGCCGCCCTTCCGGCACGGAGAGAAGTCATCCTGCGAAATTGGCGAACGAGCTCCTATCCTGTGTGCCCCCAGGAGCGTCGCAGAGTTAAGGCACTCCGTGGTGGAGTATGGCCTCATGGAAACCACTGCACACCCAACTCCCCCGACGTGAAACACTGGAACTTACCTTGAGGCCTGAGGTCACCTTTCGTTTGGCCGGAGCCGAACATGTGGTGCCGTGGGAGGGGTTTCTAGAAAGGTATTGCCAGCACGGTTTTCGCTTTGGGAGAACACGCAGCCTCGGCCCACAACGACAGTCCTGCCGTGCAGAGACGTCGGGCCGCTAGTGCTGTTCAAGGCAGCTTTGAAGCCAAGCGCAAGGCGCCTCCAAACGGGGAGAAAGCGTCCTCTCCCCTCCGCGTCCCACGTTCAAGCTGAATGACGCAGCATGTTTCTCGGAAGGCTCTGCCGAGCTATCTAGTACAAGGGAGAGAGTGCCTGCCTCTGCTGAGAAAGGTTTTGACGTGGGGATTGCTGGACAGGCGGAAGAGCGTTCCCCAGGCCGTGCAAAGTTTAGGCCTTGGTGATTCTGGATGGTCCCAAGGGTCCAGAATTGTCCCTGGGAAAGCTGTCCTTTTCCCCTCTTTTTCCGGCTGGAAGTACACCTCTGGCATCCGACTGCCGTTCGGCGACGTCCTGGGGGAGACGCCCTGGTTTCACTTGTGGCGCACACTGGTGTTTCTCAGAAGAGCCCAAATTCCTCCCTGCGGGTGGGTGGGGGGCTTGGCACACCAGCATGGAATGTAAGGCTGTTTAGAACTGCGTACCTTGAGGCCGTGTGAAGGCCGCGCGAACGAGAGCTTTCGAGCGAACAGGGCAGCGCTTCGCCATCACCGTTGCACATTCACGGAGCTTAGTCAAACGAACGCATTTACTTCCTGGGGCTCAAACACAGCCGAGGAGTTGGAAGGCATACCGTGAGTGCCCTTTGACAGTCGTTACAACGAACGTGAGTGCACAGTGTCTCGTGAAATACCTTCCACGGTTGAAGCATTCCGTTAACGCGAGCCCCTCTGCTCCCTCTGGCACTCCGAGGTGTTACTGTCGGGGGAAATCTGGACTTTTGCTTGAGGCCGGGGTGGGGCGGGGGGACTCACAGTTCTTCTGCCGGCGAGCTCCAGAGCGCTCCTGCTGAAGCCCCCAGCAAGGAACTGAGAGCGGCAGGCTTCACACGAGTCAACTCAGACTTCTTCTGTCACGAGTCAACTCAGACTTCTTATGTGAGGCCTTCCGGCAGCAAAGAGAAGGTGCGCGCGAGGAGTGTGCTTCAGGCAGCTTAGCACCCGCCACTGTCTCGTCCACCACGGAGGGGAATCAGGTTTGGCCAGGGTCGCCCAGTTTCAAAGCTGAGCTCACGTAGTTATCCTCAGTGGTTTCTGATTACCTCAAGGAAACACACGGGAGGAACAGGGCCCTTCCATGGAGGCCCTTTTGGGCACAGGGACCTCTGCGTGGGATCTAGTGGGTAAGTATGGCAGTACCTTAGATAGGCCTCAGTGACCAAGGCTGTCGTCTGGCTCATGCCTTAGCTGTGTTAAGTGTGGAAAACGTGCTGGTCCTCAGGCTGGGCCCACAGCCTAGCTTTCGCTTCTGTGAGAGTGCTGTCCCGAGTCTCCTCCTGGAGCCAGTCGTCAGCACGGTGCCTTCTGGCACTGCAGTTCTCTTTCAGTCAAGGAGGCCGTGCGACTGGCAAAGGGAGTCTGCGCAGCACTGCCTTCACGAGGCTCTTTGACGACTTGGGGCACTCAACCCAGGCAAGCCAGAGAGCAGTGCGTTGCCCTTGCTATGAATGTGAAGAGCTTTCTCCAGGGGCCTGTTTAGGCTAAGGTTCCTCAGAAGCCAGGAGCCGCCCTTCCGGCACGGAGAGAAGTCATCCTGCGAAATTGGCGAACGAGCTCCTATCCTGTGTGCCCCCAGGAGCGTCGCAGAGTTAAGGCACTCCGTGGTGGAGTATGGCCTCATGGAAACCACTGCACACCCAACTCCCCCGACGTGAAACACTGGAACTTACCTTGAGGCCTGAGGTCACCTTTCGTTTGGCCGGAGCCGAACATGTGGTGCCGTGGGAGGGGTTTCTAGAAAGGTATTGCCAGCACGGTTTTCGCTTTGGGAGAACACGCAGCCTCGGCCCACAACGACAGTCCTGCCGTGCAGAGACGTCGGGCCGCTAGTGCTGTTCAAGGCAGCTTTGAAGCCAAGCGCAAGGCGCCTCCAAACGGGGAGAAAGCGTCCTCTCCCCTCCGCGTCCCACGTTCAAGCTGAATGACGCAGCATGTTTCTCGGAAGGCTCTGCCGAGCTATCTAGTACAAGGGAGAGAGTGCCTGCCTCTGCTGAGAAAGGTTTTGACGTGGGGATTGCTGGACAGGCGGAAGAGCGTTCCCCAGGCCGTGCAAAGTTTAGGCCTTGGTGATTCTGGATGGTCCCAAGGGTCCAGAATTGTCCCTGGGAAAGCTGTCCTTTTCCCCTCTTTTTCCGGCTGGAAGTACACCTCTGGCATCCGACTGCCGTTCGGCGACGTCCTGGGGGAGACGCCCTGGTTTCACTTGTGGCGCACACTGGTGTTTCTCAGAAGAGCCCAAATTCCTCCCTGCGGGTGGGTGGGGGGCTTGGCACACCAGCATGGAATGTAAGGCTGTTTAGAACTGCGTACCTTGAGGCCGTGTGAAGGCCGCGCGAACGAGAGCTTTCGAGCGAACAGGGCAGCGCTTCGCCATCACCGTTGCACATTCACGGAGCTTAGTCAAACGAACGCATTTACTTCCTGGGGCTCAAACACAGCCGAGGAGTTGGAAGGCATACCGTGAGTGCCCTTTGACAGTTGTTACAATGAACGTGAGTGCACAGTGTCTCGTGAAATACCTTCCACGGTTGAAGCATTCCGTTAACGCGAGCCCCTCTGCTCCCTCTGGCACTCCGAGGTGTTACTGTCGGGGGAAATCTGGACTTTTGCTTGAGGCCGGGGTGGGGCGGGGGGACTCACAGTTCTTCTGCCGGCGAGCTCCAGAGCGCTCCTGCTGAAGCCCCCAGCAAGGAACTGAGAGCGGCAGGCTTCACACGAGTCAACTCAGACTTCTTCTGTCACGAGTCAACTCAGACTTCTTATGTGAGGCCTTCCGGCAGCAAAGAGAAGGTGCGCGCGAGGAGTGTGCTTCAGGCAGCTTAGCACCCGCCACTGTCTCGTCCACCACGGAGGGGAATCAGGTTTGGCCAGGGTCGCCCAGTTTCAAAGCTGAGCTCACGTAGTTATCCTCAGTGGTTTCTGATTACCTCAAGGAAACACACGGGAGGAACAGGGCCCTTCCATGGAGGTCCTTTTGGGCACAGGGACCTCTGCGTGGGATCTAGTGGGTAAGTATGGCAGTACCTTAGATAGGCCTCAGTGACCAAGGCTGTCGTCTGGCTCATGCCTTAGCTGTGTTAAGTGTGGAAAACGTGCTGGTCCTCAGGCTGGGCCCACAGCCTAGCTTTCGCTTCTGTGAGAGTGCTGTCCCGAGTCTCCTCCTGGAGCCAGTCGTCAGCACGGTGCCTTCTGGCACTGCAGTTCTCTTTCAGTCAAGGAGGCCGTGCGACTGGCAAAGGGAGTCTGCGCAGCACTGCCTTCGCGAGGCTCTTTGACGACTGGGGCACTCAACCCAGGCAAGCCAGAGAGCAGTACGTTGCCCTTGCTATGAATGTGAAGAGCTTTCTCCAGGGGCCTGTTTAGGCTAAGGTTCCTCAGAAGCCAGGAGCCGCCCTTCCGGCACGGAGAGAAGTCATCCTGCGAAATTGGCGAACGAGCTCCTATCCTGTGTGCCCCCAGGAGCGTCGCAGAGTTAAGGCACTCCGTGGTGGAGTATGGCCTCATGGAAACCACTGCACACCCAACTCCCCCGACGTGAAACACTGGAACTTACCTTGAGGCCTGAGGTCACCTTTCGTTTGGCCGGAGCCGAACATGTGGTGCCGTGGGAGGGGTTTCTAGAAAGGTATTGCCAGCACGGTTTTCGCTTTGGGAGAACACGCAGCCTCGGCCCACAACGACAGTCCTGCCGTGCAGAGACGTCGGGCCGCTAGTGCTGTTCAAGGCAGCTTTGAAGCCAAGCGCAAGGCGCCTCCAAACGGGGAGAAAGCGTCCTCTCCCCTCCGCGTCCCACGTTCAAGCTGAATGACGCAGCATGTTTCTCGGAAGGCTCTGCCGAGCTATCTAGTACAAGGGAGAGAGTGCCTGCCTCTGCTGAGAAAGGTTTTGACGTGGGGATTGCTGGACAGGCGGAAGAGCGTTCCCCAGGCCGTGCAAAGTTTAGGCCTTGGTGATTCTGGATGGTCCCAAGGGTCCAGAATTGTCCCTGGGAAAGCTGTCCTTTTCCCCTCTTTTTCCGGCTGGAAGTACACCTCTGGCATCCGACTGCCGTTCGGCGACGTCCTGGGGGAGACGCCCTGGTTTCACTTGTGGCGCACACTGGTGTTTCTCAGAAGAGCCCAAATTCCTCCCTGCGGGTGGGTGGGGGGCTTGGCACACCAGCATGGAATGTAAGGCTGTTTAGAACTGCGTACCTTGAGGCCGTGTGAAGGCCGCGCGAACGAGAGCTTTCGAGCGAACAGGGCAGCGCTTCGCCATCACCGTTGCACATTCACGGAGCTTAGTCAAACGAACGCATTTACTTCCTGGGGCTCAAACACAGCCGAGGAGTTGGAAGGCATACCGTGAGTGCCCTTTGACAGTCGTTACAACGAACGTGAGTGCACAGTGTCTCGTGAAATACCTTCCACGGTTGAAGCATTCCGTTAACGCGAGCCCCTCCGCTCCCTCTGGCACTCCGAGGTGTTACTGTCGGGGGAAATCTGGACTTTTGCTTGAGGCCGGGGTGGGGCGGGGGGACTCACAGTTCTTCTGCCGGCGAGCTCCAGAGCGCTCCTGCTGAAGCCCCCAGCAAGGAACTGAGAGCGGCAGGCCTCACACGAGTCAACTCAGACTTCTTCTGTCACGAGTCAACTCAGACTTCTTATGTGAGGCCTTCCGGCAGCAAAGAGAAGGTGCGCGCGAGGAGTGTGCTTCAGGCAGCTTAGCACCCGCCACTGTCTCGTCCACCACGGAGGGGAATCAGGTTTGGCCAGGGTCGCCCAGTTTCAAAGCTGAGCTCACGTAGTTATCCTCAGTGGTTTCTGATTACCTCAAGGAAACACACGGGAGGAACAGGGCCCTTCCATGGAGGCCCTTTTGGGCACAGGGACCTCTGCGTGGGATCTAGTGGGTAAGTATGGCAGTACCTTAGATAGGCCTCAGTGACCAAGGCTGTCGTCTGGCTCATGCCTTAGCTGTGTTAAGTGTGGAAAACGTGCTGGTCCTCAGGCTGGGCCCACAGCCTAGCTTTCGCTTCTGTGAGAGTGCTGTCCCGAGTCTCCTCCTGGAGCCAGTCGTCAGCACGGTGCCTTCTGGCACTGCAGTTCTCTTTCAGTCAAGGAGGCCGTGCGACTGGCAAAGGGAGTCTGCGCAGCACTGCCTTCACGAGGCTCTTTGACGACTTGGGGCACTCAACCCAGGCAAGCCAGAGAGCAGTGCGTTGCTCTTGCTATGAATGTGAAGAGCTTTCTCCAGGGGCCTGTTTAGGCTAAGGTTCCTCAGAAGCCAGGAGCCGCCCTTCCGGCACGGAGAGAAGTCATCCTGCGAAATTGGCGAACGAGCTCCTATCCTGTGTGCCCCCAGGAGCGTCGCAGAGTTAAGGCACTCCGTGGTGGAGTATGGCCTCATGGAAACCACTGCACACCCAACTCCCCCGACGTGAAACACTGGAACTTACCTTGAGGCCTGAGGTCACCTTTCGTTTGGCCGGAGCCGAACATGTGGTGCCGTGGGAGGGGTTTCTAGAAAGGTATTGCCAGCACGGTTTTCGCTTTGGGAGAACACGCAGCCTCGGCCCACAACGACAGTCCTGCCGTGCAGAGACGTCGGGCCGCTAGTGCTGTTCAAGGCAGCTTTGAAGCCAAGCGCAAGGCGCCTCCAAACGGGGAGAAAGCGTCCTCTCCCCTCCGCGTCCCACGTTCAAGCTGAATGACGCAGCATGTTTCTCGGAAGGCTCTGCCGAGCTATCTAGTACAAGGGAGAGAGTGCCTGCCTCTGCTGAGAAAGGTTTTGACGTGGGGATTGCTGGACAGGCGGAAGAGCGTTCCCCAGGCCGTGCAAAGTTTAGGCCTTGGTGATTCTGGATGGTCCCAAGGGTCCAGAATTGTCCCTGGGAAAGCTGTCCTTTTCCCCTCTTTTTCCGGCTGGAAGTACACCTCTGGCATCCGACTGCCGTTCGGCGACGTCCTGGGGGAGACGCCCTGGTTTCACTTGTGGCGCACACTGGTGTTTCTCAGAAGAGCCCAAATTCCTCCCTGCGGGTGGGTGGGGGGCTTGGCACACCAGCATGGAATGTAAGGCTGTTTAGAACTGCGTACCTTGAGGCCGTGTGAAGGCCGCGCGAACGAGAGCTTTCGAGCGAACAGGGCAGCGCTTCGCCATCACCGTTGCACATTCACGGAGCTTAGTCAAACGAACGCATTTACTTCCTGGGGCTCAAACACAGCCGAGGAGTTGGAAGGCATACCGTGAGTGCCCTTTGACAGTCGTTACAACGAACGTGAGTGCACAGTGTCTCGTGAAATACCTTCCACGGTTGAAGCATTCCGTTAACGCGAGCCCCTCTGCTCCCTCTGGCACTCCGAGGTGTTACTGTCGGGGGAAATCTGGACTTTTGCTTGAGGCCGGGGTGGGGCGGGGGGACTCACAGTTCTTCTGCCGGCGAGCTCCAGAGCGCTCCTGCTGAAGCCCCCAGCAAGGAACTGAGAGCGGCAGGCTTCACACGAGTCAACTCAGACTTCTTCTGTCACGAGTCAACTCAGACTTCTTATGTGAGGCCTTCCGGCAGCAAAGAGAAGGTGCGCGCGAGGAGTGTGCTTCAGGCAGCTTAGCACCCGCCACTGTCTCGTCCACCACGGAGGGGAATCAGGTTTGGCCAGGGTCGCCCAGTTTCAAAGCTGAGCTCACGTAGTTATCCTCAGTGGTTTCTGATTACCTCAAGGAAACACACGGGAGGAACAGGGCCCTTCCATGGAGGTCCTTTTGGGCACAGGGACCTCTGCGTGGGATCTAGTGGGTAAGTATGGCAGTACCTTAGATAGGCCTCAGTGACCAAGGCTGTCGTCTGGCTCATGCCTTAGCTGTGTTAAGTGTGGAAAACGTGCTGGTCCTCAGGCTGGGCCCACAGCCTAGCTTTCGCTTCTGTGAGAGTGCTGTCCCGAGTCTCCTCCTGGAGCCAGTCGTCAGCACGGTGCCTTCTGGCACTGCAGTTCTCTTTCAGTCAAGGAGGCCGTGCGACTGGCAAAGGGAGTCTGCGCAGCACTGCCTTCGCGAGGCTCTTTGACGACTGGGGCACTCAACCCAGGCAAGCCAGAGAGCAGTACGTTGCCCTTGCTATGAATGTGAAGAGCTTTCTCCAGGGGCCTGTTTAGGCTAAGGTTCCTCAGAAGCCAGGAGCCGCCCTTCCGGCACGGAGAGAAGTCATCCTGCGAAATTGGCGAACGAGCTCCTATCCTGTGTGCCCCCAGGAGCGTCGCAGAGTTAAGGCACTCCGTGGTGGAGTATGGCCTCATGGAAACCACTGCACACCCAACTCCCCCGACGTGAAACACTGGAACTTACCTTGAGGCCTGAGGTCACCTTTCGTTTGGCCGGAGCCGAACATGTGGTGCCGTGGGAGGGGTTTCTAGAAAGGTATTGCCAGCACGGTTTTCGCTTTGGGAGAACACGCAGCCTCGGCCCACAACGACAGTCCTGCCGTGCAGAGACGTCGGGCCGCTAGTGCTGTTCAAGGCAGCTTTGAAGCCAAGCGCAAGGCGCCTCCAAACGGGGAGAAAGCGTCCTCTCCCCTCCGCGTCCCACGTTCAAGCTGAATGACGCAGCATGTTTCTCGGAAGGCTCTGCCGAGCTATCTAGTACAAGGGAGAGAGTGCCTGCCTCTGCTGAGAAAGGTTTTGACGTGGGGATTGCTGGACAGGCGGAAGAGCGTTCCCCAGGCCGTGCAAAGTTTAGGCCTTGGTGATTCTGGATGGTCCCAAGGGTCCAGAATTGTCCCTGGGAAAGCTGTCCTTTTCCCCTCTTTTTCCGGCTGGAAGTACACCTCTGGCATCCGACTGCCGTTCGGCGACGTCCTGGGGGAGACGCCCTGGTTTCACTTGTGGCGCACACTGGTGTTTCTCAGAAGAGCCCAAATTCCTCCCTGCGGGTGGGTGGGGGGCTTGGCACACCAGCATGGAATGTAAGGCTGTTTAGAACTGCGTACCTTGAGGCCGTGTGAAGGCCGCGCGAACGAGAGCTTTCGAGCGAACAGGGCAGCGCTTCGCCATCACCGTTGCACATTCACGGAGCTTAGTCAAACGAACGCATTTACTTCCTGGGGCTCAAACACAGCCGAGGAGTTGGAAGGCATACCGTGAGTGCCCTTTGACAGTCGTTACAACGAACGTGAGTGCACAGTGTCTCGTGAAATACCTTCCACGGTTGAAGCATTCCGTTAACGCGAGCCCCTCCGCTCCCTCTGGCACTCCGAGGTGTTACTGTCGGGGGAAATCTGGACTTTTGCTTGAGGCCGGGGTGGGGCGGGGGGACTCACAGTTCTTCTGCCGGCGAGCTCCAGAGCGCTCCTGCTGAAGCCCCCAGCAAGGAACTGAGAGCGGCAGGCCTCACACGAGTCAACTCAGACTTCTTCTGTCACGAGTCAACTCAGACTTCTTATGTGAGGCCTTCCGGCAGCAAAGAGAAGGTGCGCGCGAGGAGTGTGCTTCAGGCAGCTTAGCACCCGCCACTGTCTCGTCCACCACGGAGGGGAATCAGGTTTGGCCAGGGTCGCCCAGTTTCAAAGCTGAGCTCACGTAGTTATCCTCAGTGGTTTTTGATTACCTCAAGGAAACACACGGGAGGAACAGGGCCCTTCCATGGAGGCCCTTTTGGGCACAGGGACCTCTGCGTGGGATCTAGTGGGTAAGTATGGCAGTACCTTAGATAGGCCTCAGTGACCAAGGCTGTCGTCTGGCTCATGCCTTAGCTGTGTTAAGTTTGGAAAACGTACTGGTCCTCAGGCTGGGCCCACAGCCTAGCTTTCGCTTCTGTGAGAGTGCTGTCCCGAGTCTCCTCCTGGAGCCAGTCGTCAGCACGGTGCCTTCTGGCACTGCAGTTCTCTTTCAGTCAAGGAGGCCGTGCGACTGGCAAAGGGAGTCTGCGCAGCACTGCCTTCGCGAGGCTCTTTGACGACTGGGGCACTCAACCCAGGCAAGCCAGAGAGCAGTACGTTGCCCTTGCTATGAATGTGAAGAGCTTTCTCCAGGGGCCTGTTTAGGCTAAGGTTCCTCAGAAGCCAGGAGCCGCCCTTCCGGCACGGAGAGAAGTCATCCTGCGAAATTGGCGAACGAGCTCCTATCCTGTGTGCCCCCAGGAGCGTCGCAGAGTTAAGGCACTCCGTGGTGGAGTATGGCCTCATGGAAACCACTGCACACCCAACTCCCCCGACGTGAAACACTGGAACTTACCTTGAGGCCTGAGGTCACCTTTCGTTTGGCCGGAGCCGAACATGTGGTGCCGTGGGAGGGGTTTCTAGAAAGGTATTGCCAGCACGGTTTTCGCTTTGGGAGAACACGCAGCCTCGGCCCACAACGACAGTCCTGCCGTGCAGAGACGTCGGGCCGCTAGTGCTGTTCAAGGCAGCTTTGAAGCCAAGCGCAAGGCGCCTCCAAACGGGGAGAAAGCGTCCTCTCCCCTCCGCGTCCCACGTTCAAGCTGAATGACGCAGCATGTTTCTCGGAAGGCTCTGCCGAGCTATCTAGTACAAGGGAGAGAGTGCCTGCCTCTGCTGAGAAAGGTTTTGACGTGGGGATTGCTGGACAGGCGGAAGAGCGTTCCCCAGGCCGTGCAAAGTTTAGGCCTTGGTGATTCTGGATGGTCCCAAGGGTCCAGAATTGTCCCTGGGAAAGCTGTCCTTTTCCCCTCTTTTTCCGGCTGGAAGTACACCTCTGGCATCCGACTGCCGTTCGGCGACGTCCTGGGGGAGACGCCCTGGTTTCACTTGTGGCGCACACTGGTGTTTCTCAGAAGAGCCCAAATTCCTCCCTGCGGGTGGGTGGGGGGCTTGGCACACCAGCATGGAATGTAAGGCTGTTTAGAACTGCGTACCTTGAGGCCGTGTGAAGGCCGCGCGAACGAGAGCTTTCGAGCGAACAGGGCAGCGCTTCGCCATCACCGTTGCACATTCACGGAGCTTAGTCAAACGAACGCATTTACTTCCTGGGGCTCAAACACAGCCGAGGAGTTGGAAGGCATACCGTGAGTGCCCTTTGACAGTCGTTACAACGAACGTGAGTGCACAGTGTCTCGTGAAATACCTTCCACGGTTGAAGCATTCCGTTAACGCGAGCCCCTCCGCTCCCTCTGGCACTCCGAGGTGTTACTGTCGGGGGAAATCTGGACTTTTGCTTGAGGCCGGGGTGGGGCGGGGGGACTCACAGTTCTTCTGCCGGCGAGCTCCAGAGCGCTCCTGCTGAAGCCCCCAGCAAGGAACTGAGAGCGGCAGGCCTCACACGAGTCAACTCAGACTTCTTCTGTCACGAGTCAACTCAGACTTCTTATGTGAGGCCTTCCGGCAGCAAAGAGAAGGTGCGCGCGAGGAGTGTGCTTCAGGCAGCTTAGCACCCGCCACTGTCTCGTCCACCACGGAGGGGAATCAGGTTTGGCCAGGGTCGCCCAGTTTCAAAGCTGAGCTCACGTAGTTATCCTCAGTGGTTTCTGATTACCTCAAGGAAACACACGGGAGGAACAGGGCCCTTCCATGGAGGCCCTTTTGGGCACAGGGACCTCTGCGTGGGATCTAGTGGGTAAGTATGGCAGTACCTTAGATAGGCCTCAGTGACCAAGGCTGTCGTCTGGCTCATGCCTTAGCTGTGTTAAGTTTGGAAAACGTACTGGTCCTCAGGCTGGGCCCACAGCCTAGCTTTCGCTTCTGTGAGAGTGCTGTCCCGAGTCTCCTCCTGGAGCCAGTCGTCAGCACGGTGCCTTCTGGCACTGCAGTTCTCTTTCAGTCAAGGAGGCCGTGCGACTGGCAAAGGGAGTCTGCGCAGCACTGCCTTCGCGAGGCTCTTTGACGACTGGGGCACTCAACCCAGGCAAGCCAGAGAGCAGTACGTTGCCCTTGCTATGAATGTGAAGAGCTTTCTCCAGGGGCCTGTTTAGGCTAAGGTTCCTCAGAAGCCAGGAGCCGCCCTTCCGGCACGGAGAGAAGTCATCCTGCGAAATTGGCGAACGAGCTCCTATCCTGTGTGCCCCCAGGAGCGTCGCAGAGTTAAGGCACTCCGTGGTGGAGTATGGCCTCATGGAAACCACTGCACACCCAACTCCCCCGACGTGAAACACTGGAACTTACCTTGAGGCCTGAGGTCACCTTTCGTTTGGCCGGAGCCGAACATGTGGTGCCGTGGGAGGGGTTTCTAGAAAGGTATTGCCAGCACGGTTTTCGCTTTGGGAGAACACGCAGCCTCGGCCCACAACGACAGTCCTGCCGTGCAGAGACGTCGGGCCGCTAGTGCTGTTCAAGGCAGCTTTGAAGCCAAGCGCAAGGCGCCTCCAAACGGGGAGAAAGCGTCCTCTCCCCTCCGCGTCCCACGTTCAAGCTGAATGACGCAGCATGTTTCTCGGAAGGCTCTGCCGAGCTATCTAGTACAAGGGAGAGAGTGCCTGCCTCTGCTGAGAAAGGTTTTGACGTGGGGATTGCTGGACAGGCGGAAGAGCGTTCCCCAGGCCGTGCAAAGTTTAGGCCTTGGTGATTCTGGATGGTCCCAAGGGTCCAGAATTGTCCCTGGGAAAGCTGTCCTTTTCCCCTCTTTTTCCGGCTGGAAGTACACCTCTGGCATCCGACTGCCGTTCGGCGACGTCCTGGGGGAGACGCCCTGGTTTCACTTGTGGCGCACACTGGTGTTTCTCAGAAGAGCCCAAATTCCTCCCTGCGGGTGGGTGGGGGGCTTGGCACACCAGCATGGAATGTAAGGCTGTTTAGAACTGCGTACCTTGAGGCCGTGTGAAGGCCGCGCGAACGAGAGCTTTCGAGCGAACAGGGCAGCGCTTCGCCATCACCGTTGCACATTCACGGAGCTTAGTCAAACGAACGCATTTACTTCCTGGGGCTCAAACACAGCCGAGGAGTTGGAAGGCATACCGTGAGTGCCCTTTGACAGTCGTTACAACGAACGTGAGTGCACAGTGTCTCGTGAAATACCTTCCACGGTTGAAGCATTCCGTTAACGCGAGCCCCTCCGCTCCCTCTGGCACTCCGAGGTGTTACTGTCGGGGGAAATCTGGACTTTTGCTTGAGGCCGGGGTGGGGCGGGGGGACTCACAGTTCTTCTGCCGGCGAGCTCCAGAGCGCTCCTGCTGAAGCCCCCAGCAAGGAACTGAGAGCGGCAGGCCTCACACGAGTCAACTCAGACTTCTTCTGTCACGAGTCAACTCAGACTTCTTATGTGAGGCCTTCCGGCAGCAAAGAGAAGGTGCGCGCGAGGAGTGTGCTTCAGGCAGCTTAGCACCCGCCACTGTCTCGTCCACCACGGAGGGGAATCAGGTTTGGCCAGGGTCGCCCAGTTTCAAAGCTGAGCTCACGTAGTTATCCTCAGTGGTTTCTGATTACCTCAAGGAAACACACGGGAGGAACAGGGCCCTTCCATGGAGGCCCTTTTGGGCACAGGGACCTCTGCGTGGGATCTAGTGGGTAAGTATGGCAGTACCTTAGATAGGCCTCAGTGACCAAGGCTGTCGTCTGGCTCATGCCTTAGCTGTGTTAAGTGTGGAAAACGTGCTGGTCCTCAGGCTGGGCCCACAGCCTAGCTTTCGCTTCTGTGAGAGTGCTGTCCCGAGTCTCCTCCTGGAGCCAGTCGTCAGCACGGTGCCTTCTGGCACTGCAGTTCTCTTTCAGTCAAGGAGGCCGTGCGACTGGCAAAGGGAGTCTGCGCAGCACTGCCTTCGCGAGGCTCTTTGACGACTTGGGGCACTCAACCCAGGCAAGCCAGAGAGCAGTGCGTTGCTCTTGCTATGAATGTGAAGAGCTTTCTCCAGGGGCCTGTTTAGGCTAAGGTTCCTCAGAAGCCAGGAGCCGCCCTTCCGGCACGGAGAGAAGTCATCCTGCGAAATTGGCGAACGAGCTCCTATCCTGTGTGCCCCCAGGAGCGTCGCAGAGTTAAGGCACTCCGTGGTGGAGTATGGCCTCATGGAAACCACTGCACACCCAACTCCCCCGACGTGAAACACTGGAACTTACCTTGAGGCCTGAGGTCACCTTTCGTTTGGCCGGAGCCGAACATGTGGTGCCGTGGGAGGGGTTTCTAGAAAGGTATTGCCAGCACGGTTTTCGCTTTGGGAGAACACGCAGCCTCGGCCCACAACGACAGTCCTGCCGTGCAGAGACGTCGGGCCGCTAGTGCTGTTCAAGGCAGCTTTGAAGCCAAGCGCAAGGCGCCTCCAAACGGGGAGAAAGCGTCCTCTCCCCTCCGCGTCCCACGTTCAAGCTGAATGACGCAGCATGTTTCTCGGAAGGCTCTGCCGAGCTATCTAGTACAAGGGAGAGAGTGCCTGCCTCTGCTGAGAAAGGTTTTGACGTGGGGATTGCTGGACAGGCGGAAGAGCGTTCCCCAGGCCGTGCAAAGTTTAGGCCTTGGTGATTCTGGATGGTCCCAAGGGTCCAGAATTGTCCCTGGGAAAGCTGTCCTTTTCCCCTCTTTTTCCGGCTGGAAGTACACCTCTGGCATCCGACTGCCGTTCGGCGACGTCCTGGGGGAGACGCCCTGGTTTCACTTGTGGCGCACACTGGTGTTTCTCAGAAGAGCCCAAATTCCTCCCTGCGGGTGGGTGGGGGGCTTGGCACACCAGCATGGAATGTAAGGCTGTTTAGAACTGCGTACCTTGAGGCCGTGTGAAGGCCGCGCGAACGAGAGCTTTCGAGCGAACAGGGCAGCGCTTCGCCATCACCGTTGCACATTCACGGAGCTTAGTCAAACGAACGCATTTACTTCCTGGGGCTCAAACACAGCCGAGGAGTTGGAAGGCATACCGTGAGTGCCCTTTGACAGTTGTTACAACGAACGTGAGTGCACAGTGTCTCGTGAAATACCTTCCACGGTTGAAGCATTCCGTTAACGCGAGCCCCTCCGCTCCCTCTGGCACTCCGAGGTGTTACTGTCGGGGGAAATCTGGACTTTTGCTTGAGGCCGGGGTGGGGCGGGGGGACTCACAGTTCTTCTGCCGGCGAGCTCCAGAGCGCTCCTGCTGAAGCCCCCAGCAAGGAACTGAGAGCGGCAGGCCTCACACGAGTCAACTCAGACTTCTTCTGTCACGAGTCAACTCAGACTTCTTATGTGAGGCCTTCCGGCAGCAAAGAGAAGGTGCGCGCGAGGAGTGTGCTTCAGGCAGCTTAGCACCCGCCACTGTCTCGTCCACCACGGAGGGGAATCAGGTTTGGCCAGGGTCGCCCAGTTTCAAAGCTGAGCTCACGTAGTTATCCTCAGTGGTTTCTGATTACCTCAAGGAAACACACGGGAGGAACAGGGCCCTTCCATGGAGGCCCTTTTGGGCACAGGGACCTCTGCGTGGGATCTAGTGGGTAAGTATGGCAGTACCTTAGATAGGCCTCAGTGACCAAGGCTGTCGTCTGGCTCATGCCTTAGCTGTGTTAAGTGTGGAAAACGTGCTGGTCCTCAGGCTGGGCCCACAGCCTAGCTTTCGCTTCTGTGAGAGTGCTGTCCCGAGTCTCCTCCTGGAGCCAGTCGTCAGCACGGTGCCTTCTGGCACTGCAGTTCTCTTTCAGTCAAGGAGGCCGTGCGACTGGCAAAGGGAGTCTGCGCAGCACTGCCTTCGCGAGGCTCTTTGACGACTTGGGGCACTCAACCCAGGCAAGCCAGAGAGCAGTGCGTTGCTCTTGCTATGAATGTGAAGAGCTTTCTCCAGGGGCCTGTTTAGGCTAAGGTTCCTCAGAAGCCAGGAGCCGCCCTTCCGGCACGGAGAGAAGTCATCCTGCGAAATTGGCGAACGAGCTCCTATCCTGTGTGCCCCCAGGAGCGTCGCAGAGTTAAGGCACTCCGTGGTGGAGTATGGCCTCATGGAAACCACTGCACACCCAACTCCCCCGACGTGAAACACTGGAACTTACCTTGAGGCCTGAGGTCACCTTTCGTTTGGCCGGAGCCGAACATGTGGTGCCGTGGGAGGGGTTTCTAGAAAGGTATTGCCAGCACGGTTTTCGCTTTGGGAGAACACGCAGCCTCGGCCCACAACGACAGTCCTGCCGTGCAGAGACGTCGGGCCGCTAGTGCTGTTCAAGGCAGCTTTGAAGCCAAGCGCAAGGCGCCTCCAAACGGGGAGAAAGCGTCCTCTCCCCTCCGCGTCCCACGTTCAAGCTGAATGACGCAGCATGTTTCTCGGAAGGCTCTGCCGAGCTATCTAGTACAAGGGAGAGAGTGCCTGCCTCTGCTGAGAAAGGTTTTGACGTGGGGATTGCTGGACAGGCGGAAGAGCGTTCCCCAGGCCGTGCAAAGTTTAGGCCTTGGTGATTCTGGATGGTCCCAAGGGTCCAGAATTGTCCCTGGGAAAGCTGTCCTTTTCCCCTCTTTTTCCGGCTGGAAGTACACCTCTGGCATCCGACTGCCGTTCGGCGACGTCCTGGGGGAGACGCCCTGGTTTCACTTGTGGCGCACACTGGTGTTTCTCAGAAGAGCCCAAATTCCTCCCTGCGGGTGGGTGGGGGGCTTGGCACACCAGCATGGAATGTAAGGCTGTTTAGAACTGCGTACCTTGAGGCCGTGTGAAGGCCGCGCGAACGAGAGCTTTCGAGCGAACAGGGCAGCGCTTCGCCATCACCGTTGCACATTCACGGAGCTTAGTCAAACGAACGCATTTACTTCCTGGGGCTCAAACACAGCCGAGGAGTTGGAAGGCATACCGTGAGTGCCCTTTGACAGTTGTTACAATGAACGTGAGTGCACAGTGTCTCGTGAAATACCTTCCACGGTTGAAGCATTCCGTTAACGCGAGCCCCTCTGCTCCCTCTGGCACTCCGAGGTGTTACTGTCGGGGGAAATCTGGACTTTTGCTTGAGGCCGGGGTGGGGCGGGGGGACTCACAGTTCTTCTGCCGGCGAGCTCCAGAGCGCTCCTGCTGAAGCCCCCAGCAAGGAACTGAGAGCGGCAGGCTTCACACGAGTCAACTCAGACTTCTTCTGTCACGAGTCAACTCAGACTTCTTATGTGAGGCCTTCCGGCAGCAAAGAGAAGGTGCGCGCGAGGAGTGTGCTTCAGGCAGCTTAGCACCCGCCACTGTCTCGTCCACCACGGAGGGGAATCAGGTTTGGCCAGGGTCGCCCAGTTTCAAAGCTGAGCTCACGTAGTTATCCTCAGTGGTTTCTGATTACCTCAAGGAAACACACGGGAGGAACAGGGCCCTTCCATGGAGGTCCTTTTGGGCACAGGGACCTCTGCGTGGGATCTAGTGGGTAAGTATGGCAGTACCTTAGATAGGCCTCAGTGACCAAGGCTGTCGTCTGGCTCATGCCTTAGCTGTGTTAAGTGTGGAAAACGTGCTGGTCCTCAGGCTGGGCCCACAGCCTAGCTTTCGCTTCTGTGAGAGTGCTGTCCCGAGTCTCCTCCTGGAGCCAGTCGTCAGCACGGTGCCTTCTGGCACTGCAGTTCTCTTTCAGTCAAGGAGGCCGTGCGACTGGCAAAGGGAGTCTGCGCAGCACTGCCTTCGCGAGGCTCTTTGACGACTGGGGCACTCAACCCAGGCAAGCCAGAGAGCAGTACGTTGCCCTTGCTATGAATGTGAAGAGCTTTCTCCAGGGGCCTGTTTAGGCTAAGGTTCCTCAGAAGCCAGGAGCCGCCCTTCCGGCACGGAGAGAAGTCATCCTGCGAAATTGGCGAACGAGCTCCTATCCTGTGTGCCCCCAGGAGCGTCGCAGAGTTAAGGCACTCCGTGGTGGAGTATGGCCTCATGGAAACCACTGCACACCCAACTCCCCCGACGTGAAACACTGGAACTTACCTTGAGGCCTGAGGTCACCTTTCGTTTGGCCGGAGCCGAACATGTGGTGCCGTGGGAGGGGTTTCTAGAAAGGTATTGCCAGCACGGTTTTCGCTTTGGGAGAACACGCAGCCTCGGCCCACAACGACAGTCCTGCCGTGCAGAGACGTCGGGCCGCTAGTGCTGTTCAAGGCAGCTTTGAAGCCAAGCGCAAGGCGCCTCCAAACGGGGAGAAAGCGTCCTCTCCCCTCCGCGTCCCACGTTCAAGCTGAATGACGCAGCATGTTTCTCGGAAGGCTCTGCCGAGCTATCTAGTACAAGGGAGAGAGTGCCTGCCTCTGCTGAGAAAGGTTTTGACGTGGGGATTGCTGGACAGGCGGCAGAGCGTTCCCCAGGCCGTGCGAAGTTTAGGCTTTGGTGACTCTGGAGGGTCCCAAGGGTCCAGAATTGTGCCTGGGAAAGCTGTCCTCTTTTTCTTTCTCCGGCTGGAAGTAAACAGCTGGCAACCGACTGCCGTACGCAGACGTCCTGGGGGAGCCCCCCGGTTTCATTCGGGACGCACATTGGTGTCTCACAGAAGAGCCCAAATTCCTAATTGGGGGCACACCAGCGTGGAATGTAAGGCTGTTTAGAACTGCGTACCCTGAGGCCGTTGGAAGGCCGTACAAACGAGAGCTTTCGAGGGAACAGGGCAGCGCTTCGCCATCATCGTTGCACGTTCACGGAGCTTAATCAAACGAACGCATTTACTTCCTGGGGCTCAAACGCAACAGAGGAGTTGGAAGGCATACAGTGCCCTTTGACAGTTGTTACAACGAACGTGAGTGCACAGTGTCTCGTGAAATAAATCCCTAGCACTGTTGAAGCATTCCGTTAACGCGTGCTTCTTCGCTCCTCTGGCACTCCGAGGTGTTACTGACGGGGGAAATCTGGACTTTTGCTTGAGGCCGGGGTGGGGCGGGGGGGCTCACAATTCTTTTGTCGGCGAGCTCCAGAGTGCTCTTGCTGAAGGTCCCAGCAAGGAACTGAGAGCAGCAGGCCTCACACGAGTACACTCAGACGGCTTCCGTCACGAGTACACTCAGGCCTCTTATGTGAGGCCTTCCGGCAGCAAAGAGAAGGTGGGCGCGAGGAGTGTGCTTCAGGCAGCTTAGCACTCGCCACTGTCTCGTCTACCACGGAGGGGAATAAGGTTTGCCCAGGGTCGCCCAGTTTCAAAGCTGAGCTCACGTAGTTATCCTCAGTGGTTTCTGATTACCCCAAGGAAACACACGGGAGGAACAAGGCCCTTCCATGGAGGCCCTTTTGGGCACAGGGACCTCTGCGTGGGATCTAGTGGGTAAGTATGGCAGTACCTTAGATAGGCCTCAGTGACCAAGGCTGTCGTCTGGCTCATGCCTTAGCTGTGTTAAGTGTGGAAAACGTGCTGGTCCTCAGGCTGGGCCCACAGCCTAGCTTTCGCTTCTGTGAGAGTGCTGTCCCGAGTCTCCTCCTGGAGCCAGTCGTCCGCACGGTGCCTTCTGGCACTGCAGTTCTCTTTCAGTCAAGGAGGCCGTGCGACTGGCAGAGGGAGTCTGCGCAGCACTGCCTTCGCGAGGCTCTTTGACGACTGGGGCACTCAACCCAGGCAAGCCAGAGAGCAGTACGTTGCCCTTGCTATGAATGTGAAGAGCTTTCTCCAGGGGCCTGTTTAGGCTAAGGTTCCTCAGAAGCCAGGAGCCGCCCTTCCGGCACGGAGAGAAGTCATCCTGCGAAATTGGCGAACGAGCTCCTATCCTGTGTGCCCCCAGGAGCGTCGCAGAGTTAAGGCACTCCGTGGTGGAGTATGGCCTCATGGAAACCACTGCACACCCAACTCCCCCGACGTGAAACACTGGAACTTCACCTTGAGGCCTGAGGTCACCTTTCGTTTGGCCGGAGCCGAACATGTGGTGCCGTGGGAGGGGTTTCTAGAAAGGTATTGCCAGCACGGTTTTCGCTTTGGGAGAACACGCAGCCTCGGCCCACAACGACAGTCCTGCCGTGCAGAGACGTCGGGCCGCTAGTGCTGTTCAAGGCAGCTTTGAAGCCAAGCGCAAGGCGCCTCCAAACGGGGAGAAAGCGTCCTCTCCCCTCCGCGTCCC
Source organism: Leucopleurus acutus (assembly GCF_964270905.1). Taxonomy (NCBI): domain Eukaryota; kingdom Metazoa; phylum Chordata; class Mammalia; order Artiodactyla; family Delphinidae; genus Leucopleurus; species Leucopleurus acutus. The sequence continues at coordinate 30,932,216 of NC_139155.1, forward strand.
ACGTTCAAGCTGAATGACGCAGCATGTTTCTCGGAAGGCTCTGCCGAGCTATCCAGTACAAGGGAGAGAGTGCCTGCCTCTGCTGAGAAAGGTTTTGACGTGGGGATTGCTGGACAGGCGGAAGAGCGTTCCCCAGGCCGTGCAAAGTTTAGGCCTTGGTGATTCTGGATGGTCCCAAGGGTCCAGAATTGTCCCTGGGAAAGCTGTCCTTTTCCCCTCTTTTTCCGGCTGGAAGCACACCTCTGGCATCCGACTGCCGTTCGGCGACGTCCTGGGGGAGACGCCCTGGTTTCACTTGTGGCGCACACTGGTGTTTCTCAGAAGAGCCCAAATTCCTCCCTGCGGGTGGGTGGGGGGCTTGGCACACCAGCATGGAATGTAAGGCTGTTTAGAACTGCGTACCTTGAGGCCGTGTGAAGGCCGCGCGAACGAGAGCTTTCGAGCGAACAGGGCAGCGCTTCGCCATCACCGTTGCACATTCACGGAGCTTAGTCAAACGAACGCATTTACTTCCTGGGGCTCAAACACAGCCGAGGAGTCGGAAGGCATACAGTGAGTGCCCTTTGACAGTTGTTACAACGAACGTGAGTGCACAGTGTCTCGTGAAATACCTTCCACGGTTGAAGCATTCCGTTAACGCGAGCCCCTCCGCTCCCTCTGGCACTCCGAGGTGTTACTGTCGGGGGAAATCTGGACTCTTGCTTGAGGCCGGGGTGGGGCGGGGGGACTCACAGTTCTTCTGCCGGCGAGCTCCAGAGCGCTCCTGCTGAAGCCCCCAGCAAGGAACTGAGAGCGGCAGGCCTCACACGAGTCGACTCAGACTTCTTCTGTCACGAGTACACTCAGACTTCTTATGTGAGGCCTTCCGGCAGCAAAGAGAAGGTGCGCGCGAGGAGTGTGCTTCAGGCAGCTTAGGACCCGCCACTGTCTCGTCCACCACGGAGGGGAATCAGGTTTGGCCAGGGTCGCCCAGCTTCATACCTGAGCTCCTACAGGTATCCTCAGTGGTTTCTCATTACCTCAAGGAAACACAACGGGAGGAACAGGGCCCTTCCGTGGAGGCCCTTCTGGGCACAGGGACCTCTGCGTGGGATCTACTGGGTAAGTATGGCAGTACCTGAGGTAGGCCTCAGTGACCAAGGCTCTCTGGCTCACGCCTAGCTGTGTAGAGAAGTGTGGCAAACGTACGTACGGCTCCTCAGGCTGGGCCCACAGCCTAGCTTTCGCTTCTGTGAGAGTGCTGTCCCGAGTCTCTTCCTGGAGCCAGTCGTCAGCGCGGTGCCTTTTGGCACTGCAGTTCTCTTTCAGTCAAGGAGGCCGTTCGACTGACTGGCAAAGGGAGTCCGCCGAGCGCTGCTTTCGCCAGTCTCTCTGACGACTGGGCCACTCAACCCGGGCAACCCAGAGAGGAGTACACTGCCCTAGCTATGACTGTGAAGAGCTGTCTCCAGGGGCCTGCTTACGCTCAGGTTCCTCAGAAGCCAGAGGCCGCCGTTCCGGCACGGAGAGAGGTCATCATGCGAAACTGGCGAGCGGGCTCCTACCCTGTGTGTCCCCAGGAGCGTCGCCGGGTTAAGGCACTCCGTGGTGGAGTATGGCCTCATTGGAGACCCCCTGCACGCCCAACTCCCCTGACGTGAAACACTGGAACTTCACCTTGAGGCCTGAGGTCACCTTTCGTTCGGCCGGAGCCGGACCTGGGGTGCCGTGGGAGGAGTTCCTAGAAAGGGATTGCCAGCACGGTTTTCGCTTTGGGAGAACACGCAGCCTCGGCCCACAACGACAGTCCTGCCGTGCAGAGACGTCGGGCCGCTAGTGCTGTTCAAGGCAGCTTTGAAGCCAAGCGCAAGGCGCCTCCAAACGGGGAGAAAGCGTCCTCTCCCCTCCGCGTCCCACGTTCAAGCTGAATGACGCAGCATGTTTCTCGGAAGGCTCTGCCGAGCTATCTAGTACAAGGGAGAGAGTGCCTGCCTCTGCTGAGAAAGGTTTTGACGTGGGGATTGCTGGACAGGCGGCAGAGCGTTCCCCAGGCCGTGCGAAGTTTAGGCTTTGGTGACTCTGGAGGGTCCCAAGGGTCCAGAATTGTGCCTGGGAAAGCTGTCCTCTTTTTCTTTCTCCGGCTGGAAGTAAACAGCTGGCAACCGACTGCCGTACGCAGACGTCCTGGGGGAGCCCCCCGGTTTCATTCGGGACGCACATTGGTGTCTCACAGAAGAGCCCAAATTCCTAATTGGGGGCACACCAGCGTGGAATGTAAGGCTGTTTAGAACTGCGTACCCTGAGGCCGTTGGAAGGCCGTACAAACGAGAGCTTTCGAGGGAACAGGGCAGCGCTTCGCCATCATCGTTGCACGTTCACGGAGCTTAATCAAACGAACGCATTTACTTCCTGGGGCTCAAACGCAACAGAGGAGTTGGAAGGCATACAGTGCCCTTTGACAGTTGTTACAACGAACGTGAGTGCACAGTGTCTCGTGAAATAAATCCCTAGCACTGTTGAAGCATTCCCTTAACGCGTGCTTCTTCGCTCCTCTGGCACTCCGAGGTGTTACTGACGGGGGAAATCTGGACTTTTGCTTGAGGCCGGGGTGGGGCGGGGGGGCTCACAATTCTTTTGTCGGCGAGCTCCAGAGTGCTCTTGCTGAAGGTCCCAGCAAGGAACTGAGAGCAGCAGGCCTCACACGAGTACACTCAGACGGCTTCCGTCACGAGTACACTCAGGCCTCTTATGTGAGGCCTTCCGGCAGCAAAGAGAAGGTGGGCGCGAGGAGTGTGCTTCAGGCAGCTTAGCACTCGCCACTGTCTCGTCTACCACGGAGGGGAATAAGGTTTGCCCAGGGTCGCCCAGTTTCAAAGCTGAGCTCACGTAGTTATCCTCAGTGGTTTCTGATTACCTCAAGGAAACACACGGGAGGAACAAGGCCCTTCCATGGAGGCCCTTTTGGGCACAGGGACCTCTGCATGGGATCTAGTGGGTAAGTATGGCAGTACCTTAGATAGGCCTCAGTGACCAAGGCTGTCGTCTGGCTCATGCCTTAGCTGTGTTAAGTGTGGAAAACGTGCTGGTCCTCAGGCTGGGCCCACAGCCTAGCTTTCGCTTCTGTGAGAGTGCTGTCCCGAGTCTCCTCCTGGAGCCAGTCGTCCGCACGGTGCCTTCTGGCACTGCAGTTCTCTTTCAGTCAAGGAGGCCGTGCGACTGGCAGAGGGAGTCTGCGCAGCACTGCCTTCGCGAGGCTCTTTGACGACTGGGGCACTCAACCCAGGCAAGCCAGAGAGCAGTACGTTGCCCTTGCTATGAATGTGAAGAGCTTTCTCCAGGGGCCTGTTTAGGCTAAGGTTCCTCAGAAGCCAGGAGCCGCCCTTCCGGCACGGAGAGAAGTCATCCTGCGAAATTGGCGAACGAGCTCCTATCCTGTGTGCCCCCAGGAGCGTCGCAGAGTTAAGGCACTCCGTGGTGGAGTATGGCCTCATGGAAACCACTGCACACCCAACTCCCCCGACGTGAAACACTGGAACTTCACCTTGAGGCCTGAGGTCACCTTTCGTTTGGCCGGAGCCGAACATGTGGTGCCGTGGGAGGGGTTTCTAGAAAGGTATTGCCAGCACGGTTTTCGCTTTGGGAGAACACGCAGCCTCGGCCCACAACGACAGTCCTGCCGTGCAGAGACGTCGGGCCGCTAGTGCTGTTCAAGGCAGCTTTGAAGCCAAGCGCAAGGCGCCTCCAAACGGGGAGAAAGCGTCCTCTCCCCTCCGCGTCCCACGTTCAAGCTGAATGACGCAGCATGTTTCTCGGAAGGCTCTGCCGAGCTATCCAGTACAAGGGAGAGAGTGCCTGCCTCTGCTGAGAAAGGTTTTGACGTGGGGATTGCTGGACAGGCGGAAGAGCGTTCCCCAGGCCGTGCAAAGTTTAGGCCTTGGTGATTCTGGATGGTCCCAAGGGTCCAGAATTGTCCCTGGGAAAGCTGTCCTTTTCCCCTCTTTTTCCGGCTGGAAGCACACCTCTGGCATCCGACTGCCGTTCGGCGACGTCCTGGGGGAGACGCCCTGGTTTCACTTGTGGCGCACACTGGTGTTTCTCAGAAGAGCCCAAATTCCTCCCTGCGGGTGGGTGGGGGGCTTGGCACACCAGCATGGAATGTAAGGCTGTTTAGAACTGCGTACCTTGAGGCCGTGTGAAGGCCGCGCGAACGAGAGCTTTCGAGCGAACAGGGCAGCGCTTCGCCATCACCGTTGCACATTCACGGAGCTTAGTCAAACGAACGCATTTACTTCCTGGGGCTCAAACACAGCCGAGGAGTCGGAAGGCATACAGTGAGTGCCCTTTGACAGTTGTTACAACGAACGTGAGTGCACAGTGTCTCGTGAAATACCTTCCACGGTTGAAGCATTCCGTTAACGCGAGCCCCTCCGCTCCCTCTGGCACTCCGAGGTGTTACTGTCGGGGGAAATCTGGACTCTTGCTTGAGGCCGGGGTGGGGCGGGGGGACTCACAGTTCTTCTGCCAGCGAGCTCCAGAGCGCTCCTGCTGAAGCCCCCAGCAAGGAACTGAGAGCGGCAGGCCTCACACGAGTCGACTCAGACTTCTTCTGTCACGAGTACACTCAGACTTCTTATGTGAGGCCTTCCGGCAGCAAAGAGAAGGTGCGCGCGAGGAGTGTGCTTCAGGCAGCTTAGGACCCGCCACTGTCTCGTCCACCACGGAGGGGAATCAGGTTTGGCCAGGGTCGCCCAGCTTCATACCTGAGCTCCTACAGGTATCCTCAGTGGTTTCTGATTACCTCAAGGAAACACAACGGGAGGAACAGGGCCCTTCCGTGGAGGCCCTTCTGGGCACAGGGACCTCTGCGTGGGATCTACTGGGTAAGTATGGCAGTACCTGAGGTAGGCCTCAGTGACCAAGGCTCTCTGGCTCACGCCTAGCTGTGTAGAGAAGTGTGGCAAACGTACGTACGGCTCCTCAGGCTGGGCCCACAGCCTAGCTTTCGCTTCTGTGAGAGTGCTGTCCCGAGTCTCTTCCTGGAGCCAGTCGTCAGCGCGGTGCCTTTTGGCACTGCAGTTCTCTTTCAGTCAAGGAGGCCGTTCGACTGACTGGCAAAGGGAGTCCGCCCAGCGCTGCTTTCGCCAGTCTCTCTGACGACTGGGCCACTCAACCCGGGCAACCCAGAGAGGAGTACACTGCCCTAGCTATGACTGTGAAGAGCTGTCTCCAGGGGCCTGCTTACGCTCAGGTTCCTCAGAAGCCAGAGGCCGCCGTTCCGGCACGGAGAGAGGTCATCATGCGAAACTGGCGAGCGGGCTCCTACCCTGTGTGTCCCCAGGAGCGTCGCCGGGTTAAGGCACTCCGTGGTGGAGTATGGCCTCATTGGAGACCCCCTGCACGCCCAACTCCCCTGACGTGAAACACTGGAACTTCACCTTGAGGCCTGAGGTCACCTTTCGTTCGGCCGGAGCCGGACCTGGGGTGCCGTGGGAGGAGTTCCTAGAAAGGGATTGCCAGCACGGTTTTCGCTTTGGGAGAACACGCAGCCTCGGCCCACAACGACAGTCCTGCCGTGCAGAGACGTCGGGCCGCTAGTGCTGTTCAAGGCAGCTTTGAAGCCAAGCGCAAGGCGCCTCCAAACGGGGAGAAAGCGTCCTCTCCCCTCCGCGTCCCACGTTCAAGCTGAATGACGCAGCATGTTTCTCGGAAGGCTCTGCCGAGCTATCTAGTACAAGGGAGAGAGTGCCTGCCTCTGCTGAGAAAGGTTTTGACGTGGGGATTGCTGGACAGGCGGCAGAGCGTTCCCCAGGCCGTGCGAAGTTTAGGCTTTGGTGACTCTGGAGGGTCCCAAGGGTCCAGAATTGTGCCTGGGAAAGCTGTCCTCTTTTTCTTTCTCCGGCTGGAAGTAAACAGCTGGCAACCGACTGCCGTACGCAGACGTCCTGGGGGAGCCCCCCGGTTTCATTCGGGACGCACATTGGTGTCTCACAGAAGAGCCCAAATTCCTAATTGGGGGCACACCAGCGTGGAATGTAAGGCTGTTTAGAACTGCGTACCCTGAGGCCGTTGGAAGGCCGTACAAACGAGAGCTTTCGAGGGAACAGGGCAGCGCTTCGCCATCATCGTTGCACGTTCACGGAGCTTAATCAAACGAACGCATTTACTTCCTGGGGCTCAAACGCAACAGAGGAGTTGGAAGGCATACAGTGCCCTTTGACAGTTGTTACAACGAACGTGAGTGCACAGTGTCTCGTGAAATAAATCCCTAGCACTGTTGAAGCATTCCCTTAACGCGTGCTTCTTCGCTCCTCTGGCACTCCGAGGTGTTACTGACGGGGGAAATCTGGACTTTTGCTTGAGGCCGGGGTGGGGCGGGGGGGCTCACAATTCTTTTGTCGGCGAGCTCCAGAGTGCTCTTGCTGAAGGTCCCAGCAAGGAACTGAGAGCAGCAGGCCTCACACGAGTACACTCAGACGGCTTCCGTCACGAGTACACTCAGGCCTCTTATGTGAGGCCTTCCGGCAGCAAAGAGAAGGTGGGCGCGAGGAGTGTGCTTCAGGCAGCTTAGCACTCGCCACTGTCTCGTCTACCACGGAGGGGAATAAGGTTTGCCCAGGGTCGCCCAGTTTCAAAGCTGAGCTCACGTAGTTATCCTCAGTGGTTTCTGATTACCCCAAGGAAACACACGGGAGGAACAAGGCCCTTCCATGGAGGCCCTTTTGGGCACAGGGACCTCTGCATGGGATCTAGTGGGTAAGTATGGAAGTACCTTAGATAGGCCTCAGTGACCAAGGCTGTCGTCTGGCTCATGCCTTAGCTGTGTTAAGTGTGGAAAACGTGCTGGTCCTCAGGCTGGGCCCACAGCCTAGCTTTCGCTTCTGTGAGAGTGCTGTCCCGAGTCTCCTCCTGGAGCCAGTCGTCCGCACGGTGCCTTCTGGCACTGCAGTTCTCTTTCAGTCAAGGAGGCCGTGCGACTGGCAGAGGGAGTCTGCGCAGCACTGCCTTCGCGAGGCTCTTTGACGACTGGGGCACTCAACCCAGGCAAGCCAGAGAGCAGTACGTTGCCCTTGCTATGAATGTGAAGAGCTTTCTCCAGGGGCCTGTTTAGGCTAAGGTTCCTCAGAAGCCAGGAGCCGCCCTTCCGGCACGGAGAGAAGTCATCCTGCGAAATTGGCGAACGAGCTCCTATCCTGTGTGCCCCCAGGAGCGTCGCAGAGTTAAGGCACTCCGTGGTGGAGTATGGCCTCATGGAAACCACTGCACACCCAACTCCCCCGACGTGAAACACTGGAACTTCACCTTGAGGCCTGAGGTCACCTTTCGTTTGGCCGGAGCCGAACATGTGGTGCCGTGGGAGGGGTTTCTAGAAAGGTATTGCCAGCACGGTTTTCGCTTTGGGAGAACACGCAGCCTCGGCCCACAACGACAGTCCTGCCGTGCAGAGACGTCGGGCCGCTAGTGCTGTTCAAGGCAGCTTTGAAGCCAAGCGCAAGGCGCCTCCAAACGGGGAGAAAGCGTCCTCTCCCCTCCGCGTCCCACGTTCAAGCTGAATGACGCAGCATGTTTCTCGGAAGGCTCTGCCGAGCTATCCAGTACAAGGGAGAGAGTGCCTGCCTCTGCTGAGAAAGGTTTTGACGTGGGGATTGCTGGACAGGCGGAAGAGCGTTCCCCAGGCCGTGCAAAGTTTAGGCCTTGGTGATTCTGGATGGTCCCAAGGGTCCAGAATTGTCCCTGGGAAAGCTGTCCTTTTCCCCTCTTTTTCCGGCTGGAAGCACACCTCTGGCATCCGACTGCCGTTCGGCGACGTCCTGGGGGAGACGCCCTGGTTTCACTTGTGGCGCACACTGGTGTTTCTCAGAAGAGCCCAAATTCCTCCCTGCGGCTGGGTGGGGGGCTTGGCACACCAGCATGGAATGTAAGGCTGTTTAGAACTGCGTACCTTGAGGCCGTGTGAAGGCCGCGCGAACGAGAGCTTTCGAGCGAACAGGGCAGCGCTTCGCCATCACCGTTGCACATTCACGGAGCTTAGTCAAACGAACGCATTTACTTCCTGGGGCTCAAACACAGCCGAGGAGTCGGAAGGCATACAGTGAGTGCCCTTTGACAGTTGTTACAACGAACGTGAGTGCACAGTGTCTCGTGAAATACCTTCCACGGTTGAAGCATTCCGTTAACGCGAGCCCCTCCGCTCCCTCTGGCACTCCGAGGTGTTACTGTCGGGGGAAATCTGGACTCTTGCTTGAGGCCGGGGTGGGGCGGGGGGACTCACAGTTCTTCTGCCAGCGAGCTCCAGAGCGCTCCTGCTGAAGCCCCCAGCAAGGAACTGAGAGCGGCAGGCCTCACACGAGTCGACTCAGACTTCTTCTGTCACGAGTACACTCAGACTTCTTATGTGAGGCCTTCCGGCAGCAAAGAGAAGGTGCGCGCGAGGAGTGTGCTTCAGGCAGCTTAGGACCCGCCACTGTCTCGTCCACCACGGAGGGGAATCAGGTTTGGCCAGGGTCGCCCAGCTTCATACCTGAGCTCCTACAGGTATCCTCAGTGGTTTCTGATTACCTCAAGGAAACACAACGGGAGGAACAGGGCCCTTCCGTGGAGGCCCTTCTGGGCACAGGGACCTCTGCGTGGGATCTACTGGGTAAGTATGGCAGTACCTGAGGTAGGCCTCAGTGACCAAGGCTCTCTGGCTCACGCCTAGCTGTGTAGAGAAGTGTGGCAAACGTACGTACGGCTCCTCAGGCTGGGCCCACAGCCTAGCTTTCGCTTCTGTGAGAGTGCTGTCCCGAGTCTCTTCCTGGAGCCAGTCGTCAGCGCGGTGCCTTTTGGCACTGCAGTTCTCTTTCAGTCAAGGAGGCCGTTCGACTGACTGGCAAAGGGAGTCCGCCCAGCGCTGCTTTCGCCAGTCTCTCTGACGACTGGGCCACTCAACCCGGGCAACCCAGAGAGGAGTACACTGCCCTAGCTATGACTGTGAAGAGCTGTCTCCAGGGGCCTGCTTACGCTCAGGTTCCTCAGAAGCCAGAGGCCGCCGTTCCGGCACGGAGAGAGGTCATCATGCGAAACTGGCGAGCGGGCTCCTACCCTGTGTGTCCCCAGGAGCGTCGCCGGGTTAAGGCACTCCGTGGTGGAGTATGGCCTCATTGGAGACCCCCTGCACGCCCAACTCCCCTGACGTGAAACACTGGAACTTCACCTTGAGGCCTGAGGTCACCTTTCGTTCGGCCGGAGCCGGACCTGGGGTGCCGTGGGAGGAGTTCCTAGAAAGGGATTGCCAGCACGGTTTTCGCTTTGGGAGAACACGCAGCCTCGGCCCACAACGACAGTCCTGCCGTGCAGAGACGTCGGGCCGCTAGTGCTGTTCAAGGCAGCTTTGAAGCCAAGCGCAAGGCGCCTCCAAACGGGGAGAAAGCGTCCTCTCCCCTCCGCGTCCCACGTTCAAGCTGAATGACGCAGCATGTTTCTCGGAAGGCTCTGCCGAGCTATCTAGTACAAGGGAGAGAGTGCCTGCCTCTGCTGAGAAAGGTTTTGACGTGGGGATTGCTGGACAGGCGGCAGAGCGTTCCCCAGGCCGTGCGAAGTTTAGGCTTTGGTGACTCTGGAGGGTCCCAAGGGTCCAGAATTGTGCCTGGGAAAGCTGTCCTCTTTTTCTTTCTCCGGCTGGAAGTAAACAGCTGGCAACCGACTGCCGTACGCAGACGTCCTGGGGGAGCCCCCCGGTTTCATTCGGGACGCACATTGGTGTCTCACAGAAGAGCCCAAATTCCTAATTGGGGGCACACCAGCGTGGAATGTAAGGCTGTTTAGAACTGCGTACCCTGAGGCCGTTGGAAGGCCGTACAAACGAGAGCTTTCGAGGGAACAGGGCAGCGCTTCGCCATCATCGTTGCACGTTCACGGAGCTTAATCAAACGAACGCATTTACTTCCTGGGGCTCAAACGCAACAGAGGAGTTGGAAGGCATACAGTGCCCTTTGACAGTTGTTACAACGAACGTGAGTGCACAGTGTCTCGTGAAATAAATCCCTAGCACTGTTGAAGCATTCCCTTAACGCGTGCTTCTTCGCTCCTCTGGCACTCCGAGGTGTTACTGACGGGGGAAATCTGGACTTTTGCTTGAGGCCGGGGTGGGGCGGGGGGGCTCACAATTCTTTTGTCGGCGAGCTCCAGAGTGCTCTTGCTGAAGGTCCCAGCAAGGAACTGAGAGCAGCAGGCCTCACACGAGTACACTCAGACGGCTTCCGTCACGAGTACACTCAGGCCTCTTATGTGAGGCCTTCCGGCAGCAAAGAGAAGGTGGGCGCGAGGAGTGTGCTTCAGGCAGCTTAGCACTCGCCACTGTCTCGTCTACCACGGAGGGGAATAAGGTTTGCCCAGGGTCGCCCAGTTTCAAAGCTGAGCTCACGTAGTTATCCTCAGTGGTTTCTGATTACCCCAAGGAAACACACGGGAGGAACAAGGCCCTTCCATGGAGGCCCTTTTGGGCACAGGGACCTCTGCATGGGATCTAGTGGGTAAGTATGGCAGTACCTTAGATAGGCCTCAGTGACCAAGGCTGTCGTCTGGCTCATGCCTTAGCTGTGTTAAGTGTGGAAAACGTGCTGGTCCTCAGGCTGGGCCCACAGCCTAGCTTTCGCTTCTGTGAGAGTGCTGTCCCGAGTCTCCTCCTGGAGCCAGTCGTCAGCACGGTGCCTTCTGGCACTGCAGTTCTCTTTCAGTCAAGGAGGCCGTGCGACTGGCAGAGGGAGTCTGCGCAGCACTGCCTTCGCGAGGCTCTTTGACGACTGGGGCACTCAACCCAGGCAAGCCAGAGAGCAGTACGTTGCCCTTGCTATGAATGTGAAGAGCTTTCTCCAGGGGCCTGTTTAGGCTAAGGTTCCTCAGAAGCCAGGAGCCGCCCTTCCGGCACGGAGAGAAGTCATCCTGCGAAATTGGCGAACGAGCTCCTATCCTGTGTGCCCCCAGGAGCGTCGCAGAGTTAAGGCACTCCGTGGTGGAGTATGGCCTCATGGAAACCACTGCACACCCAACTCCCCCGACGTGAAACACTGGAACTTCACCTTGAGGCCTGAGGTCACCTTTCGTTTGGCCGGAGCCGAACATGTGGTGCCGTGGGAGGGGTTTCTAGAAAGGTATTGCCAGCACGGTTTTCGCTTTGGGAGAACACGCAGCCTCGGCCCACAACGACAGTCCTGCCGTGCAGAGACGTCGGGCCGCTAGTGCTGTTCAAGGCAGCTTTGAAGCCAAGCGCAAGGCGCCTCCAAACGGGGAGAAAGCGTCCTCTCCCCTCCGCGTCCCACGTTCAAGCTGAATGACGCAGCATGTTTCTCGGAAGGCTCTGCCGAGCTATCCAGTACAAGGGAGAGAGTGCCTGCCTCTGCTGAGAAAGGTTTTGACGTGGGGATTGCTGGACAGGCGGAAGAGCGTTCCCCAGGCCGTGCAAAGTTTAGGCCTTGGTGATTCTGGATGGTCCCAAGGGTCCAGAATTGTCCCTGGGAAAGCTGTCCTTTTCCCCTCTTTTTCCGGCTGGAAGCACACCTCTGGCATCCGACTGCCGTTCGGCGACGTCCTGGGGGAGACGCCCTGGTTTCACTTGTGGCGCACACTGGTGTTTCTCAGAAGAGCCCAAATTCCTCCCTGCGGGTGGGTGGGGGGCTTGGCACACCAGCATGGAATGTAAGGCTGTTTAGAACTGCGTACCTTGAGGCCGTGTGAAGGCCGCGCGAACGAGAGCTTTCGAGCGAACAGGGCAGCGCTTCGCCATCACCGTTGCACATTCACGGAGCTTAGTCAAACGAACGCATTTACTTCCTGGGGCTCAAACGCAGCCGAGGAGTCGGAAGGCATACAGTGAGTGCCCTTTGACAGTTGTTACAACGAACGTGAGTGCACAGTGTCTCGTGAAATACCTTCCACGGTTGAAGCATTCCGTTAACGCGAGCCCCTCCGCTCCCTCTGGCACTCCGAGGTGTTACTGTCGGGGGAAATCTGGACTCTTGCTTGAGGCCGGGGTGGGGCGGGGGGACTCACAGTTCTTCTGCCGGCGAGCTCCAGAGCGCTCCTGCTGAAGCCCCCAGCAAGGAACTGAGAGCGGCAGGCCTCACACGAGTCGACTCAGACTTCTTCTGTCACGAGTACACTCAGACTTCTTATGTGAGGCCTTCCGGCAGCAAAGAGAAGGTGCGCGCGAGGAGTGTGCTTCAGGCAGCTTAGGACCCGCCACTGTCTCGTCCACCACGGAGGGGAATCAGGTTTGGCCAGGGTCGCCCAGCTTCATACCTGAGCTCCTACAGGTATCCTCAGTGGTTTCTCATTACCTCAAGGAAACACAACGGGAGGAACAGGGCCCTTCCGTGGAGGCCCTTCTGGGCACAGGGACCTCTGCGTGGGATCTACTGGGTAAGTATGGCAGTACCTGAGGTAGGCCTCAGTGACCAAGGCTCTCTGGCTCACGCCTAGCTGTGTAGAGAAGTGTGGCAAACGTACGTACGGCTCCTCAGGCTGGGCCCACAGCCTAGCTTTCGCTTCTGTGAGAGTGCTGTCCCGAGTCTCCTCCTGGAGCCAGTCGTCAGCGCGGTGCCTTTTGGCACTGCAGTTCTCTTTCAGTCAAGGAGGCCGTTCGACTGACTGGCAAAGGGAGTCCGCCCAGCGCTGCTTTCGCCAGTCTCTCTGACGACTGGGCCACTCAACCCGGGCAACCCAGAGAGGAGTACACTGCCCTAGCTATGACTGTGAAGAGCTGTCTCCAGGGGCCTGCTTACGCTCAGGTTCCTCAGAAGCCAGAGGCCGCCGTTCCGGCACGGAGAGAGGTCATCATGCGAAACTGGCGAGCGGGCTCCTACCCTGTGTGTCCCCAGGAGCGTCGCCGGGTTAAGGCACTCCGTGGTGGAGTATGGCCTCATTGGAGACCCCCTGCACGCCCAACTCCCCTGACGTGAAACACTGGAACTTCACCTTGAGGCCTGAGGTCACCTTTCGTTCGGCCGGAGCCGGACCTGGGGTGCCGTGGGAGGAGTTCCTAGAAAGGGATTGCCAGCACGGTTTTCGCTTTGGGAGAACACGCAGCCTCGGCCCACAACGACAGTCCTGCCGTGCAGAGACGTCGGGCCGCTAGTGCTGTTCAAGGCAGCTTTGAAGCCAAGCGCAAGGCGCCTCCAAACGGGGAGAAAGCGTCCTCTCCCCTCCGCGTCCCACGTTCAAGCTGAATGACGCAGCATGTTTCTCGGAAGGCTCTGCCGAGCTATCTAGTACAAGGGAGAGAGTGCCTGCCTCTGCTGAGAAAGGTTTTGACGTGGGGATTGCTGGACAGGCGGCAGAGCGTTCCCCAGGCCGTGCGAAGTTTAGGCTTTGGTGACTCTGGAGGGTCCCAAGGGTCCAGAATTGTGCCTGGGAAAGCTGTCCTCTTTTTCTTTCTCCGGCTGGAAGTAAACAGCTGGCAACCGACTGCCGTACGCAGACGTCCTGGGGGAGCCCCCCGGTTTCATTCGGGACGCACATTGGTGTCTCACAGAAGAGCCCAAATTCCTAATTGGGGGCACACCAGCGTGGAATGTAAGGCTGTTTAGAACTGCGTACCCTGAGGCCGTTGGAAGGCCGTACAAACGAGAGCTTTCGAGGGAACAGGGCAGCGCTTCGCCATCATCGTTGCACGTTCACGGAGCTTAATCAAACGAACGCATTTACTTCCTGGGGCTCAAACGCAACAGAGGAGTTGGAAGGCATACAGTGCCCTTTGACAGTTGTTACAACGAACGTGAGTGCACAGTGTCTCGTGAAATAAATCCCTAGCACTGTTGAAGCATTCCCTTAACGCGTGCTTCTTCGCTCCTCTGGCACTCCGAGGTGTTACTGACGGGGGAAATCTGGACTTTTGCTTGAGGCCGGGGTGGGGCGGGGGGGCTCACAATTCTTTTGTCGGCGAGCTCCAGAGTGCTCTTGCTGAAGGTCCCAGCAAGGAACTGAGAGCAGCAGGCCTCACACGAGTACACTCAGACGGCTTCCGTCACGAGTACACTCAGGCCTCTTATGTGAGGCCTTCCGGCAGCAAAGAGAAGGTGGGCGCGAGGAGTGTGCTTCAGGCAGCTTAGCACTCGCCACTGTCTCGTCTACCACGGAGGGGAATAAGGTTTGCCCAGGGTCGCCCAGTTTCAAAGCTGAGCTCACGTAGTTATCCTCAGTGGTTTCTGATTACCCCAAGGAAACACACGGGAGGAACAAGGCCCTTCCATGGAGGCCCTTTTGGGCACAGGGACCTCTGCATGGGATCTAGTGGGTAAGTATGGAAGTACCTTAGATAGGCCTCAGTGACCAAGGCTGTCGTCTGGCTCATGCCTTAGCTGTGTTAAGTGTGGAAAACGTGCTGGTCCTCAGGCTGGGCCCACAGCCTAGCTTTCGCTTCTGTGAGAGTGCTGTCCCGAGTCTCCTCCTGGAGCCAGTCGTCCGCACGGTGCCTTCTGGCACTGCAGTTCTCTTTCAGTCAAGGAGGCCGTGCGACTGGCAGAGGGAGTCTGCGCAGCACTGCCTTCGCGAGGCTCTTTGACGACTGGGGCACTCAACCCAGGCAAGCCAGAGAGCAGTACGTTGCCCTTGCTATGAATGTGAAGAGCTTTCTCCAGGGGCCTGTTTAGGCTAAGGTTCCTCAGAAGCCAGGAGCCGCCCTTCCGGCACGGAGAGAAGTCATCCTGCGAAATTGGCGAACGAGCTCCTATCCTGTGTGCCCCCAGGAGCGTCGCAGAGTTAAGGCACTCCGTGGTGGAGTATGGCCTCATGGAAACCACTGCACACCCAACTCCCCCGACGTGAAACACTGGAACTTCACCTTGAGGCCTGAGGTCACCTTTCGTTTGGCCGGAGCCGAACATGTGGTGCCGTGGGAGGGGTTTCTAGAAAGGTATTGCCAGCACGGTTTTCGCTTTGGGAGAACACGCAGCCTCGGCCCACAACGACAGTCCTGCCGTGCAGAGACGTCGGGCCGCTAGTGCTGTTCAAGGCAGCTTTGAAGCCAAGCGCAAGGCGCCTCCAAACGGGGAGAAAGCGTCCTCTCCCCTCCGCGTCCCACGTTCAAGCTGAATGACGCAGCATGTTTCTCGGAAGGCTCTGCCGAGCTATCCAGTACAAGGGAGAGAGTGCCTGCCTCTGCTGAGAAAGGTTTTGACGTGGGGATTGCTGGACAGGCGGAAGAGCGTTCCCCAGGCCGTGCAAAGTTTAGGCCTTGGTGATTCTGGATGGTCCCAAGGGTCCAGAATTGTCCCTGGGAAAGCTGTCCTTTTCCCCTCTTTTTCCGGCTGGAAGCACACCTCTGGCATCCGACTGCCGTTCGGCGACGTCCTGGGGGAGACGCCCTGGTTTCACTTGTGGCGCACACTGGTGTTTCTCAGAAGAGCCCAAATTCCTCCCTGCGGCTGGGTGGGGGGCTTGGCACACCAGCATGGAATGTAAGGCTGTTTAGAACTGCGTACCTTGAGGCCGTGTGAAGGCCGCGCGAACGAGAGCTTTCGAGCGAACAGGGCAGCGCTTCGCCATCACCGTTGCACATTCACGGAGCTTAGTCAAACGAACGCATTTACTTCCTGGGGCTCAAACGCAGCCGAGGAGTCGGAAGGCATACAGTGAGTGCCCTTTGACAGTTGTTACAACGAACGTGAGTGCACAGTGTCTCGTGAAATACCTTCCACGGTTGAAGCATTCCGTTAACGCGAGCCCCTCCGCTCCCTCTGGCACTCCGAGGTGTTACTGTCGGGGGAAATCTGGACTCTTGCTTGAGGCCGGGGTGGGGCGGGGGGACTCACAGTTCTTCTGCCGGCGAGCTCCAGAGCGCTCCTGCTGAAGCCCCCAGCAAGGAACTGAGAGCGGCAGGCCTCACACGAGTCGACTCAGACTTCTTCTGTCACGAGTACACTCAGACTTCTTATGTGAGGCCTTCCGGCAGCAAAGAGAAGGTGCGCGCGAGGAGTGTGCTTCAGGCAGCTTAGGACCCGCCACTGTCTCGTCCACCACGGAGGGGAATCAGGTTTGGCCAGGGTCGCCCAGCTTCATACCTGAGCTCCTACAGGTATCCTCAGTGGTTTCTGATTACCTCAAGGAAACACAACGGGAGGAACAGGGCCCTTCCGTGGAGGCCCTTCTGGGCACAGGGACCTCTGCGTGGGATCTACTGGGTAAGTATGGCAGTACCTGAGGTAGGCCTCAGTGACCAAGGCTCTCTGGCTCACGCCTAGCTGTGTAGAGAAGTGTGGCAAACGTACGTACGGCTCCTCAGGCTGGGCCCACAGCCTAGCTTTCGCTTCTGTGAGAGTGCTGTCCCGAGTCTCTTCCTGGAGCCAGTCGTCAGCGCGGTGCCTTTTGGCACTGCAGTTCTCTTTCAGTCAAGGAGGCCGTTCGACTGACTGGCAAAGGGAGTCCGCCCAGCGCTGCTTTCGCCAGTCTCTCTGACGACTGGGCCACTCAACCCGGGCAACCCAGAGAGGAGTACACTGCCCTAGCTATGACTGTGAAGAGCTGTCTCCAGGGGCCTGCTTACGCTCAGGTTCCTCAGAAGCCAGAGGCCGCCGTTCCGGCACGGAGAGAGGTCATCATGCGAAACTGGCGAGCGGGCTCCTACCCTGTGTGTCCCCAGGAGCGTCGCCGGGTTAAGGCACTCCGTGGTGGAGTATGGCCTCATTGGAGACCCCCTGCACGCCCAACTCCCCTGACGTGAAACACTGGAACTTCACCTTGAGGCCTGAGGTCACCTTTCGTTCGGCCGGAGCCGGACCTGGGGTGCCGTGGGAGGAGTTCCTAGAAAGGGATTGCCAGCACGGTTTTCGCTTTGGGAGAACACGCAGCCTCGGCCCACAACGACAGTCCTGCCGTGCAGAGACGTCGGGCCGCTAGTGCTGTTCAAGGCAGCTTTGAAGCCAAGCGCAAGGCGCCTCCAAACGGGGAGAAAGCGTCCTCTCCCCTCCGCGTCCCACGTTCAAGCTGAATGACGCAGCATGTTTCTCGGAAGGCTCTGCCGAGCTATCTAGTACAAGGGAGAGAGTGCCTGCCTCTGCTGAGAAAGGTTTTGACGTGGGGATTGCTGGACAGGCGGCAGAGCGTTCCCCAGGCCGTGCGAAGTTTAGGCTTTGGTGACTCTGGAGGGTCCCAAGGGTCCAGAATTGTGCCTGGGAAAGCTGTCCTCTTTTTCTTTCTCCGGCTGGAAGTAAACAGCTGGCAACCGACTGCCGTACGCAGACGTCCTGGGGGAGCCCCCCGGTTTCATTCGGGACGCACATTGGTGTCTCACAGAAGAGCCCAAATTCCTAATTGGGGGCACACCAGCGTGGAATGTAAGGCTGTTTAGAACTGCGTACCCTGAGGCCGTTGGAAGGCCGTACAAACGAGAGCTTTCGAGGGAACAGGGCAGCGCTTCGCCATCATCGTTGCACGTTCACGGAGCTTAATCAAACGAACGCATTTACTTCCTGGGGCTCAAACGCAACAGAGGAGTTGGAAGGCATACAGTGCCCTTTGACAGTTGTTACAACGAACGTGAGTGCACAGTGTCTCGTGAAATAAATCCCTAGCACTGTTGAAGCATTCCCTTAACGCGTGCTTCTTCGCTCCTCTGGCACTCCGAGGTGTTACTGACGGGGGAAATCTGGACTTTTGCTTGAGGCCGGGGTGGGGCGGGGGGGCTCACAATTCTTTTGTCGGCGAGCTCCAGAGTGCTCTTGCTGAAGGTCCCAGCAAGGAACTGAGAGCAGCAGGCCTCACACGAGTACACTCAGACGGCTTCCGTCACGAGTACACTCAGGCCTCTTATGTGAGGCCTTCCGGCAGCAAAGAGAAGGTGGGCGCGAGGAGTGTGCTTCAGGCAGCTTAGCACTCGCCACTGTCTCGTCTACCACGGAGGGGAATAAGGTTTGCCCAGGGTCGCCCAGTTTCAAAGCTGAGCTCACGTAGTTATCCTCAGTGGTTTCTGATTACCCCAAGGAAACACACGGGAGGAACAAGGCCCTTCCATGGAGGCCCTTTTGGGCACAGGGACCTCTGCATGGGATCTAGTGGGTAAGTATGGCAGTACCTTAGATAGGCCTCAGTGACCAAGGCTGTCGTCTGGCTCATGCCTTAGCTGTGTTAAGTGTGGAAAACGTGCTGGTCCTCAGGCTGGGCCCACAGCCTAGCTTTCGCTTCTGTGAGAGTGCTGTCCCGAGTCTCCTCCTGGAGCCAGTCGTCCGCACGGTGCCTTCTGGCACTGCAGTTCTCTTTCAGTCAAGGAGGCCGTGCGACTGGCAGAGGGAGTCTGCGCAGCACTGCCTTCGCGAGGCTCTTTGACGACTGGGGCACTCAACCCAGGCAAGCCAGAGAGCAGTACGTTGCCCTTGCTATGAATGTGAAGAGCTTTCTCCAGGGGCCTGTTTAGGCTAAGGTTCCTCAGAAGCCAGGAGCCGCCCTTCCGGCACGGAGAGAAGTCATCCTGCGAAATTGGCGAACGAGCTCCTATCCTGTGTGCCCCCAGGAGCGTCGCAGAGTTAAGGCACTCCGTGGTGGAGTATGGCCTCATGGAAACCACTGCACACCCAACTCCCCCGACGTGAAACACTGGAACTTCACCTTGAGGCCTGAGGTCACCTTTCGTTTGGCCGGAGCCGAACATGTGGTGCCGTGGGAGGGGTTTCTAGAAAGGTATTGCCAGCACGGTTTTCGCTTTGGGAGAACACGCAGCCTCGGCCCACAACGACAGTCCTGCCGTGCAGAGACGTCGGGCCGCTAGTGCTGTTCAAGGCAGCTTTGAAGCCAAGCGCAAGGCGCCTCCAAACGGGGAGAAAGCGTCCTCTCCCCTCCGCGTCCCACGTTCAAGCTGAATGACGCAGCATGTTTCTCGGAAGGCTCTGCCGAGCTATCCAGCACAAGGGAGAGAGTGCCTGCCTCTGCTGAGAAAGGTTTTGACGTGGGGATTGCTGGACAGGCGGAAGAGCGTTCCCCAGGCCGTGCAAAGTTTAGGCCTTGGTGATTCTGGATGGTCCCAAGGGTCCAGAATTGTCCCTGGGAAAGCTGTCCTTTTCCCCTCTTTTTCCGGCTGGAAGCACACCTCTGGCATCCGACTGCCGTTCGGCGACGTCCTGGGGGAGACGCCCTGGTTTCACTTGTGGCGCACACTGGTGTTTCTCAGAAGAGCCCAAATTCCTCCCTGCGGCTGGGTGGGGGGCTTGGCACACCAGCATGGAATGTAAGGCTGTTTAGAACTGCGTACCTTGAGGCCGTGTGAAGGCCGCGCGAACGAGAGCTTTCGAGCGAACAGGGCAGCGCTTCGCCATCACCGTTGCACATTCACGGAGCTTAGTCAAACGAACGCATTTACTTCCTGGGGCTCAAACGCAGCCGAGGAGTCGGAAGGCATACAGTGAGTGCCCTTTGACAGTTGTTACAACGAACGTGAGTGCACAGTGTCTCGTGAAATACCTTCCACGGTTGAAGCATTCCGTTAACGCGAGCCCCTCCGCTCCCTCTGGCACTCCGAGGTGTTACTGTCGGGGGAAATCTGGACTCTTGCTTGAGGCCGGGGTGGGGCGGGGGGACTCACAGTTCTTCTGCCGGCGAGCTCCAGAGCGCTCCTGCTGAAGCCCCCAGCAAGGAACTGAGAGCGGCAGGCCTCACACGAGTCGACTCAGACTTCTTCTGTCACGAGTACACTCAGACTTCTTATGTGAGGCCTTCCGGCAGCAAAGAGAAGGTGCGCGCGAGGAGTGTGCTTCAGGCAGCTTAGGACCCGCCACTGTCTCGTCCACCACGGAGGGGAATCAGGTTTGGCCAGGGTCGCCCAGCTTCATACCTGAGCTCCTACAGGTATCCTCAGTGGTTTCTGATTACCTCAAGGAAACACAACGGGAGGAACAGGGCCCTTCCGTGGAGGCCCTTCTGGGCACAGGGACCTCTGCGTGGGATCTACTGGGTAAGTATGGCAGTACCTGAGGTAGGCCTCAGTGACCAAGGCTCTCTGGCTCACGCCTAGCTGTGTAGAGAAGTGTGGCAAACGTACGTACGGCTCCTCAGGCTGGGCCCACAGCCTAGCTTTCGCTTCTGTGAGAGTGCTGTCCCGAGTCTCTTCCTGGAGCCAGTCGTCAGCGCGGTGCCTTTTGGCACTGCAGTTCTCTTTCAGTCAAGGAGGCCGTTCGACTGACTGGCAAAGGGAGTCCGCCCAGCGCTGCTTTCGCCAGTCTCTCTGACGACTGGGCCACTCAACCCGGGCAACCCAGAGAGGAGTACACTGCCCTAGCTATGACTGTGAAGAGCTGTCTCCAGGGGCCTGCTTACGCTCAGGTTCCTCAGAAGCCAGAGGCCGCCGTTCCGGCACGGAGAGAGGTCATCATGCGAAACTGGCGAGCGGGCTCCTACCCTGTGTGTCCCCAGGAGCGTCGCCGGGTTAAGGCACTCCGTGGTGGAGTATGGCCTCATTGGAGACCCCCTGCACGCCCAACTCCCCTGACGTGAAACACTGGAACTTCACCTTGAGGCCTGAGGTCACCTTTCGTTCGGCCGGAGCCGGACCTGGGGTGCCGTGGGAGGAGTTCCTAGAAAGGGATTGCCAGCACGGTTTTCGCTTTGGGAGAACACGCAGCCTCGGCCCACAACGACAGTCCTGCCGTGCAGAGACGTCGGGCCGCTAGTGCTGTTCAAGGCAGCTTTGAAGCCAAGCGCAAGGCGCCTCCAAACGGGGAGAAAGCGTCCTCTCCCCTCCGCGTCCCACGTTCAAGCTGAATGACGCAGCATGTTTCTCGGAAGGCTCTGCCGAGCTATCTAGTACAAGGGAGAGAGTGCCTGCCTCTGCTGAGAAAGGTTTTGACGTGGGGATTGCTGGACAGGCGGCAGAGCGTTCCCCAGGCCGTGCGAAGTTTAGGCTTTGGTGACTCTGGAGGGTCCCAAGGGTCCAGAATTGTGCCTGGGAAAGCTGTCCTCTTTTTCTTTCTCCGGCTGGAAGTAAACAGCTGGCAACCGACTGCCGTACGCAGACGTCCTGGGGGAGCCCCCCGGTTTCATTCGGGACGCACATTGGTGTCTCACAGAAGAGCCCAAATTCCTAATTGGGGGCACACCAGCGTGGAATGTAAGGCTGTTTAGAACTGCGTACCCTGAGGCCGTTGGAAGGCCGTACAAACGAGAGCTTTCGAGGGAACAGGGCAGCGCTTCGCCATCATCGTTGCACGTTCACGGAGCTTAATCAAACGAACGCATTTACTTCCTGGGGCTCAAACGCAACAGAGGAGTTGGAAGGCATACAGTGCCCTTTGACAGTTGTTACAACGAACGTGAGTGCACAGTGTCTCGTGAAATAAATCCCTAGCACTGTTGAAGCATTCCCTTAACGCGTGCTTCTTCGCTCCTCTGGCACTCCGAGGTGTTACTGACGGGGGAAATCTGGACTTTTGCTTGAGGCCGGGGTGGGGCGGGGGGGCTCACAATTCTTTTGTCGGCGAGCTCCAGAGTGCTCTTGCTGAAGGTCCCAGCAAGGAACTGAGAGCAGCAGGCCTCACACGAGTACACTCAGACGGCTTCCGTCACGAGTACACTCAGGCCTCTTATGTGAGGCCTTCCGGCAGCAAAGAGAAGGTGGGCGCGAGGAGTGTGCTTCAGGCAGCTTAGCACTCGCCACTGTCTCGTCTACCACGGAGGGGAATAAGGTTTGCCCAGGGTCGCCCAGTTTCAAAGCTGAGCTCACGTAGTTATCCTCAGTGGTTTCTGATTACCCCAAGGAAACACACGGGAGGAACAAGGCCCTTCCATGGAGGCCCTTTTGGGCACAGGGACCTCTGCATGGGATCTAGTGGGTAAGTATGGCAGTACCTTAGATAGGCCTCAGTGACCAAGGCTGTCGTCTGGCTCATGCCTTAGCTGTGTTAAGTGTGGAAAACGTGCTGGTCCTCAGGCTGGGCCCACAGCCTAGCTTTCGCTTCTGTGAGAGTGCTGTCCCGAGTCTCCTCCTGGAGCCAGTCGTCCGCACGGTGCCTTCTGGCACTGCAGTTCTCTTTCAGTCAAGGAGGCCGTGCGACTGGCAGAGGGAGTCTGCGCAGCACTGCCTTCGCGAGGCTCTTTGACGACTGGGGCACTCAACCCAGGCAAGCCAGAGAGCAGTACGTTGCCCTTGCTATGAATGTGAAGAGCTTTCTCCAGGGGCCTGTTTAGGCTAAGGTTCCTCAGAAGCCAGGAGCCGCCCTTCCGGCACGGAGAGAAGTCATCCTGCGAAATTGGCGAACGAGCTCCTATCCTGTGTGCCCCCAGGAGCGTCGCAGAGTTAAGGCACTCCGTGGTGGAGTATGGCCTCATGGAAACCACTGCACACCCAACTCCCCCGACGTGAAACACTGGAACTTCACCTTGAGGCCTGAGGTCACCTTTCGTTTGGCCGGAGCCGAACATGTGGTGCCGTGGGAGGGGTTTCTAGAAAGGTATTGCCAGCACGGTTTTCGCTTTGGGAGAACACGCAGCCTCGGCCCACAACGACAGTCCTGCCGTGCAGAGACGTCGGGCCGCTAGTGCTGTTCAAGGCAGCTTTGAAGCCAAGCGCAAGGCGCCTCCAAACGGGGAGAAAGCGTCCTCTCCCCTCCGCGTCCCACGTTCAAGCTGAATGACGCAGCATGTTTCTCGGAAGGCTCTGCCGAGCTATCCAGCACAAGGGAGAGAGTGCCTGCCTCTGCTGAGAAAGGTTTTGACGTGGGGATTGCTGGACAGGCGGAAGAGCGTTCCCCAGGCCGTGCAAAGTTTAGGCCTTGGTGATTCTGGATGGTCCCAAGGGTCCAGAATTGTCCCTGGGAAAGCTGTCCTTTTCCCCTCTTTTTCCGGCTGGAAGCACACCTCTGGCATCCGACTGCCGTTCGGCGACGTCCTGGGGGAGACGCCCTGGTTTCACTTGTGGCGCACACTGGTGTTTCTCAGAAGAGCCCAAATTCCTCCCTGCGGCTGGGTGGGGGGCTTGGCACACCAGCATGGAATGTAAGGCTGTTTAGAACTGCGTACCTTGAGGCCGTGTGAAGGCCGCGCGAACGAGAGCTTTCGAGCGAACAGGGCAGCGCTTCGCCATCACCGTTGCACATTCACGGAGCTTAGTCAAACGAACGCATTTACTTCCTGGGGCTCAAACGCAGCCGAGGAGTCGGAAGGCATACAGTGAGTGCCCTTTGACAGTTGTTACAACGAACGTGAGTGCACAGTGTCTCGTGAAATACCTTCCACGGTTGAAGCATTCCGTTAACGCGAGCCCCTCCGCTCCCTCTGGCACTCCGAGGTGTTACTGTCGGGGGAAATCTGGACTCTTGCTTGAGGCCGGGGTGGGGCGGGGGGACTCACAGTTCTTCTGCCGGCGAGCTCCAGAGCGCTCCTGCTGAAGCCCCCAGCAAGGAACTGAGAGCGGCAGGCCTCACACGAGTCGACTCAGACTTCTTCTGTCACGAGTACACTCAGACTTCTTATGTGAGGCCTTCCGGCAGCAAAGAGAAGGTGCGCGCGAGGAGTGTGCTTCAGGCAGCTTAGGACCCGCCACTGTCTCGTCCACCACGGAGGGGAATCAGGTTTGGCCAGGGTCGCCCAGCTTCATACCTGAGCTCCTACAGGTATCCTCAGTGGTTTCTCATTACCTCAAGGAAACACAACGGGAGGAACAGGGCCCTTCCGTGGAGGCCCTTCTGGGCACAGGGACCTCTGCGTGGGATCTACTGGGTAAGTATGGCAGTACCTGAGGTAGGCCTCAGTGACCAAGGCTCTCTGGCTCACGCCTAGCTGTGTAGAGAAGTGTGGCAAACGTACGTACGGCTCCTCAGGCTGGGCCCACAGCCTAGCTTTCGCTTCTGTGAGAGTGCTGTCCCGAGTCTCTTCCTGGAGCCAGTCGTCAGCGCGGTGCCTTTTGGCACTGCAGTTCTCTTTCAGTCAAGGAGGCCGTTCGACTGACTGGCAAAGGGAGTCCGCCCAGCGCTGCTTTCGCCAGTCTCTCTGACGACTGGGCCACTCAACCCGGGCAACCCAGAGAGGAGTACACTGCCCTAGCTATGACTGTGAAGAGCTGTCTCCAGGGGCCTGCTTACGCTCAGGTTCCTCAGAAGCCAGAGGCCGCCGTTCCGGCACGGAGAGAGGTCATCATGCGAAACTGGCGAGCGGGCTCCTACCCTGTGTGTCCCCAGGAGCGTCGCCGGGTTAAGGCACTCCGTGGTGGAGTATGGCCTCATTGGAGACCCCCTGCACGCCCAACTCCCCTGACGTGAAACACTGGAACTTCACCTTGAGGCCTGAGGTCACCTTTCGTTCGGCCGGAGCCGGACCTGGGGTGCCGTGGGAGGAGTTCCTAGAAAGGGATTGCCAGCACGGTTTTCGCTTTGGGAGAACACGCAGCCTCGGCCCACAACGACAGTCCTGCCGTGCAGAGACGTCGGGCCGCTAGTGCTGTTCAAGGCAGCTTTGAAGCCAAGCGCAAGGCGCCTCCAAACGGGGAGAAAGCGTCCTCTCCCCTCCGCGTCCCACGTTCAAGCTGAATGACGCAGCATGTTTCTCGGAAGGCTCTGCCGAGCTATCTAGTACAAGGGAGAGAGTGCCTGCCTCTGCTGAGAAAGGTTTTGACGTGGGGATTGCTGGACAGGCGGCAGAGCGTTCCCCAGGCCGTGCGAAGTTTAGGCTTTGGTGACTCTGGAGGGTCCCAAGGGTCCAGAATTGTGCCTGGGAAAGCTGTCCTCTTTTTCTTTCTCCGGCTGGAAGTAAACAGCTGGCAACCGACTGCCGTACGCAGACGTCCTGGGGGAGCCCCCCGGTTTCATTCGGGACGCACATTGGTGTCTCACAGAAGAGCCCAAATTCCTAATTGGGGGCACACCAGCGTGGAATGTAAGGCTGTTTAGAACTGCGTACCCTGAGGCCGTTGGAAGGCCGTACAAACGAGAGCTTTCGAGGGAACAGGGCAGCGCTTCGCCATCATCGTTGCACGTTCACGGAGCTTAATCAAACGAACGCATTTACTTCCTGGGGCTCAAACGCAACAGAGGAGTTGGAAGGCATACAGTGCCCTTTGACAGTTGTTACAACGAACGTGAGTGCACAGTGTCTCGTGAAATAAATCCCTAGCACTGTTGAAGCATTCCCTTAACGCGTGCTTCTTCGCTCCTCTGGCACTCCGAGGTGTTACTGACGGGGGAAATCTGGACTTTTGCTTGAGGCCGGGGTGGGGCGGGGGGGCTCACAATTCTTTTGTCGGCGAGCTCCAGAGTGCTCTTGCTGAAGGTCCCAGCAAGGAACTGAGAGCAGCAGGCCTCACACGAGTACACTCAGACGGCTTCCGTCACGAGTACACTCAGGCCTCTTATGTGAGGCCTTCCGGCAGCAAAGAGAAGGTGGGCGCGAGGAGTGTGCTTCAGGCAGCTTAGCACTCGCCACTGTCTCGTCTACCACGGAGGGGAATAAGGTTTGCCCAGGGTCGCCCAGTTTCAAAGCTGAGCTCACGTAGTTATCCTCAGTGGTTTCTGATTACCCCAAGGAAACACACGGGAGGAACAGGGCCCTTCCATGGAGGCCCTTTTGGGCACAGGGACCTCTGCGTGGGATCTAGTGGGTAAGTATGGCAGTACCTTAGATAGGCCTCAGTGACCAAGGCTGTCGTCTGGCTCATGCCTTAGCTGTGTTAAGTTTGGAAAACGTACTGGTCCTCAGGCTGGGCCCACAGCCTAGCTTTCGCTTCTGTGAGAGTGCTGTCCCGAGTCTCCTCCTGGAGCCAGTCGTCAGCACGGTGCCTTCTGGCACTGCAGTTCTCTTTCAGTCAAGGAGGCCGTGCGACTGGCAAAGGGAGTCTGCGCAGCACTGCCTTCGCGAGGCTCTTTGACGACTGGGGCACTCAACCCAGGCAAGCCAGAGAGCAGTACGTTGCCCTTGCTATGAATGTGAAGAGCTTTCTCCAGGGGCCTGTTTAGGCTAAGGTTCCTCAGAAGCCAGGAGCCGCCCTTCCGGCACGGAGAGAAGTCATCCTGCGAAATTGGCGAACGAGCTCCTATCCTGTGTGCCCCCAGGAGCGTCGCAGAGTTAAGGCACTCCGTGGTGGAGTATGGCCTCATGGAAACCACTGCACACCCAACTCCCCCGACGTGAAACACTGGAACTTACCTTGAGGCCTGAGGTCACCTTTCGTTTGGCCGGAGCCGAACATGTGGTGCCGTGGGAGGGGTTTCTAGAAAGGTATTGCCAGCACGGTTTTCGCTTTGGGAGAACACGCAGCCTCGGCCCACAACGACAGTCCTGCCGTGCAGAGACGTCGGGCCGCTAGTGCTGTTCAAGGCAGCTTTGAAGCCAAGCGCAAGGCGCCTCCAAACGGGGAGAAAGCGTCCTCTCCCCTCCGCGTCCCACGTTCAAGCTGAATGACGCAGCATGTTTCTCGGAAGGCTCTGCCGAGCTATCTAGTACAAGGGAGAGAGTGCCTGCCTCTGCTGAGAAAGGTTTTGACGTGGGGATTGCTGGACAGGCGGAAGAGCGTTCCCCAGGCCGTGCAAAGTTTAGGCCTTGGTGATTCTGGATGGTCCCAAGGGTCCAGAATTGTCCCTGGGAAAGCTGTCCTTTTCCCCTCTTTTTCCGGCTGGAAGTACACCTCTGGCATCCGACTGCCGTTCGGCGACGTCCTGGGGGAGACGCCCTGGTTTCACTTGTGGCGCACACTGGTGTTTCTCAGAAGAGCCCAAATTCCTCCCTGCGGGTGGGTGGGGGGCTTGGCACACCAGCATGGAATGTAAGGCTGTTTAGAACTGCGTACCTTGAGGCCGTGTGAAGGCCGCGCGAACGAGAGCTTTCGAGCGAACAGGGCAGCGCTTCGCCATCACCGTTGCACATTCACGGAGCTTAGTCAAACGAACGCATTTACTTCCTGGGGCTCAAACACAGCCGAGGAGTTGGAAGGCATACCGTGAGTGCCCTTTGACAGTCGTTACAACGAACGTGAGTGCACAGTGTCTCGTGAAATACCTTCCACGGTTGAAGCATTCCGTTAACGCGAGCCCCTCCGCTCCCTCTGGCACTCCGAGGTGTTACTGTCGGGGGAAATCTGGACTTTTGCTTGAGGCCGGGGTGGGGCGGGGGGACTCACAGTTCTTCTGCCGGCGAGCTCCAGAGCGCTCCTGCTGAAGCCCCCAGCAAGGAACTGAGAGCGGCAGGCCTCACACGAGTCAACTCAGACTTCTTCTGTCACGAGTCAACTCAGACTTCTTATGTGAGGCCTTCCGGCAGCAAAGAGAAGGTGCGCGCGAGGAGTGTGCTTCAGGCAGCTTAGCACCCGCCACTGTCTCGTCCACCACGGAGGGGAATCAGGTTTGGCCAGGGTCGCCCAGTTTCAAAGCTGAGCTCACGTAGTTATCCTCAGTGGTTTCTGATTACCTCAAGGAAACACACGGGAGGAACAGGGCCCTTCCATGGAGGCCCTTTTGGGCACAGGGACCTCTGCGTGGGATCTAGTGGGTAAGTATGGCAGTACCTTAGATAGGCCTCAGTGACCAAGGCTGTCGTCTGGCTCATGCCTTAGCTGTGTTAAGTTTGGAAAACGTACTGGTCCTCAGGCTGGGCCCACAGCCTAGCTTTCGCTTCTGTGAGAGTGCTGTCCCGAGTCTCCTCCTGGAGCCAGTCGTCAGCACGGTGCCTTCTGGCACTGCAGTTCTCTTTCAGTCAAGGAGGCCGTGCGACTGGCAAAGGGAGTCTGCGCAGCACTGCCTTCGCGAGGCTCTTTGACGACTGGGGCACTCAACCCAGGCAAGCCAGAGAGCAGTACGTTGCCCTTGCTATGAATGTGAAGAGCTTTCTCCAGGGGCCTGTTTAGGCTAAGGTTCCTCAGAAGCCAGGAGCCGCCCTTCCGGCACGGAGAGAAGTCATCCTGCGAAATTGGCGAACGAGCTCCTATCCTGTGTGCCCCCAGGAGCGTCGCAGAGTTAAGGCACTCCGTGGTGGAGTATGGCCTCATGGAAACCACTGCACACCCAACTCCCCCGACGTGAAACACTGGAACTTACCTTGAGGCCTGAGGTCACCTTTCGTTTGGCCGGAGCCGAACATGTGGTGCCGTGGGAGGGGTTTCTAGAAAGGTATTGCCAGCACGGTTTTCGCTTTGGGAGAACACGCAGCCTCGGCCCACAACGACAGTCCTGCCGTGCAGAGACGTCGGGCCGCTAGTGCTGTTCAAGGCAGCTTTGAAGCCAAGCGCAAGGCGCCTCCAAACGGGGAGAAAGCGTCCTCTCCCCTCCGCGTCCCACGTTCAAGCTGAATGACGCAGCATGTTTCTCGGAAGGCTCTGCCGAGCTATCTAGTACAAGGGAGAGAGTGCCTGCCTCTGCTGAGAAAGGTTTTGACGTGGGGATTGCTGGACAGGCGGAAGAGCGTTCCCCAGGCCGTGCAAAGTTTAGGCCTTGGTGATTCTGGATGGTCCCAAGGGTCCAGAATTGTCCCTGGGAAAGCTGTCCTTTTCCCCTCTTTTTCCGGCTGGAAGTACACCTCTGGCATCCGACTGCCGTTCGGCGACGTCCTGGGGGAGACGCCCTGGTTTCACTTGTGGCGCACACTGGTGTTTCTCAGAAGAGCCCAAATTCCTCCCTGCGGGTGGGTGGGGGGCTTGGCACACCAGCATGGAATGTAAGGCTGTTTAGAACTGCGTACCTTGAGGCCGTGTGAAGGCCGCGCGAACGAGAGCTTTCGAGCGAACAGGGCAGCGCTTCGCCATCACCGTTGCACATTCACGGAGCTTAGTCAAACGAACGCATTTACTTCCTGGGGCTCAAACACAGCCGAGGAGTTGGAAGGCATACCGTGAGTGCCCTTTGACAGTCGTTACAACGAACGTGAGTGCACAGTGTCTCGTGAAATACCTTCCACGGTTGAAGCATTCCGTTAACGCGAGCCCCTCCGCTCCCTCTGGCACTCCGAGGTGTTACTGTCGGGGGAAATCTGGACTTTTGCTTGAGGCCGGGGTGGGGCGGGGGGACTCACAGTTCTTCTGCCGGCGAGCTCCAGAGCGCTCCTGCTGAAGCCCCCAGCAAGGAACTGAGAGCGGCAGGCCTCACACGAGTCAACTCAGACTTCTTCTGTCACGAGTCAACTCAGACTTCTTATGTGAGGCCTTCCGGCAGCAAAGAGAAGGTGCGCGCGAGGAGTGTGCTTCAGGCAGCTTAGCACCCGCCACTGTCTCGTCCACCACGGAGGGGAATCAGGTTTGGCCAGGGTCGCCCAGTTTCAAAGCTGAGCTCACGTAGTTATCCTCAGTGGTTTCTGATTACCTCAAGGAAACACACGGGAGGAACAGGGCCCTTCCATGGAGGCCCTTTTGGGCACAGGGACCTCTGCGTGGGATCTAGTGGGTAAGTATGGCAGTACCTTAGATAGGCCTCAGTGACCAAGGCTGTCGTCTGGCTCATGCCTTAGCTGTGTTAAGTGTGGAAAACGTGCTGGTCCTCAGGCTGGGCCCACAGCCTAGCTTTCGCTTCTGTGAGAGTGCTGTCCCGAGTCTCCTCCTGGAGCCAGTCGTCAGCACGGTGCCTTCTGGCACTGCAGTTCTCTTTCAGTCAAGGAGGCCGTGCGACTGGCAAAGGGAGTCTGCGCAGCACTGCCTTCGCGAGGCTCTTTGACGACTTGGGGCACTCAACCCAGGCAAGCCAGAGAGCAGTGCGTTGCTCTTGCTATGAATGTGAAGAGCTTTCTCCAGGGGCCTGTTTAGGCTAAGGTTCCTCAGAAGCCAGGAGCCGCCCTTCCGGCACGGAGAGAAGTCATCCTGCGAAATTGGCGAACGAGCTCCTATCCTGTGTGCCCCCAGGAGCGTCGCAGAGTTAAGGCACTCCGTGGTGGAGTATGGCCTCATGGAAACCACTGCACACCCAACTCCCCCGACGTGAAACACTGGAACTTACCTTGAGGCCTGAGGTCACCTTTCGTTTGGCCGGAGCCGAACATGTGGTGCCGTGGGAGGGGTTTCTAGAAAGGTATTGCCAGCACGGTTTTCGCTTTGGGAGAACACGCAGCCTCGGCCCACAACGACAGTCCTGCCGTGCAGAGACGTCGGGCCGCTAGTGCTGTTCAAGGCAGCTTTGAAGCCAAGCGCAAGGCGCCTCCAAACGGGGAGAAAGCGTCCTCTCCCCTCCGCGTCCCACGTTCAAGCTGAATGACGCAGCATGTTTCTCGGAAGGCTCTGCCGAGCTATCTAGTACAAGGGAGAGAGTGCCTGCCTCTGCTGAGAAAGGTTTTGACGTGGGGATTGCTGGACAGGCGGAAGAGCGTTCCCCAGGCCGTGCAAAGTTTAGGCCTTGGTGATTCTGGATGGTCCCAAGGGTCCAGAATTGTCCCTGGGAAAGCTGTCCTTTTCCCCTCTTTTTCCGGCTGGAAGTACACCTCTGGCATCCGACTGCCGTTCGGCGACGTCCTGGGGGAGACGCCCTGGTTTCACTTGTGGCGCACACTGGTGTTTCTCAGAAGAGCCCAAATTCCTCCCTGCGGGTGGGTGGGGGGCTTGGCACACCAGCATGGAATGTAAGGCTGTTTAGAACTGCGTACCTTGAGGCCGTGTGAAGGCCGCGCGAACGAGAGCTTTCGAGCGAACAGGGCAGCGCTTCGCCATCACCGTTGCACATTCACGGAGCTTAGTCAAACGAACGCATTTACTTCCTGGGGCTCAAACACAGCCGAGGAGTTGGAAGGCATACCGTGAGTGCCCTTTGACAGTTGTTACAACGAACGTGAGTGCACAGTGTCTCGTGAAATACCTTCCACGGTTGAAGCATTCCGTTAACGCGAGCCCCTCCGCTCCCTCTGGCACTCCGAGGTGTTACTGTCGGGGGAAATCTGGACTTTTGCTTGAGGCCGGGGTGGGGCGGGGGGACTCACAGTTCTTCTGCCGGCGAGCTCCAGAGCGCTCCTGCTGAAGCCCCCAGCAAGGAACTGAGAGCGGCAGGCCTCACACGAGTCAACTCAGACTTCTTCTGTCACGAGTCAACTCAGACTTCTTATGTGAGGCCTTCCGGCAGCAAAGAGAAGGTGCGCGCGAGGAGTGTGCTTCAGGCAGCTTAGCACCCGCCACTGTCTCGTCCACCACGGAGGGGAATCAGGTTTGGCCAGGGTCGCCCAGTTTCAAAGCTGAGCTCACGTAGTTATCCTCAGTGGTTTCTGATTACCTCAAGGAAACACACGGGAGGAACAGGGCCCTTCCATGGAGGCCCTTTTGGGCACAGGGACCTCTGCGTGGGATCTAGTGGGTAAGTATGGCAGTACCTTAGATAGGCCTCAGTGACCAAGGCTGTCGTCTGGCTCATGCCTTAGCTGTGTTAAGTGTGGAAAACGTGCTGGTCCTCAGGCTGGGCCCACAGCCTAGCTTTCGCTTCTGTGAGAGTGCTGTCCCGAGTCTCCTCCTGGAGCCAGTCGTCAGCACGGTGCCTTCTGGCACTGCAGTTCTCTTTCAGTCAAGGAGGCCGTGCGACTGGCAAAGGGAGTCTGCGCAGCACTGCCTTCGCGAGGCTCTTTGACGACTTGGGGCACTCAACCCAGGCAAGCCAGAGAGCAGTGCGTTGCTCTTGCTATGAATGTGAAGAGCTTTCTCCAGGGGCCTGTTTAGGCTAAGGTTCCTCAGAAGCCAGGAGCCGCCCTTCCGGCACGGAGAGAAGTCATCCTGCGAAATTGGCGAACGAGCTCCTATCCTGTGTGCCCCCAGGAGCGTCGCAGAGTTAAGGCACTCCGTGGTGGAGTATGGCCTCATGGAAACCACTGCACACCCAACTCCCCCGACGTGAAACACTGGAACTTACCTTGAGGCCTGAGGTCACCTTTCGTTTGGCCGGAGCCGAACATGTGGTGCCGTGGGAGGGGTTTCTAGAAAGGTATTGCCAGCACGGTTTTCGCTTTGGGAGAACACGCAGCCTCGGCCCACAACGACAGTCCTGCCGTGCAGAGACGTCGGGCCGCTAGTGCTGTTCAAGGCAGCTTTGAAGCCAAGCGCAAGGCGCCTCCAAACGGGGAGAAAGCGTCCTCTCCCCTCCGCGTCCCACGTTCAAGCTGAATGACGCAGCATGTTTCTCGGAAGGCTCTGCCGAGCTATCTAGTACAAGGGAGAGAGTGCCTGCCTCTGCTGAGAAAGGTTTTGACGTGGGGATTGCTGGACAGGCGGAAGAGCGTTCCCCAGGCCGTGCAAAGTTTAGGCCTTGGTGATTCTGGATGGTCCCAAGGGTCCAGAATTGTCCCTGGGAAAGCTGTCCTTTTCCCCTCTTTTTCCGGCTGGAAGTACACCTCTGGCATCCGACTGCCGTTCGGCGACGTCCTGGGGGAGACGCCCTGGTTTCACTTGTGGCGCACACTGGTGTTTCTCAGAAGAGCCCAAATTCCTCCCTGCGGGTGGGTGGGGGGCTTGGCACACCAGCATGGAATGTAAGGCTGTTTAGAACTGCGTACCTTGAGGCCGTGTGAAGGCCGCGCGAACGAGAGCTTTCGAGCGAACAGGGCAGCGCTTCGCCATCACCGTTGCACATTCACGGAGCTTAGTCAAACGAACGCATTTACTTCCTGGGGCTCAAACACAGCCGAGGAGTTGGAAGGCATACCGTGAGTGCCCTTTGACAGTTGTTACAATGAACGTGAGTGCACAGTGTCTCGTGAAATACCTTCCACGGTTGAAGCATTCCGTTAACGCGAGCCCCTCTGCTCCCTCTGGCACTCCGAGGTGTTACTGTCGGGGGAAATCTGGACTTTTGCTTGAGGCCGGGGTGGGGCGGGGGGACTCACAGTTCTTCTGCCGGCGAGCTCCAGAGCGCTCCTGCTGAAGCCCCCAGCAAGGAACTGAGAGCGGCAGGCTTCACACGAGTCAACTCAGACTTCTTCTGTCACGAGTCAACTCAGACTTCTTATGTGAGGCCTTCCGGCAGCAAAGAGAAGGTGCGCGCGAGGAGTGTGCTTCAGGCAGCTTAGCACCCGCCACTGTCTCGTCCACCACGGAGGGGAATCAGGTTTGGCCAGGGTCGCCCAGTTTCAAAGCTGAGCTCACGTAGTTATCCTCAGTGGTTTCTGATTACCTCAAGGAAACACACGGGAGGAACAGGGCCCTTCCATGGAGGTCCTTTTGGGCACAGGGACCTCTGCGTGGGATCTAGTGGGTAAGTATGGCAGTACCTTAGATAGGCCTCAGTGACCAAGGCTGTCGTCTGGCTCATGCCTTAGCTGTGTTAAGTGTGGAAAACGTGCTGGTCCTCAGGCTGGGCCCACAGCCTAGCTTTCGCTTCTGTGAGAGTGCTGTCCCGAGTCTCCTCCTGGAGCCAGTCGTCAGCACGGTGCCTTCTGGCACTGCAGTTCTCTTTCAGTCAAGGAGGCCGTGCGACTGGCAAAGGGAGTCTGCGCAGCACTGCCTTCGCGAGGCTCTTTGACGACTGGGGCACTCAACCCAGGCAAGCCAGAGAGCAGTACGTTGCCCTTGCTATGAATGTGAAGAGCTTTCTCCAGGGGCCTGTTTAGGCTAAGGTTCCTCAGAAGCCAGGAGCCGCCCTTCCGGCACGGAGAGAAGTCATCCTGCGAAATTGGCGAACGAGCTCCTATCCTGTGTGCCCCCAGGAGCGTCGCAGAGTTAAGGCACTCCGTGGTGGAGTATGGCCTCATGGAAACCACTGCACACCCAACTCCCCCGACGTGAAACACTGGAACTTACCTTGAGGCCTGAGGTCACCTTTCGTTTGGCCGGAGCCGAACATGTGGTGCCGTGGGAGGGGTTTCTAGAAAGGTATTGCCAGCACGGTTTTCGCTTTGGGAGAACACGCAGCCTCGGCCCACAACGACAGTCCTGCCGTGCAGAGACGTCGGGCCGCTAGTGCTGTTCAAGGCAGCTTTGAAGCCAAGCGCAAGGCGCCTCCAAACGGGGAGAAAGCGTCCTCTCCCCTCCGCGTCCCACGTTCAAGCTGAATGACGCAGCATGTTTCTCGGAAGGCTCTGCCGAGCTATCTAGTACAAGGGAGAGAGTGCCTGCCTCTGCTGAGAAAGGTTTTGACGTGGGGATTGCTGGACAGGCGGCAGAGCGTTCCCCAGGCCGTGCGAAGTTTAGGCTTTGGTGACTCTGGAGGGTCCCAAGGGTCCAGAATTGTGCCTGGGAAAGCTGTCCTCTTTTTCTTTCTCCGGCTGGAAGTAAACAGCTGGCAACCGACTGCCGTACGCAGACGTCCTGGGGGAGCCCCCCGGTTTCATTCGGGACGCACATTGGTGTCTCACAGAAGAGCCCAAATTCCTAATTGGGGGCACACCAGCGTGGAATGTAAGGCTGTTTAGAACTGCGTACCCTGAGGCCGTTGGAAGGCCGTACAAACGAGAGCTTTCGAGGGAACAGGGCAGCGCTTCGCCATCATCGTTGCACGTTCACGGAGCTTAATCAAACGAACGCATTTACTTCCTGGGGCTCAAACGCAACAGAGGAGTTGGAAGGCATACAGTGCCCTTTGACAGTTGTTACAACGAACGTGAGTGCACAGTGTCTCGTGAAATAAATCCCTAGCACTGTTGAAGCATTCCGTTAACGCGTGCTTCTTCGCTCCTCTGGCACTCCGAGGTGTTACTGACGGGGGAAATCTGGACTTTTGCTTGAGGCCGGGGTGGGGCGGGGGGGCTCACAATTCTTTTGTCGGCGAGCTCCAGAGTGCTCTTGCTGAAGGTCCCAGCAAGGAACTGAGAGCAGCAGGCCTCACACGAGTACACTCAGACGGCTTCCGTCACGAGTACACTCAGGCCTCTTATGTGAGGCCTTCCGGCAGCAAAGAGAAGGTGGGCGCGAGGAGTGTGCTTCAGGCAGCTTAGCACTCGCCACTGTCTCGTCTACCACGGAGGGGAATAAGGTTTGCCCAGGGTCGCCCAGTTTCAAAGCTGAGCTCACGTAGTTATCCTCAGTGGTTTCTGATTACCCCAAGGAAACACACGGGAGGAACAAGGCCCTTCCATGGAGGCCCTTTTGGGCACAGGGACCTCTGCGTGGGATCTAGTGGGTAAGTATGGCAGTACCTTAGATAGGCCTCAGTGACCAAGGCTGTCGTCTGGCTCATGCCTTAGCTGTGTTAAGTGTGGAAAACGTGCTGGTCCTCAGGCTGGGCCCACAGCCTAGCTTTCGCTTCTGTGAGAGTGCTGTCCCGAGTCTCCTCCTGGAGCCAGTCGTCCGCACGGTGCCTTCTGGCACTGCAGTTCTCTTTCAGTCAAGGAGGCCGTGCGACTGGCAGAGGGAGTCTGCGCAGCACTGCCTTCGCGAGGCTCTTTGACGACTGGGGCACTCAACCCAGGCAAGCCAGAGAGCAGTACGTTGCCCTTGCTATGAATGTGAAGAGCTTTCTCCAGGGGCCTGTTTAGGCTAAGGTTCCTCAGAAGCCAGGAGCCGCCCTTCCGGCACGGAGAGAAGTCATCCTGCGAAATTGGCGAACGAGCTCCTATCCTGTGTGCCCCCAGGAGCGTCGCAGAGTTAAGGCACTCCGTGGTGGAGTATGGCCTCATGGAAACCACTGCACACCCAACTCCCCCGACGTGAAACACTGGAACTTCACCTTGAGGCCTGAGGTCACCTTTCGTTTGGCCGGAGCCGAACATGTGGTGCCGTGGGAGGGGTTTCTAGAAAGGTATTGCCAGCACGGTTTTCGCTTTGGGAGAACACGCAGCCTCGGCCCACAACGACAGTCCTGCCGTGCAGAGACGTCGGGCCGCTAGTGCTGTTCAAGGCAGCTTTGAAGCCAAGCGCAAGGCGCCTCCAAACGGGGAGAAAGCGTCCTCTCCCCTCCGCGTCCCACGTTCAAGCTGAATGACGCAGCATGTTTCTCGGAAGGCTCTGCCGAGCTATCCAGTACAAGGGAGAGAGTGCCTGCCTCTGCTGAGAAAGGTTTTGACGTGGGGATTGCTGGACAGGCGGAAGAGCGTTCCCCAGGCCGTGCAAAGTTTAGGCCTTGGTGATTCTGGATGGTCCCAAGGGTCCAGAATTGTCCCTGGGAAAGCTGTCCTTTTCCCCTCTTTTTCCGGCTGGAAGCACACCTCTGGCATCCGACTGCCGTTCGGCGACGTCCTGGGGGAGACGCCCTGGTTTCACTTGTGGCGCACACTGGTGTTTCTCAGAAGAGCCCAAATTCCTCCCTGCGGGTGGGTGGGGGGCTTGGCACACCAGCATGGAATGTAAGGCTGTTTAGAACTGCGTACCTTGAGGCCGTGTGAAGGCCGCGCGAACGAGAGCTTTCGAGCGAACAGGGCAGCGCTTCGCCATCACCGTTGCACATTCACGGAGCTTAGTCAAACGAACGCATTTACTTCCTGGGGCTCAAACACAGCCGAGGAGTCGGAAGGCATACAGTGAGTGCCCTTTGACAGTTGTTACAACGAACGTGAGTGCACAGTGTCTCGTGAAATACCTTCCACGGTTGAAGCATTCCGTTAACGCGAGCCCCTCCGCTCCCTCTGGCACTCCGAGGTGTTACTGTCGGGGGAAATCTGGACTCTTGCTTGAGGCCGGGGTGGGGCGGGGGGACTCACAGTTCTTCTGCCGGCGAGCTCCAGAGCGCTCCTGCTGAAGCCCCCAGCAAGGAACTGAGAGCGGCAGGCCTCACACGAGTCGACTCAGACTTCTTCTGTCACGAGTACACTCAGACTTCTTATGTGAGGCCTTCCGGCAGCAAAGAGAAGGTGCGCGCGAGGAGTGTGCTTCAGGCAGCTTAGGACCCGCCACTGTCTCGTCCACCACGGAGGGGAATCAGGTTTGGCCAGGGTCGCCCAGCTTCATACCTGAGCTCCTACAGGTATCCTCAGTGGTTTCTCATTACCTCAAGGAAACACAACGGGAGGAACAGGGCCCTTCCGTGGAGGCCCTTCTGGGCACAGGGACCTCTGCGTGGGATCTACTGGGTAAGTATGGCAGTACCTGAGGTAGGCCTCAGTGACCAAGGCTCTCTGGCTCACGCCTAGCTGTGTAGAGAAGTGTGGCAAACGTACGTACGGCTCCTCAGGCTGGGCCCACAGCCTAGCTTTCGCTTCTGTGAGAGTGCTGTCCCGAGTCTCTTCCTGGAGCCAGTCGTCAGCGCGGTGCCTTTTGGCACTGCAGTTCTCTTTCAGTCAAGGAGGCCGTTCGACTGACTGGCAAAGGGAGTCCGCCGAGCGCTGCTTTCGCCAGTCTCTCTGACGACTGGGCCACTCAACCCGGGCAACCCAGAGAGGAGTACACTGCCCTAGCTATGACTGTGAAGAGCTGTCTCCAGGGGCCTGCTTACGCTCAGGTTCCTCAGAAGCCAGAGGCCGCCGTTCCGGCACGGAGAGAGGTCATCATGCGAAACTGGCGAGCGGGCTCCTACCCTGTGTGTCCCCAGGAGCGTCGCCGGGTTAAGGCACTCCGTGGTGGAGTATGGCCTCATTGGAGACCCCCTGCACGCCCAACTCCCCTGACGTGAAACACTGGAACTTCACCTTGAGGCCTGAGGTCACCTTTCGTTCGGCCGGAGCCGGACCTGGGGTGCCGTGGGAGGAGTTCCTAGAAAGGGATTGCCAGCACGGTTTTCGCTTTGGGAGAACACGCAGCCTCGGCCCACAACGACAGTCCTGCCGTGCAGAGACGTCGGGCCGCTAGTGCTGTTCAAGGCAGCTTTGAAGCCAAGCGCAAGGCGCCTCCAAACGGGGAGAAAGCGTCCTCTCCCCTCCGCGTCCCACGTTCAAGCTGAATGACGCAGCATGTTTCTCGGAAGGCTCTGCCGAGCTATCTAGTACAAGGGAGAGAGTGCCTGCCTCTGCTGAGAAAGGTTTTGACGTGGGGATTGCTGGACAGGCGGCAGAGCGTTCCCCAGGCCGTGCGAAGTTTAGGCTTTGGTGACTCTGGAGGGTCCCAAGGGTCCAGAATTGTGCCTGGGAAAGCTGTCCTCTTTTTCTTTCTCCGGCTGGAAGTAAACAGCTGGCAACCGACTGCCGTACGCAGACGTCCTGGGGGAGCCCCCCGGTTTCATTCGGGACGCACATTGGTGTCTCACAGAAGAGCCCAAATTCCTAATTGGGGGCACACCAGCGTGGAATGTAAGGCTGTTTAGAACTGCGTACCCTGAGGCCGTTGGAAGGCCGTACAAACGAGAGCTTTCGAGGGAACAGGGCAGCGCTTCGCCATCATCGTTGCACGTTCACGGAGCTTAATCAAACGAACGCATTTACTTCCTGGGGCTCAAACGCAACAGAGGAGTTGGAAGGCATACAGTGCCCTTTGACAGTTGTTACAACGAACGTGAGTGCACAGTGTCTCGTGAAATAAATCCCTAGCACTGTTGAAGCATTCCCTTAACGCGTGCTTCTTCGCTCCTCTGGCACTCCGAGGTGTTACTGACGGGGGAAATCTGGACTTTTGCTTGAGGCCGGGGTGGGGCGGGGGGGCTCACAATTCTTTTGTCGGCGAGCTCCAGAGTGCTCTTGCTGAAGGTCCCAGCAAGGAACTGAGAGCAGCAGGCCTCACACGAGTACACTCAGACGGCTTCCGTCACGAGTACACTCAGGCCTCTTATGTGAGGCCTTCCGGCAGCAAAGAGAAGGTGGGCGCGAGGAGTGTGCTTCAGGCAGCTTAGCACTCGCCACTGTCTCGTCTACCACGGAGGGGAATAAGGTTTGCCCAGGGTCGCCCAGTTTCAAAGCTGAGCTCACGTAGTTATCCTCAGTGGTTTCTGATTACCTCAAGGAAACACACGGGAGGAACA
Organism: Leucopleurus acutus; assembly: GCF_964270905.1. Lineage (NCBI taxonomy): Eukaryota > Metazoa > Chordata > Mammalia > Artiodactyla > Delphinidae > Leucopleurus > Leucopleurus acutus. The sequence goes on from NC_139155.1 coordinate 30,970,837, forward strand.
AGGCCCTTCCATGGAGGCCCTTTTGGGCACAGGGACCTCTGCATGGGATCTAGTGGGTAAGTATGGCAGTACCTTAGATAGGCCTCAGTGACCAAGGCTGTCGTCTGGCTCATGCCTTAGCTGTGTTAAGTGTGGAAAACGTGCTGGTCCTCAGGCTGGGCCCACAGCCTAGCTTTCGCTTCTGTGAGAGTGCTGTCCCGAGTCTCCTCCTGGAGCCAGTCGTCCGCACGGTGCCTTCTGGCACTGCAGTTCTCTTTCAGTCAAGGAGGCCGTGCGACTGGCAGAGGGAGTCTGCGCAGCACTGCCTTCGCGAGGCTCTTTGACGACTGGGGCACTCAACCCAGGCAAGCCAGAGAGCAGTACGTTGCCCTTGCTATGAATGTGAAGAGCTTTCTCCAGGGGCCTGTTTAGGCTAAGGTTCCTCAGAAGCCAGGAGCCGCCCTTCCGGCACGGAGAGAAGTCATCCTGCGAAATTGGCGAACGAGCTCCTATCCTGTGTGCCCCCAGGAGCGTCGCAGAGTTAAGGCACTCCGTGGTGGAGTATGGCCTCATGGAAACCACTGCACACCCAACTCCCCCGACGTGAAACACTGGAACTTCACCTTGAGGCCTGAGGTCACCTTTCGTTTGGCCGGAGCCGAACATGTGGTGCCGTGGGAGGGGTTTCTAGAAAGGTATTGCCAGCACGGTTTTCGCTTTGGGAGAACACGCAGCCTCGGCCCACAACGACAGTCCTGCCGTGCAGAGACGTCGGGCCGCTAGTGCTGTTCAAGGCAGCTTTGAAGCCAAGCGCAAGGCGCCTCCAAACGGGGAGAAAGCGTCCTCTCCCCTCCGCGTCCCACGTTCAAGCTGAATGACGCAGCATGTTTCTCGGAAGGCTCTGCCGAGCTATCCAGTACAAGGGAGAGAGTGCCTGCCTCTGCTGAGAAAGGTTTTGACGTGGGGATTGCTGGACAGGCGGAAGAGCGTTCCCCAGGCCGTGCAAAGTTTAGGCCTTGGTGATTCTGGATGGTCCCAAGGGTCCAGAATTGTCCCTGGGAAAGCTGTCCTTTTCCCCTCTTTTTCCGGCTGGAAGCACACCTCTGGCATCCGACTGCCGTTCGGCGACGTCCTGGGGGAGACGCCCTGGTTTCACTTGTGGCGCACACTGGTGTTTCTCAGAAGAGCCCAAATTCCTCCCTGCGGGTGGGTGGGGGGCTTGGCACACCAGCATGGAATGTAAGGCTGTTTAGAACTGCGTACCTTGAGGCCGTGTGAAGGCCGCGCGAACGAGAGCTTTCGAGCGAACAGGGCAGCGCTTCGCCATCACCGTTGCACATTCACGGAGCTTAGTCAAACGAACGCATTTACTTCCTGGGGCTCAAACACAGCCGAGGAGTCGGAAGGCATACAGTGAGTGCCCTTTGACAGTTGTTACAACGAACGTGAGTGCACAGTGTCTCGTGAAATACCTTCCACGGTTGAAGCATTCCGTTAACGCGAGCCCCTCCGCTCCCTCTGGCACTCCGAGGTGTTACTGTCGGGGGAAATCTGGACTCTTGCTTGAGGCCGGGGTGGGGCGGGGGGACTCACAGTTCTTCTGCCAGCGAGCTCCAGAGCGCTCCTGCTGAAGCCCCCAGCAAGGAACTGAGAGCGGCAGGCCTCACACGAGTCGACTCAGACTTCTTCTGTCACGAGTACACTCAGACTTCTTATGTGAGGCCTTCCGGCAGCAAAGAGAAGGTGCGCGCGAGGAGTGTGCTTCAGGCAGCTTAGGACCCGCCACTGTCTCGTCCACCACGGAGGGGAATCAGGTTTGGCCAGGGTCGCCCAGCTTCATACCTGAGCTCCTACAGGTATCCTCAGTGGTTTCTGATTACCTCAAGGAAACACAACGGGAGGAACAGGGCCCTTCCGTGGAGGCCCTTCTGGGCACAGGGACCTCTGCGTGGGATCTACTGGGTAAGTATGGCAGTACCTGAGGTAGGCCTCAGTGACCAAGGCTCTCTGGCTCACGCCTAGCTGTGTAGAGAAGTGTGGCAAACGTACGTACGGCTCCTCAGGCTGGGCCCACAGCCTAGCTTTCGCTTCTGTGAGAGTGCTGTCCCGAGTCTCTTCCTGGAGCCAGTCGTCAGCGCGGTGCCTTTTGGCACTGCAGTTCTCTTTCAGTCAAGGAGGCCGTTCGACTGACTGGCAAAGGGAGTCCGCCCAGCGCTGCTTTCGCCAGTCTCTCTGACGACTGGGCCACTCAACCCGGGCAACCCAGAGAGGAGTACACTGCCCTAGCTATGACTGTGAAGAGCTGTCTCCAGGGGCCTGCTTACGCTCAGGTTCCTCAGAAGCCAGAGGCCGCCGTTCCGGCACGGAGAGAGGTCATCATGCGAAACTGGCGAGCGGGCTCCTACCCTGTGTGTCCCCAGGAGCGTCGCCGGGTTAAGGCACTCCGTGGTGGAGTATGGCCTCATTGGAGACCCCCTGCACGCCCAACTCCCCTGACGTGAAACACTGGAACTTCACCTTGAGGCCTGAGGTCACCTTTCGTTCGGCCGGAGCCGGACCTGGGGTGCCGTGGGAGGAGTTCCTAGAAAGGGATTGCCAGCACGGTTTTCGCTTTGGGAGAACACGCAGCCTCGGCCCACAACGACAGTCCTGCCGTGCAGAGACGTCGGGCCGCTAGTGCTGTTCAAGGCAGCTTTGAAGCCAAGCGCAAGGCGCCTCCAAACGGGGAGAAAGCGTCCTCTCCCCTCCGCGTCCCACGTTCAAGCTGAATGACGCAGCATGTTTCTCGGAAGGCTCTGCCGAGCTATCTAGTACAAGGGAGAGAGTGCCTGCCTCTGCTGAGAAAGGTTTTGACGTGGGGATTGCTGGACAGGCGGCAGAGCGTTCCCCAGGCCGTGCGAAGTTTAGGCTTTGGTGACTCTGGAGGGTCCCAAGGGTCCAGAATTGTGCCTGGGAAAGCTGTCCTCTTTTTCTTTCTCCGGCTGGAAGTAAACAGCTGGCAACCGACTGCCGTACGCAGACGTCCTGGGGGAGCCCCCCGGTTTCATTCGGGACGCACATTGGTGTCTCACAGAAGAGCCCAAATTCCTAATTGGGGGCACACCAGCGTGGAATGTAAGGCTGTTTAGAACTGCGTACCCTGAGGCCGTTGGAAGGCCGTACAAACGAGAGCTTTCGAGGGAACAGGGCAGCGCTTCGCCATCATCGTTGCACGTTCACGGAGCTTAATCAAACGAACGCATTTACTTCCTGGGGCTCAAACGCAACAGAGGAGTTGGAAGGCATACAGTGCCCTTTGACAGTTGTTACAACGAACGTGAGTGCACAGTGTCTCGTGAAATAAATCCCTAGCACTGTTGAAGCATTCCCTTAACGCGTGCTTCTTCGCTCCTCTGGCACTCCGAGGTGTTACTGACGGGGGAAATCTGGACTTTTGCTTGAGGCCGGGGTGGGGCGGGGGGGCTCACAATTCTTTTGTCGGCGAGCTCCAGAGTGCTCTTGCTGAAGGTCCCAGCAAGGAACTGAGAGCAGCAGGCCTCACACGAGTACACTCAGACGGCTTCCGTCACGAGTACACTCAGGCCTCTTATGTGAGGCCTTCCGGCAGCAAAGAGAAGGTGGGCGCGAGGAGTGTGCTTCAGGCAGCTTAGCACTCGCCACTGTCTCGTCTACCACGGAGGGGAATAAGGTTTGCCCAGGGTCGCCCAGTTTCAAAGCTGAGCTCACGTAGTTATCCTCAGTGGTTTCTGATTACCCCAAGGAAACACACGGGAGGAACAAGGCCCTTCCATGGAGGCCCTTTTGGGCACAGGGACCTCTGCATGGGATCTAGTGGGTAAGTATGGAAGTACCTTAGATAGGCCTCAGTGACCAAGGCTGTCGTCTGGCTCATGCCTTAGCTGTGTTAAGTGTGGAAAACGTGCTGGTCCTCAGGCTGGGCCCACAGCCTAGCTTTCGCTTCTGTGAGAGTGCTGTCCCGAGTCTCCTCCTGGAGCCAGTCGTCCGCACGGTGCCTTCTGGCACTGCAGTTCTCTTTCAGTCAAGGAGGCCGTGCGACTGGCAGAGGGAGTCTGCGCAGCACTGCCTTCGCGAGGCTCTTTGACGACTGGGGCACTCAACCCAGGCAAGCCAGAGAGCAGTACGTTGCCCTTGCTATGAATGTGAAGAGCTTTCTCCAGGGGCCTGTTTAGGCTAAGGTTCCTCAGAAGCCAGGAGCCGCCCTTCCGGCACGGAGAGAAGTCATCCTGCGAAATTGGCGAACGAGCTCCTATCCTGTGTGCCCCCAGGAGCGTCGCAGAGTTAAGGCACTCCGTGGTGGAGTATGGCCTCATGGAAACCACTGCACACCCAACTCCCCCGACGTGAAACACTGGAACTTCACCTTGAGGCCTGAGGTCACCTTTCGTTTGGCCGGAGCCGAACATGTGGTGCCGTGGGAGGGGTTTCTAGAAAGGTATTGCCAGCACGGTTTTCGCTTTGGGAGAACACGCAGCCTCGGCCCACAACGACAGTCCTGCCGTGCAGAGACGTCGGGCCGCTAGTGCTGTTCAAGGCAGCTTTGAAGCCAAGCGCAAGGCGCCTCCAAACGGGGAGAAAGCGTCCTCTCCCCTCCGCGTCCCACGTTCAAGCTGAATGACGCAGCATGTTTCTCGGAAGGCTCTGCCGAGCTATCCAGTACAAGGGAGAGAGTGCCTGCCTCTGCTGAGAAAGGTTTTGACGTGGGGATTGCTGGACAGGCGGAAGAGCGTTCCCCAGGCCGTGCAAAGTTTAGGCCTTGGTGATTCTGGATGGTCCCAAGGGTCCAGAATTGTCCCTGGGAAAGCTGTCCTTTTCCCCTCTTTTTCCGGCTGGAAGCACACCTCTGGCATCCGACTGCCGTTCGGCGACGTCCTGGGGGAGACGCCCTGGTTTCACTTGTGGCGCACACTGGTGTTTCTCAGAAGAGCCCAAATTCCTCCCTGCGGCTGGGTGGGGGGCTTGGCACACCAGCATGGAATGTAAGGCTGTTTAGAACTGCGTACCTTGAGGCCGTGTGAAGGCCGCGCGAACGAGAGCTTTCGAGCGAACAGGGCAGCGCTTCGCCATCACCGTTGCACATTCACGGAGCTTAGTCAAACGAACGCATTTACTTCCTGGGGCTCAAACACAGCCGAGGAGTCGGAAGGCATACAGTGAGTGCCCTTTGACAGTTGTTACAACGAACGTGAGTGCACAGTGTCTCGTGAAATACCTTCCACGGTTGAAGCATTCCGTTAACGCGAGCCCCTCCGCTCCCTCTGGCACTCCGAGGTGTTACTGTCGGGGGAAATCTGGACTCTTGCTTGAGGCCGGGGTGGGGCGGGGGGACTCACAGTTCTTCTGCCAGCGAGCTCCAGAGCGCTCCTGCTGAAGCCCCCAGCAAGGAACTGAGAGCGGCAGGCCTCACACGAGTCGACTCAGACTTCTTCTGTCACGAGTACACTCAGACTTCTTATGTGAGGCCTTCCGGCAGCAAAGAGAAGGTGCGCGCGAGGAGTGTGCTTCAGGCAGCTTAGGACCCGCCACTGTCTCGTCCACCACGGAGGGGAATCAGGTTTGGCCAGGGTCGCCCAGCTTCATACCTGAGCTCCTACAGGTATCCTCAGTGGTTTCTGATTACCTCAAGGAAACACAACGGGAGGAACAGGGCCCTTCCGTGGAGGCCCTTCTGGGCACAGGGACCTCTGCGTGGGATCTACTGGGTAAGTATGGCAGTACCTGAGGTAGGCCTCAGTGACCAAGGCTCTCTGGCTCACGCCTAGCTGTGTAGAGAAGTGTGGCAAACGTACGTACGGCTCCTCAGGCTGGGCCCACAGCCTAGCTTTCGCTTCTGTGAGAGTGCTGTCCCGAGTCTCTTCCTGGAGCCAGTCGTCAGCGCGGTGCCTTTTGGCACTGCAGTTCTCTTTCAGTCAAGGAGGCCGTTCGACTGACTGGCAAAGGGAGTCCGCCCAGCGCTGCTTTCGCCAGTCTCTCTGACGACTGGGCCACTCAACCCGGGCAACCCAGAGAGGAGTACACTGCCCTAGCTATGACTGTGAAGAGCTGTCTCCAGGGGCCTGCTTACGCTCAGGTTCCTCAGAAGCCAGAGGCCGCCGTTCCGGCACGGAGAGAGGTCATCATGCGAAACTGGCGAGCGGGCTCCTACCCTGTGTGTCCCCAGGAGCGTCGCCGGGTTAAGGCACTCCGTGGTGGAGTATGGCCTCATTGGAGACCCCCTGCACGCCCAACTCCCCTGACGTGAAACACTGGAACTTCACCTTGAGGCCTGAGGTCACCTTTCGTTCGGCCGGAGCCGGACCTGGGGTGCCGTGGGAGGAGTTCCTAGAAAGGGATTGCCAGCACGGTTTTCGCTTTGGGAGAACACGCAGCCTCGGCCCACAACGACAGTCCTGCCGTGCAGAGACGTCGGGCCGCTAGTGCTGTTCAAGGCAGCTTTGAAGCCAAGCGCAAGGCGCCTCCAAACGGGGAGAAAGCGTCCTCTCCCCTCCGCGTCCCACGTTCAAGCTGAATGACGCAGCATGTTTCTCGGAAGGCTCTGCCGAGCTATCTAGTACAAGGGAGAGAGTGCCTGCCTCTGCTGAGAAAGGTTTTGACGTGGGGATTGCTGGACAGGCGGCAGAGCGTTCCCCAGGCCGTGCGAAGTTTAGGCTTTGGTGACTCTGGAGGGTCCCAAGGGTCCAGAATTGTGCCTGGGAAAGCTGTCCTCTTTTTCTTTCTCCGGCTGGAAGTAAACAGCTGGCAACCGACTGCCGTACGCAGACGTCCTGGGGGAGCCCCCCGGTTTCATTCGGGACGCACATTGGTGTCTCACAGAAGAGCCCAAATTCCTAATTGGGGGCACACCAGCGTGGAATGTAAGGCTGTTTAGAACTGCGTACCCTGAGGCCGTTGGAAGGCCGTACAAACGAGAGCTTTCGAGGGAACAGGGCAGCGCTTCGCCATCATCGTTGCACGTTCACGGAGCTTAATCAAACGAACGCATTTACTTCCTGGGGCTCAAACGCAACAGAGGAGTTGGAAGGCATACAGTGCCCTTTGACAGTTGTTACAACGAACGTGAGTGCACAGTGTCTCGTGAAATAAATCCCTAGCACTGTTGAAGCATTCCCTTAACGCGTGCTTCTTCGCTCCTCTGGCACTCCGAGGTGTTACTGACGGGGGAAATCTGGACTTTTGCTTGAGGCCGGGGTGGGGCGGGGGGGCTCACAATTCTTTTGTCGGCGAGCTCCAGAGTGCTCTTGCTGAAGGTCCCAGCAAGGAACTGAGAGCAGCAGGCCTCACACGAGTACACTCAGACGGCTTCCGTCACGAGTACACTCAGGCCTCTTATGTGAGGCCTTCCGGCAGCAAAGAGAAGGTGGGCGCGAGGAGTGTGCTTCAGGCAGCTTAGCACTCGCCACTGTCTCGTCTACCACGGAGGGGAATAAGGTTTGCCCAGGGTCGCCCAGTTTCAAAGCTGAGCTCACGTAGTTATCCTCAGTGGTTTCTGATTACCCCAAGGAAACACACGGGAGGAACAAGGCCCTTCCATGGAGGCCCTTTTGGGCACAGGGACCTCTGCATGGGATCTAGTGGGTAAGTATGGCAGTACCTTAGATAGGCCTCAGTGACCAAGGCTGTCGTCTGGCTCATGCCTTAGCTGTGTTAAGTGTGGAAAACGTGCTGGTCCTCAGGCTGGGCCCACAGCCTAGCTTTCGCTTCTGTGAGAGTGCTGTCCCGAGTCTCCTCCTGGAGCCAGTCGTCAGCACGGTGCCTTCTGGCACTGCAGTTCTCTTTCAGTCAAGGAGGCCGTGCGACTGGCAGAGGGAGTCTGCGCAGCACTGCCTTCGCGAGGCTCTTTGACGACTGGGGCACTCAACCCAGGCAAGCCAGAGAGCAGTACGTTGCCCTTGCTATGAATGTGAAGAGCTTTCTCCAGGGGCCTGTTTAGGCTAAGGTTCCTCAGAAGCCAGGAGCCGCCCTTCCGGCACGGAGAGAAGTCATCCTGCGAAATTGGCGAACGAGCTCCTATCCTGTGTGCCCCCAGGAGCGTCGCAGAGTTAAGGCACTCCGTGGTGGAGTATGGCCTCATGGAAACCACTGCACACCCAACTCCCCCGACGTGAAACACTGGAACTTCACCTTGAGGCCTGAGGTCACCTTTCGTTTGGCCGGAGCCGAACATGTGGTGCCGTGGGAGGGGTTTCTAGAAAGGTATTGCCAGCACGGTTTTCGCTTTGGGAGAACACGCAGCCTCGGCCCACAACGACAGTCCTGCCGTGCAGAGACGTCGGGCCGCTAGTGCTGTTCAAGGCAGCTTTGAAGCCAAGCGCAAGGCGCCTCCAAACGGGGAGAAAGCGTCCTCTCCCCTCCGCGTCCCACGTTCAAGCTGAATGACGCAGCATGTTTCTCGGAAGGCTCTGCCGAGCTATCCAGTACAAGGGAGAGAGTGCCTGCCTCTGCTGAGAAAGGTTTTGACGTGGGGATTGCTGGACAGGCGGAAGAGCGTTCCCCAGGCCGTGCAAAGTTTAGGCCTTGGTGATTCTGGATGGTCCCAAGGGTCCAGAATTGTCCCTGGGAAAGCTGTCCTTTTCCCCTCTTTTTCCGGCTGGAAGCACACCTCTGGCATCCGACTGCCGTTCGGCGACGTCCTGGGGGAGACGCCCTGGTTTCACTTGTGGCGCACACTGGTGTTTCTCAGAAGAGCCCAAATTCCTCCCTGCGGGTGGGTGGGGGGCTTGGCACACCAGCATGGAATGTAAGGCTGTTTAGAACTGCGTACCTTGAGGCCGTGTGAAGGCCGCGCGAACGAGAGCTTTCGAGCGAACAGGGCAGCGCTTCGCCATCACCGTTGCACATTCACGGAGCTTAGTCAAACGAACGCATTTACTTCCTGGGGCTCAAACGCAGCCGAGGAGTCGGAAGGCATACAGTGAGTGCCCTTTGACAGTTGTTACAACGAACGTGAGTGCACAGTGTCTCGTGAAATACCTTCCACGGTTGAAGCATTCCGTTAACGCGAGCCCCTCCGCTCCCTCTGGCACTCCGAGGTGTTACTGTCGGGGGAAATCTGGACTCTTGCTTGAGGCCGGGGTGGGGCGGGGGGACTCACAGTTCTTCTGCCGGCGAGCTCCAGAGCGCTCCTGCTGAAGCCCCCAGCAAGGAACTGAGAGCGGCAGGCCTCACACGAGTCGACTCAGACTTCTTCTGTCACGAGTACACTCAGACTTCTTATGTGAGGCCTTCCGGCAGCAAAGAGAAGGTGCGCGCGAGGAGTGTGCTTCAGGCAGCTTAGGACCCGCCACTGTCTCGTCCACCACGGAGGGGAATCAGGTTTGGCCAGGGTCGCCCAGCTTCATACCTGAGCTCCTACAGGTATCCTCAGTGGTTTCTCATTACCTCAAGGAAACACAACGGGAGGAACAGGGCCCTTCCGTGGAGGCCCTTCTGGGCACAGGGACCTCTGCGTGGGATCTACTGGGTAAGTATGGCAGTACCTGAGGTAGGCCTCAGTGACCAAGGCTCTCTGGCTCACGCCTAGCTGTGTAGAGAAGTGTGGCAAACGTACGTACGGCTCCTCAGGCTGGGCCCACAGCCTAGCTTTCGCTTCTGTGAGAGTGCTGTCCCGAGTCTCCTCCTGGAGCCAGTCGTCAGCGCGGTGCCTTTTGGCACTGCAGTTCTCTTTCAGTCAAGGAGGCCGTTCGACTGACTGGCAAAGGGAGTCCGCCCAGCGCTGCTTTCGCCAGTCTCTCTGACGACTGGGCCACTCAACCCGGGCAACCCAGAGAGGAGTACACTGCCCTAGCTATGACTGTGAAGAGCTGTCTCCAGGGGCCTGCTTACGCTCAGGTTCCTCAGAAGCCAGAGGCCGCCGTTCCGGCACGGAGAGAGGTCATCATGCGAAACTGGCGAGCGGGCTCCTACCCTGTGTGTCCCCAGGAGCGTCGCCGGGTTAAGGCACTCCGTGGTGGAGTATGGCCTCATTGGAGACCCCCTGCACGCCCAACTCCCCTGACGTGAAACACTGGAACTTCACCTTGAGGCCTGAGGTCACCTTTCGTTCGGCCGGAGCCGGACCTGGGGTGCCGTGGGAGGAGTTCCTAGAAAGGGATTGCCAGCACGGTTTTCGCTTTGGGAGAACACGCAGCCTCGGCCCACAACGACAGTCCTGCCGTGCAGAGACGTCGGGCCGCTAGTGCTGTTCAAGGCAGCTTTGAAGCCAAGCGCAAGGCGCCTCCAAACGGGGAGAAAGCGTCCTCTCCCCTCCGCGTCCCACGTTCAAGCTGAATGACGCAGCATGTTTCTCGGAAGGCTCTGCCGAGCTATCTAGTACAAGGGAGAGAGTGCCTGCCTCTGCTGAGAAAGGTTTTGACGTGGGGATTGCTGGACAGGCGGCAGAGCGTTCCCCAGGCCGTGCGAAGTTTAGGCTTTGGTGACTCTGGAGGGTCCCAAGGGTCCAGAATTGTGCCTGGGAAAGCTGTCCTCTTTTTCTTTCTCCGGCTGGAAGTAAACAGCTGGCAACCGACTGCCGTACGCAGACGTCCTGGGGGAGCCCCCCGGTTTCATTCGGGACGCACATTGGTGTCTCACAGAAGAGCCCAAATTCCTAATTGGGGGCACACCAGCGTGGAATGTAAGGCTGTTTAGAACTGCGTACCCTGAGGCCGTTGGAAGGCCGTACAAACGAGAGCTTTCGAGGGAACAGGGCAGCGCTTCGCCATCATCGTTGCACGTTCACGGAGCTTAATCAAACGAACGCATTTACTTCCTGGGGCTCAAACGCAACAGAGGAGTTGGAAGGCATACAGTGCCCTTTGACAGTTGTTACAACGAACGTGAGTGCACAGTGTCTCGTGAAATAAATCCCTAGCACTGTTGAAGCATTCCCTTAACGCGTGCTTCTTCGCTCCTCTGGCACTCCGAGGTGTTACTGACGGGGGAAATCTGGACTTTTGCTTGAGGCCGGGGTGGGGCGGGGGGGCTCACAATTCTTTTGTCGGCGAGCTCCAGAGTGCTCTTGCTGAAGGTCCCAGCAAGGAACTGAGAGCAGCAGGCCTCACACGAGTACACTCAGACGGCTTCCGTCACGAGTACACTCAGGCCTCTTATGTGAGGCCTTCCGGCAGCAAAGAGAAGGTGGGCGCGAGGAGTGTGCTTCAGGCAGCTTAGCACTCGCCACTGTCTCGTCTACCACGGAGGGGAATAAGGTTTGCCCAGGGTCGCCCAGTTTCAAAGCTGAGCTCACGTAGTTATCCTCAGTGGTTTCTGATTACCCCAAGGAAACACACGGGAGGAACAAGGCCCTTCCATGGAGGCCCTTTTGGGCACAGGGACCTCTGCATGGGATCTAGTGGGTAAGTATGGAAGTACCTTAGATAGGCCTCAGTGACCAAGGCTGTCGTCTGGCTCATGCCTTAGCTGTGTTAAGTGTGGAAAACGTGCTGGTCCTCAGGCTGGGCCCACAGCCTAGCTTTCGCTTCTGTGAGAGTGCTGTCCCGAGTCTCCTCCTGGAGCCAGTCGTCCGCACGGTGCCTTCTGGCACTGCAGTTCTCTTTCAGTCAAGGAGGCCGTGCGACTGGCAGAGGGAGTCTGCGCAGCACTGCCTTCGCGAGGCTCTTTGACGACTGGGGCACTCAACCCAGGCAAGCCAGAGAGCAGTACGTTGCCCTTGCTATGAATGTGAAGAGCTTTCTCCAGGGGCCTGTTTAGGCTAAGGTTCCTCAGAAGCCAGGAGCCGCCCTTCCGGCACGGAGAGAAGTCATCCTGCGAAATTGGCGAACGAGCTCCTATCCTGTGTGCCCCCAGGAGCGTCGCAGAGTTAAGGCACTCCGTGGTGGAGTATGGCCTCATGGAAACCACTGCACACCCAACTCCCCCGACGTGAAACACTGGAACTTCACCTTGAGGCCTGAGGTCACCTTTCGTTTGGCCGGAGCCGAACATGTGGTGCCGTGGGAGGGGTTTCTAGAAAGGTATTGCCAGCACGGTTTTCGCTTTGGGAGAACACGCAGCCTCGGCCCACAACGACAGTCCTGCCGTGCAGAGACGTCGGGCCGCTAGTGCTGTTCAAGGCAGCTTTGAAGCCAAGCGCAAGGCGCCTCCAAACGGGGAGAAAGCGTCCTCTCCCCTCCGCGTCCCACGTTCAAGCTGAATGACGCAGCATGTTTCTCGGAAGGCTCTGCCGAGCTATCCAGTACAAGGGAGAGAGTGCCTGCCTCTGCTGAGAAAGGTTTTGACGTGGGGATTGCTGGACAGGCGGAAGAGCGTTCCCCAGGCCGTGCAAAGTTTAGGCCTTGGTGATTCTGGATGGTCCCAAGGGTCCAGAATTGTCCCTGGGAAAGCTGTCCTTTTCCCCTCTTTTTCCGGCTGGAAGCACACCTCTGGCATCCGACTGCCGTTCGGCGACGTCCTGGGGGAGACGCCCTGGTTTCACTTGTGGCGCACACTGGTGTTTCTCAGAAGAGCCCAAATTCCTCCCTGCGGCTGGGTGGGGGGCTTGGCACACCAGCATGGAATGTAAGGCTGTTTAGAACTGCGTACCTTGAGGCCGTGTGAAGGCCGCGCGAACGAGAGCTTTCGAGCGAACAGGGCAGCGCTTCGCCATCACCGTTGCACATTCACGGAGCTTAGTCAAACGAACGCATTTACTTCCTGGGGCTCAAACGCAGCCGAGGAGTCGGAAGGCATACAGTGAGTGCCCTTTGACAGTTGTTACAACGAACGTGAGTGCACAGTGTCTCGTGAAATACCTTCCACGGTTGAAGCATTCCGTTAACGCGAGCCCCTCCGCTCCCTCTGGCACTCCGAGGTGTTACTGTCGGGGGAAATCTGGACTCTTGCTTGAGGCCGGGGTGGGGCGGGGGGACTCACAGTTCTTCTGCCGGCGAGCTCCAGAGCGCTCCTGCTGAAGCCCCCAGCAAGGAACTGAGAGCGGCAGGCCTCACACGAGTCGACTCAGACTTCTTCTGTCACGAGTACACTCAGACTTCTTATGTGAGGCCTTCCGGCAGCAAAGAGAAGGTGCGCGCGAGGAGTGTGCTTCAGGCAGCTTAGGACCCGCCACTGTCTCGTCCACCACGGAGGGGAATCAGGTTTGGCCAGGGTCGCCCAGCTTCATACCTGAGCTCCTACAGGTATCCTCAGTGGTTTCTCATTACCTCAAGGAAACACAACGGGAGGAACAGGGCCCTTCCGTGGAGGCCCTTCTGGGCACAGGGACCTCTGCGTGGGATCTACTGGGTAAGTATGGCAGTACCTGAGGTAGGCCTCAGTGACCAAGGCTCTCTGGCTCACGCCTAGCTGTGTAGAGAAGTGTGGCAAACGTACGTACGGCTCCTCAGGCTGGGCCCACAGCCTAGCTTTCGCTTCTGTGAGAGTGCTGTCCCGAGTCTCTTCCTGGAGCCAGTCGTCAGCGCGGTGCCTTTTGGCACTGCAGTTCTCTTTCAGTCAAGGAGGCCGTTCGACTGACTGGCAAAGGGAGTCCGCCGAGCGCTGCTTTCGCCAGTCTCTCTGACGACTGGGCCACTCAACCCGGGCAACCCAGAGAGGAGTACACTGCCCTAGCTATGACTGTGAAGAGCTGTCTCCAGGGGCCTGCTTACGCTCAGGTTCCTCAGAAGCCAGAGGCCGCCGTTCCGGCACGGAGAGAGGTCATCATGCGAAACTGGCGAGCGGGCTCCTACCCTGTGTGTCCCCAGGAGCGTCGCCGGGTTAAGGCACTCCGTGGTGGAGTATGGCCTCATTGGAGACCCCCTGCACGCCCAACTCCCCTGACGTGAAACACTGGAACTTCACCTTGAGGCCTGAGGTCACCTTTCGTTCGGCCGGAGCCGGACCTGGGGTGCCGTGGGAGGAGTTCCTAGAAAGGGATTGCCAGCACGGTTTTCGCTTTGGGAGAACACGCAGCCTCGGCCCACAACGACAGTCCTGCCGTGCAGAGACGTCGGGCCGCTAGTGCTGTTCAAGGCAGCTTTGAAGCCAAGCGCAAGGCGCCTCCAAACGGGGAGAAAGCGTCCTCTCCCCTCCGCGTCCCACGTTCAAGCTGAATGACGCAGCATGTTTCTCGGAAGGCTCTGCCGAGCTATCTAGTACAAGGGAGAGAGTGCCTGCCTCTGCTGAGAAAGGTTTTGACGTGGGGATTGCTGGACAGGCGGCAGAGCGTTCCCCAGGCCGTGCGAAGTTTAGGCTTTGGTGACTCTGGAGGGTCCCAAGGGTCCAGAATTGTGCCTGGGAAAGCTGTCCTCTTTTTCTTTCTCCGGCTGGAAGTAAACAGCTGGCAACCGACTGCCGTACGCAGACGTCCTGGGGGAGCCCCCCGGTTTCATTCGGGACGCACATTGGTGTCTCACAGAAGAGCCCAAATTCCTAATTGGGGGCACACCAGCGTGGAATGTAAGGCTGTTTAGAACTGCGTACCCTGAGGCCGTTGGAAGGCCGTACAAACGAGAGCTTTCGAGGGAACAGGGCAGCGCTTCGCCATCATCGTTGCACGTTCACGGAGCTTAATCAAACGAACGCATTTACTTCCTGGGGCTCAAACGCAACAGAGGAGTTGGAAGGCATACAGTGCCCTTTGACAGTTGTTACAACGAACGTGAGTGCACAGTGTCTCGTGAAATAAATCCCTAGCACTGTTGAAGCATTCCCTTAACGCGTGCTTCTTCGCTCCTCTGGCACTCCGAGGTGTTACTGACGGGGGAAATCTGGACTTTTGCTTGAGGCCGGGGTGGGGCGGGGGGGCTCACAATTCTTTTGTCGGCGAGCTCCAGAGTGCTCTTGCTGAAGGTCCCAGCAAGGAACTGAGAGCAGCAGGCCTCACACGAGTACACTCAGACGGCTTCCGTCACGAGTACACTCAGGCCTCTTATGTGAGGCCTTCCGGCAGCAAAGAGAAGGTGGGCGCGAGGAGTGTGCTTCAGGCAGCTTAGCACTCGCCACTGTCTCGTCTACCACGGAGGGGAATAAGGTTTGCCCAGGGTCGCCCAGTTTCAAAGCTGAGCTCACGTAGTTATCCTCAGTGGTTTCTGATTACCCCAAGGAAACACACGGGAGGAACAAGGCCCTTCCATGGAGGCCCTTTTGGGCACAGGGACCTCTGCATGGGATCTAGTGGGTAAGTATGGCAGTACCTTAGATAGGCCTCAGTGACCAAGGCTGTCGTCTGGCTCATGCCTTAGCTGTGTTAAGTGTGGAAAACGTGCTGGTCCTCAGGCTGGGCCCACAGCCTAGCTTTCGCTTCTGTGAGAGTGCTGTCCCGAGTCTCCTCCTGGAGCCAGTCGTCCGCACGGTGCCTTCTGGCACTGCAGTTCTCTTTCAGTCAAGGAGGCCGTGCGACTGGCAGAGGGAGTCTGCGCAGCACTGCCTTCGCGAGGCTCTTTGACGACTGGGGCACTCAACCCAGGCAAGCCAGAGAGCAGTACGTTGCCCTTGCTATGAATGTGAAGAGCTTTCTCCAGGGGCCTGTTTAGGCTAAGGTTCCTCAGAAGCCAGGAGCCGCCCTTCCGGCACGGAGAGAAGTCATCCTGCGAAATTGGCGAACGAGCTCCTATCCTGTGTGCCCCCAGGAGCGTCGCAGAGTTAAGGCACTCCGTGGTGGAGTATGGCCTCATGGAAACCACTGCACACCCAACTCCCCCGACGTGAAACACTGGAACTTCACCTTGAGGCCTGAGGTCACCTTTCGTTTGGCCGGAGCCGAACATGTGGTGCCGTGGGAGGGGTTTCTAGAAAGGTATTGCCAGCACGGTTTTCGCTTTGGGAGAACACGCAGCCTCGGCCCACAACGACAGTCCTGCCGTGCAGAGACGTCGGGCCGCTAGTGCTGTTCAAGGCAGCTTTGAAGCCAAGCGCAAGGCGCCTCCAAACGGGGAGAAAGCGTCCTCTCCCCTCCGCGTCCCACGTTCAAGCTGAATGACGCAGCATGTTTCTCGGAAGGCTCTGCCGAGCTATCCAGCACAAGGGAGAGAGTGCCTGCCTCTGCTGAGAAAGGTTTTGACGTGGGGATTGCTGGACAGGCGGAAGAGCGTTCCCCAGGCCGTGCAAAGTTTAGGCCTTGGTGATTCTGGATGGTCCCAAGGGTCCAGAATTGTCCCTGGGAAAGCTGTCCTTTTCCCCTCTTTTTCCGGCTGGAAGCACACCTCTGGCATCCGACTGCCGTTCGGCGACGTCCTGGGGGAGACGCCCTGGTTTCACTTGTGGCGCACACTGGTGTTTCTCAGAAGAGCCCAAATTCCTCCCTGCGGCTGGGTGGGGGGCTTGGCACACCAGCATGGAATGTAAGGCTGTTTAGAACTGCGTACCTTGAGGCCGTGTGAAGGCCGCGCGAACGAGAGCTTTCGAGCGAACAGGGCAGCGCTTCGCCATCACCGTTGCACATTCACGGAGCTTAGTCAAACGAACGCATTTACTTCCTGGGGCTCAAACGCAGCCGAGGAGTCGGAAGGCATACAGTGAGTGCCCTTTGACAGTTGTTACAACGAACGTGAGTGCACAGTGTCTCGTGAAATACCTTCCACGGTTGAAGCATTCCGTTAACGCGAGCCCCTCCGCTCCCTCTGGCACTCCGAGGTGTTACTGTCGGGGGAAATCTGGACTCTTGCTTGAGGCCGGGGTGGGGCGGGGGGACTCACAGTTCTTCTGCCGGCGAGCTCCAGAGCGCTCCTGCTGAAGCCCCCAGCAAGGAACTGAGAGCGGCAGGCCTCACACGAGTCGACTCAGACTTCTTCTGTCACGAGTACACTCAGACTTCTTATGTGAGGCCTTCCGGCAGCAAAGAGAAGGTGCGCGCGAGGAGTGTGCTTCAGGCAGCTTAGGACCCGCCACTGTCTCGTCCACCACGGAGGGGAATCAGGTTTGGCCAGGGTCGCCCAGCTTCATACCTGAGCTCCTACAGGTATCCTCAGTGGTTTCTGATTACCTCAAGGAAACACAACGGGAGGAACAGGGCCCTTCCGTGGAGGCCCTTCTGGGCACAGGGACCTCTGCGTGGGATCTACTGGGTAAGTATGGCAGTACCTGAGGTAGGCCTCAGTGACCAAGGCTCTCTGGCTCACGCCTAGCTGTGTAGAGAAGTGTGGCAAACGTACGTACGGCTCCTCAGGCTGGGCCCACAGCCTAGCTTTCGCTTCTGTGAGAGTGCTGTCCCGAGTCTCTTCCTGGAGCCAGTCGTCAGCGCGGTGCCTTTTGGCACTGCAGTTCTCTTTCAGTCAAGGAGGCCGTTCGACTGACTGGCAAAGGGAGTCCGCCCAGCGCTGCTTTCGCCAGTCTCTCTGACGACTGGGCCACTCAACCCGGGCAACCCAGAGAGGAGTACACTGCCCTAGCTATGACTGTGAAGAGCTGTCTCCAGGGGCCTGCTTACGCTCAGGTTCCTCAGAAGCCAGAGGCCGCCGTTCCGGCACGGAGAGAGGTCATCATGCGAAACTGGCGAGCGGGCTCCTACCCTGTGTGTCCCCAGGAGCGTCGCCGGGTTAAGGCACTCCGTGGTGGAGTATGGCCTCATTGGAGACCCCCTGCACGCCCAACTCCCCTGACGTGAAACACTGGAACTTCACCTTGAGGCCTGAGGTCACCTTTCGTTCGGCCGGAGCCGGACCTGGGGTGCCGTGGGAGGAGTTCCTAGAAAGGGATTGCCAGCACGGTTTTCGCTTTGGGAGAACACGCAGCCTCGGCCCACAACGACAGTCCTGCCGTGCAGAGACGTCGGGCCGCTAGTGCTGTTCAAGGCAGCTTTGAAGCCAAGCGCAAGGCGCCTCCAAACGGGGAGAAAGCGTCCTCTCCCCTCCGCGTCCCACGTTCAAGCTGAATGACGCAGCATGTTTCTCGGAAGGCTCTGCCGAGCTATCTAGTACAAGGGAGAGAGTGCCTGCCTCTGCTGAGAAAGGTTTTGACGTGGGGATTGCTGGACAGGCGGCAGAGCGTTCCCCAGGCCGTGCGAAGTTTAGGCTTTGGTGACTCTGGAGGGTCCCAAGGGTCCAGAATTGTGCCTGGGAAAGCTGTCCTCTTTTTCTTTCTCCGGCTGGAAGTAAACAGCTGGCAACCGACTGCCGTACGCAGACGTCCTGGGGGAGCCCCCCGGTTTCATTCGGGACGCACATTGGTGTCTCACAGAAGAGCCCAAATTCCTAATTGGGGGCACACCAGCGTGGAATGTAAGGCTGTTTAGAACTGCGTACCCTGAGGCCGTTGGAAGGCCGTACAAACGAGAGCTTTCGAGGGAACAGGGCAGCGCTTCGCCATCATCGTTGCACGTTCACGGAGCTTAATCAAACGAACGCATTTACTTCCTGGGGCTCAAACGCAACAGAGGAGTTGGAAGGCATACAGTGCCCTTTGACAGTTGTTACAACGAACGTGAGTGCACAGTGTCTCGTGAAATAAATCCCTAGCACTGTTGAAGCATTCCGTTAACGCGTGCTTCTTCGCTCCTCTGGCACTCCGAGGTGTTACTGACGGGGGAAATCTGGACTTTTGCTTGAGGCCGGGGTGGGGCGGGGGGGCTCACAATTCTTTTGTCGGCGAGCTCCAGAGTGCTCTTGCTGAAGGTCCCAGCAAGGAACTGAGAGCAGCAGGCCTCACACGAGTACACTCAGACGGCTTCCGTCACGAGTACACTCAGGCCTCTTATGTGAGGCCTTCCGGCAGCAAAGAGAAGGTGGGCGCGAGGAGTGTGCTTCAGGCAGCTTAGCACTCGCCACTGTCTCGTCTACCACGGAGGGGAATAAGGTTTGCCCAGGGTCGCCCAGTTTCAAAGCTGAGCTCACGTAGTTATCCTCAGTGGTTTCTGATTACCCCAAGGAAACACACGGGAGGAACAAGGCCCTTCCATGGAGGCCCTTTTGGGCACAGGGACCTCTGCATGGGATCTAGTGGGTAAGTATGGCAGTACCTTAGATAGGCCTCAGTGACCAAGGCTGTCGTCTGGCTCATGCCTTAGCTGTGTTAAGTGTGGAAAACGTGCTGGTCCTCAGGCTGGGCCCACAGCCTAGCTTTCGCTTCTGTGAGAGTGCTGTCCCGAGTCTCCTCCTGGAGCCAGTCGTCCGCACGGTGCCTTCTGGCACTGCAGTTCTCTTTCAGTCAAGGAGGCCGTGCGACTGGCAGAGGGAGTCTGCGCAGCACTGCCTTCGCGAGGCTCTTTGACGACTGGGGCACTCAACCCAGGCAAGCCAGAGAGCAGTACGTTGCCCTTGCTATGAATGTGAAGAGCTTTCTCCAGGGGCCTGTTTAGGCTAAGGTTCCTCAGAAGCCAGGAGCCGCCCTTCCGGCACGGAGAGAAGTCATCCTGCGAAATTGGCGAACGAGCTCCTATCCTGTGTGCCCCCAGGAGCGTCGCAGAGTTAAGGCACTCCGTGGTGGAGTATGGCCTCATGGAAACCACTGCACACCCAACTCCCCCGACGTGAAACACTGGAACTTCACCTTGAGGCCTGAGGTCACCTTTCGTTTGGCCGGAGCCGAACATGTGGTGCCGTGGGAGGGGTTTCTAGAAAGGTATTGCCAGCACGGTTTTCGCTTTGGGAGAACACGCAGCCTCGGCCCACAACGACAGTCCTGCCGTGCAGAGACGTCGGGCCGCTAGTGCTGTTCAAGGCAGCTTTGAAGCCAAGCGCAAGGCGCCTCCAAACGGGGAGAAAGCGTCCTCTCCCCTCCGCGTCCCACGTTCAAGCTGAATGACGCAGCATGTTTCTCGGAAGGCTCTGCCGAGCTATCCAGTACAAGGGAGAGAGTGCCTGCCTCTGCTGAGAAAGGTTTTGACGTGGGGATTGCTGGACAGGCGGAAGAGCGTTCCCCAGGCCGTGCAAAGTTTAGGCCTTGGTGATTCTGGATGGTCCCAAGGGTCCAGAATTGTCCCTGGGAAAGCTGTCCTTTTCCCCTCTTTTTCCGGCTGGAAGCACACCTCTGGCATCCGACTGCCGTTCGGCGACGTCCTGGGGGAGACGCCCTGGTTTCACTTGTGGCGCACACTGGTGTTTCTCAGAAGAGCCCAAATTCCTCCCTGCGGGTGGGTGGGGGGCTTGGCACACCAGCATGGAATGTAAGGCTGTTTAGAACTGCGTACCTTGAGGCCGTGTGAAGGCCGCGCGAACGAGAGCTTTCGAGCGAACAGGGCAGCGCTTCGCCATCACCGTTGCACATTCACGGAGCTTAGTCAAACGAACGCATTTACTTCCTGGGGCTCAAACACAGCCGAGGAGTCGGAAGGCATACAGTGAGTGCCCTTTGACAGTTGTTACAACGAACGTGAGTGCACAGTGTCTCGTGAAATACCTTCCACGGTTGAAGCATTCCGTTAACGCGAGCCCCTCCGCTCCCTCTGGCACTCCGAGGTGTTACTGTCGGGGGAAATCTGGACTCTTGCTTGAGGCCGGGGTGGGGCGGGGGGACTCACAGTTCTTCTGCCGGCGAGCTCCAGAGCGCTCCTGCTGAAGCCCCCAGCAAGGAACTGAGAGCGGCAGGCCTCACACGAGTCGACTCAGACTTCTTCTGTCACGAGTACACTCAGACTTCTTATGTGAGGCCTTCCGGCAGCAAAGAGAAGGTGCGCGCGAGGAGTGTGCTTCAGGCAGCTTAGGACCCGCCACTGTCTCGTCCACCACGGAGGGGAATCAGGTTTGGCCAGGGTCGCCCAGCTTCATACCTGAGCTCCTACAGGTATCCTCAGTGGTTTCTCATTACCTCAAGGAAACACAACGGGAGGAACAGGGCCCTTCCGTGGAGGCCCTTCTGGGCACAGGGACCTCTGCGTGGGATCTACTGGGTAAGTATGGCAGTACCTGAGGTAGGCCTCAGTGACCAAGGCTCTCTGGCTCACGCCTAGCTGTGTAGAGAAGTGTGGCAAACGTACGTACGGCTCCTCAGGCTGGGCCCACAGCCTAGCTTTCGCTTCTGTGAGAGTGCTGTCCCGAGTCTCCTCCTGGAGCCAGTCGTCAGCGCGGTGCCTTTTGGCACTGCAGTTCTCTTTCAGTCAAGGAGGCCGTTCGACTGACTGGCAAAGGGAGTCCGCCCAGCGCTGCTTTCGCCAGTCTCTCTGACGACTGGGCCACTCAACCCGGGCAACCCAGAGAGGAGTACACTGCCCTAGCTATGACTGTGAAGAGCTGTCTCCAGGGGCCTGCTTACGCTCAGGTTCCTCAGAAGCCAGAGGCCGCCGTTCCGGCACGGAGAGAGGTCATCATGCGAAACTGGCGAGCGGGCTCCTACCCTGTGTGTCCCCAGGAGCGTCGCCGGGTTAAGGCACTCCGTGGTGGAGTATGGCCTCATTGGAGACCCCCTGCACGCCCAACTCCCCTGACGTGAAACACTGGAACTTCACCTTGAGGCCTGAGGTCACCTTTCGTTCGGCCGGAGCCGGACCTGGGGTGCCGTGGGAGGAGTTCCTAGAAAGGGATTGCCAGCACGGTTTTCGCTTTGGGAGAACACGCAGCCTCGGCCCACAACGACAGTCCTGCCGTGCAGAGACGTCGGGCCGCTAGTGCTGTTCAAGGCAGCTTTGAAGCCAAGCGCAAGGCGCCTCCAAACGGGGAGAAAGCGTCCTCTCCCCTCCGCGTCCCACGTTCAAGCTGAATGACGCAGCATGTTTCTCGGAAGGCTCTGCCGAGCTATCTAGTACAAGGGAGAGAGTGCCTGCCTCTGCTGAGAAAGGTTTTGACGTGGGGATTGCTGGACAGGCGGCAGAGCGTTCCCCAGGCCGTGCGAAGTTTAGGCTTTGGTGACTCTGGAGGGTCCCAAGGGTCCAGAATTGTGCCTGGGAAAGCTGTCCTCTTTTTCTTTCTCCGGCTGGAAGTAAACAGCTGGCAACCGACTGCCGTACGCAGACGTCCTGGGGGAGCCCCCCGGTTTCATTCGGGACGCACATTGGTGTCTCACAGAAGAGCCCAAATTCCTAATTGGGGGCACACCAGCGTGGAATGTAAGGCTGTTTAGAACTGCGTACCCTGAGGCCGTTGGAAGGCCGTACAAACGAGAGCTTTCGAGGGAACAGGGCAGCGCTTCGCCATCATCGTTGCACGTTCACGGAGCTTAATCAAACGAACGCATTTACTTCCTGGGGCTCAAACGCAACAGAGGAGTTGGAAGGCATACAGTGCCCTTTGACAGTTGTTACAACGAACGTGAGTGCACAGTGTCTCGTGAAATAAATCCCTAGCACTGTTGAAGCATTCCGTTAACGCGTGCTTCTTCGCTCCTCTGGCACTCCGAGGTGTTACTGACGGGGGAAATCTGGACTTTTGCTTGAGGCCGGGGTGGGGCGGGGGGGCTCACAATTCTTTTGTCGGCGAGCTCCAGAGTGCTCTTGCTGAAGGTCCCAGCAAGGAACTGAGAGCAGCAGGCCTCACACGAGTACACTCAGACGGCTTCCGTCACGAGTACACTCAGGCCTCTTATGTGAGGCCTTCCGGCAGCAAAGAGAAGGTGGGCGCGAGGAGTGTGCTTCAGGCAGCTTAGCACTCGCCACTGTCTCGTCTACCACGGAGGGGAATAAGGTTTGCCCAGGGTCGCCCAGTTTCAAAGCTGAGCTCACGTAGTTATCCTCAGTGGTTTCTGATTACCCCAAGGAAACACACGGGAGGAACAAGGCCCTTCCATGGAGGCCCTTTTGGGCACAGGGACCTCTGCATGGGATCTAGTGGGTAAGTATGGCAGTACCTTAGATAGGCCTCAGTGACCAAGGCTGTCGTCTGGCTCATGCCTTAGCTGTGTTAAGTGTGGAAAACGTGCTGGTCCTCAGGCTGGGCCCACAGCCTAGCTTTCGCTTCTGTGAGAGTGCTGTCCCGAGTCTCCTCCTGGAGCCAGTCGTCCGCACGGTGCCTTCTGGCACTGCAGTTCTCTTTCAGTCAAGGAGGCCGTGCGACTGGCAGAGGGAGTCTGCGCAGCACTGCCTTCGCGAGGCTGTTTGACGACTGGGGCACTCAACCCAGGCAAGCCAGAGAGCAGTACGTTGCCCTTGCTATGAATGTGAAGAGCTTTCTCCAGGGGCCTGTTTAGGCTAAGGTTCCTCAGAAGCCAGGAGCCGCCCTTCCGGCACGGAGAGAAGTCATCCTGCGAAATTGGCGAACGAGCTCCTATCCTGTGTGCCCCCAGGAGCGTCGCAGAGTTAAGGCACTCCGTGGTGGAGTATGGCCTCATGGAAACCACTGCACACCCAACTCCCCCGACGTGAAACACTGGAACTTCACCTTGAGGCCTGAGGTCACCTTTCGTTTGGCCGGAGCCGAACATGTGGTGCCGTGGGAGGGGTTTCTAGAAAGGTATTGCCAGCACGGTTTTCGCTTTGGGAGAACACGCAGCCTCGGCCCACAACGACAGTCCTGCCGTGCAGAGACGTCGGGCCGCTAGTGCTGTTCAAGGCAGCTTTGAAGCCAAGCGCAAGGCGCCTCCAAACGGGGAGAAAGCGTCCTCTCCCCTCCGCGTCCCACGTTCAAGCTGAATGACGCAGCATGTTTCTCGGAAGGCTCTGCCGAGCTATCCAGCACAAGGGAGAGAGTGCCTGCCTCTGCTGAGAAAGGTTTTGACGTGGGGATTGCTGGACAGGCGGAAGAGCGTTCCCCAGGCCGTGCAAAGTTTAGGCCTTGGTGATTCTGGATGGTCCCAAGGGTCCAGAATTGTCCCTGGGAAAGCTGTCCTTTTCCCCTCTTTTTCCGGCTGGAAGCACACCTCTGGCATCCGACTGCCGTTCGGCGACGTCCTGGGGGAGACGCCCTGGTTTCACTTGTGGCGCACACTGGTGTTTCTCAGAAGAGCCCAAATTCCTCCCTGCGGCTGGGTGGGGGGCTTGGCACACCAGCATGGAATGTAAGGCTGTTTAGAACTGCGTACCTTGAGGCCGTGTGAAGGCCGCGCGAACGAGAGCTTTCGAGCGAACAGGGCAGCGCTTCGCCATCACCGTTGCACATTCACGGAGCTTAGTCAAACGAACGCATTTACTTCCTGGGGCTCAAACACAGCCGAGGAGTCGGAAGGCATACAGTGAGTGCCCTTTGACAGTTGTTACAACGAACGTGAGTGCACAGTGTCTCGTGAAATACCTTCCACGGTTGAAGCATTCCGTTAACGCGAGCCCCTCCGCTCCCTCTGGCACTCCGAGGTGTTACTGTCGGGGGAAATCTGGACTCTTGCTTGAGGCCGGGGTGGGGCGGGGGGACTCACAGTTCTTCTGCCGGCGAGCTCCAGAGCGCTCCTGCTGAAGCCCCCAGCAAGGAACTGAGAGCGGCAGGCCTCACACGAGTCGACTCAGACTTCTTCTGTCACGAGTACACTCAGACTTCTTATGTGAGGCCTTCCGGCAGCAAAGAGAAGGTGCGCGCGAGGAGTGTGCTTCAGGCAGCTTAGGACCCGCCACTGTCTCGTCCACCACGGAGGGGAATCAGGTTTGGCCAGGGTCGCCCAGCTTCATACCTGAGCTCCTACAGGTATCCTCAGTGGTTTCTCATTACCTCAAGGAAACACAACGGGAGGAACAGGGCCCTTCCGTGGAGGCCCTTCTGGGCACAGGGACCTCTGCGTGGGATCTACTGGGTAAGTATGGCAGTACCTGAGGTAGGCCTCAGTGACCAAGGCTCTCTGGCTCACGCCTAGCTGTGTAGAGAAGTGTGGCAAACGTACGTACGGCTCCTCAGGCTGGGCCCACAGCCTAGCTTTCGCTTCTGTGAGAGTGCTGTCCCGAGTCTCCTCCTGGAGCCAGTCGTCAGCGCGGTGCCTTTTGGCACTGCAGTTCTCTTTCAGTCAAGGAGGCCGTTCGACTGACTGGCAAAGGGAGTCCGCCCAGCGCTGCTTTCGCCAGTCTCTCTGACGACTGGGCCACTCAACCCGGGCAACCCAGAGAGGAGTACACTGCCCTAGCTATGACTGTGAAGAGCTGTCTCCAGGGGCCTGCTTACGCTCAGGTTCCTCAGAAGCCAGAGGCCGCCGTTCCGGCACGGAGAGAGGTCATCATGCGAAACTGGCGAGCGGGCTCCTACCCTGTGTGTCCCCAGGAGCGTCGCCGGGTTAAGGCACTCCGTGGTGGAGTATGGCCTCATTGGAGACCCCCTGCACGCCCAACTCCCCTGACGTGAAACACTGGAACTTCACCTTGAGGCCTGAGGTCACCTTTCGTTCGGCCGGAGCCGGACCTGGGGTGCCGTGGGAGGAGTTCCTAGAAAGGGATTGCCAGCACGGTTTTCGCTTTGGGAGAACACGCAGCCTCGGCCCACAACGACAGTCCTGCCGTGCAGAGACGTCGGGCCGCTAGTGCTGTTCAAGGCAGCTTTGAAGCCAAGCGCAAGGCGCCTCCAAACGGGGAGAAAGCGTCCTCTCCCCTCCGCGTCCCACGTTCAAGCTGAATGACGCAGCATGTTTCTCGGAAGGCTCTGCCGAGCTATCTAGTACAAGGGAGAGAGTGCCTGCCTCTGCTGAGAAAGGTTTTGACGTGGGGATTGCTGGACAGGCGGCAGAGCGTTCCCCAGGCCGTGCGAAGTTTAGGCTTTGGTGACTCTGGAGGGTCCCAAGGGTCCAGAATTGTGCCTGGGAAAGCTGTCCTCTTTTTCTTTCTCCGGCTGGAAGTAAACAGCTGGCAACCGACTGCCGTACGCAGACGTCCTGGGGGAGCCCCCCGGTTTCATTCGGGACGCACATTGGTGTCTCACAGAAGAGCCCAAATTCCTAATTGGGGGCACACCAGCGTGGAATGTAAGGCTGTTTAGAACTGCGTACCCTGAGGCCGTTGGAAGGCCGTACAAACGAGAGCTTTCGAGGGAACAGGGCAGCGCTTCGCCATCATCGTTGCACGTTCACGGAGCTTAATCAAACGAACGCATTTACTTCCTGGGGCTCAAACGCAACAGAGGAGTTGGAAGGCATACAGTGCCCTTTGACAGTTGTTACAACGAACGTGAGTGCACAGTGTCTCGTGAAATAAATCCCTAGCACTGTTGAAGCATTCCGTTAACGCGTGCTTCTTCGCTCCTCTGGCACTCCGAGGTGTTACTGACGGGGGAAATCTGGACTTTTGCTTGAGGCCGGGGTGGGGCGGGGGGGCTCACAATTCTTTTGTCGGCGAGCTCCAGAGTGCTCTTGCTGAAGGTCCCAGCAAGGAACTGAGAGCAGCAGGCCTCACACGAGTACACTCAGACGGCTTCCGTCACGAGTACACTCAGGCCTCTTATGTGAGGCCTTCCGGCAGCAAAGAGAAGGTGGGCGCGAGGAGTGTGCTTCAGGCAGCTTAGCACTCGCCACTGTCTCGTCTACCACGGAGGGGAATAAGGTTTGCCCAGGGTCGCCCAGTTTCAAAGCTGAGCTCACGTAGTTATCCTCAGTGGTTTCTGATTACCTCAAGGAAACACACGGGAGGAACAAGGCCCTTCCATGGAGGCCCTTTTGGGCACAGGGACCTCTGCATGGGATCTAGTGGGTAAGTATGGCAGTACCTTAGATAGGCCTCAGTGACCAAGGCTGTCGTCTGGCTCATGCCTTAGCTGTGTTAAGTGTGGAAAACGTGCTGGTCCTCAGGCTGGGCCCACAGCCTAGCTTTCGCTTCTGTGAGAGTGCTGTCCCGAGTCTCCTCCTGGAGCCAGTCGTCCGCACGGTGCCTTCTGGCACTGCAGTTCTCTTTCAGTCAAGGAGGCCGTGCGACTGGCAGAGGGAGTCTGCGCAGCACTGCCTTCGCGAGGCTCTTTGACGACTGGGGCACTCAACCCAGGCAAGCCAGAGAGCAGTACGTTGCCCTTGCTATGAATGTGAAGAGCTTTCTCCAGGGGCCTGTTTAGGCTAAGGTTCCTCAGAAGCCAGGAGCCGCCCTTCCGGCACGGAGAGAAGTCATCCTGCGAAATTGGCGAACGAGCTCCTATCCTGTGTGCCCCCAGGAGCGTCGCAGAGTTAAGGCACTCCGTGGTGGAGTATGGCCTCATGGAAACCACTGCACACCCAACTCCCCCGACGTGAAACACTGGAACTTCACCTTGAGGCCTGAGGTCACCTTTCGTTTGGCCGGAGCCGAACATGTGGTGCCGTGGGAGGGGTTTCTAGAAAGGTATTGCCAGCACGGTTTTCGCTTTGGGAGAACACGCAGCCTCGGCCCACAACGACAGTCCTGCCGTGCAGAGACGTCGGGCCGCTAGTGCTGTTCAAGGCAGCTTTGAAGCCAAGCGCAAGGCGCCTCCAAACGGGGAGAAAGCGTCCTCTCCCCTCCGCGTCCCACGTTCAAGCTGAATGACGCAGCATGTTTCTCGGAAGGCTCTGCCGAGCTATCCAGTACAAGGGAGAGAGTGCCTGCCTCTGCTGAGAAAGGTTTTGACGTGGGGATTGCTGGACAGGCGGCAGAGCGTTCCCCAGGCCGTGCAAAGTTTAGGCCTTGGTGATTCTGGATGGTCCCAAGGGTCCAGAATTGTCCCTGGGAAAGCTGTCCTTTTCCCCTCTTTTTCCGGCTGGAAGCACACCTCTGGCATCCGACTGCCGTTCGGCGACGTCCTGGGGGAGACGCCCTGGTTTCACTTGTGGCGCACACTGGTGTTTCTCAGAAGAGCCCAAATTCCTCCCTGCGGGTGGGTGGGGGGCTTGGCACACCAGCATGGAATGTAAGGCTGTTTAGAACTGCGTACCTTGAGGCCGTGTGAAGGCCGCGCGAACGAGAGCTTTCGAGCGAACAGGGCAGCGCTTCGCCATCACCGTTGCACATTCACGGAGCTTAGTCAAACGAACGCATTTACTTCCTGGGGCTCAAACACAGCCGAGGAGTCGGAAGGCATACAGTGAGTGCCCTTTGACAGTTGTTACAACGAACGTGAGTGCACAGTGTCTCGTGAAATACCTTCCACGGTTGAAGCATTCCGTTAACGCGAGCCCCTCCGCTCCCTCTGGCACTCCGAGGTGTTACTGTCGGGGGAAATCTGGACTCTTGCTTGAGGCCGGGGTGGGGCGGGGGGACTCACAGTTCTTCTGCCGGCGAGCTCCAGAGCGCTCCTGCTGAAGCCCCCAGCAAGGAACTGAGAGCGGCAGGCCTCACACGAGTCGACTCAGACTTCTTCTGTCACGAGTACACTCAGACTTCTTATGTGAGGCCTTCCGGCAGCAAAGAGAAGGTGCGCGCGAGGAGTGTGCTTCAGGCAGCTTAGGACCCGCCACTGTCTCGTCCACCACGGAGGGGAATCAGGTTTGGCCAGGGTCGCCCAGCTTCATACCTGAGCTCCTACAGGTATCCTCAGTGGTTTCTCATTACCTCAAGGAAACACAACGGGAGGAACAGGGCCCTTCCGTGGAGGCCCTTCTGGGCACAGGGACCTCTGCGTGGGATCTACTGGGTAAGTATGGCAGTACCTGAGGTAGGCCTCAGTGACCAAGGCTCTCTGGCTCACGCCTAGCTGTGTAGAGAAGTGTGGCAAACGTACGTACGGCTCCTCAGGCTGGGCCCACAGCCTAGCTTTCGCTTCTGTGAGAGTGCTGTCCCGAGTCTCTTCCTGGAGCCAGTCGTCAGCGCGGTGCCTTTTGGCACTGCAGTTCTCTTTCAGTCAAGGAGGCCGTTCGACTGACTGGCAAAGGGAGTCCGCCCAGCGCTGCTTTCGCCAGTCTCTCTGACGACTGGGCCACTCAACCCGGGCAACCCAGAGAGGAGTACACTGCCCTAGCTATGACTGTGAAGAGCTGTCTCCAGGGGCCTGCTTACGCTCAGGTTCCTCAGAAGCCAGAGGCCGCCGTTCCGGCACGGAGAGAGGTCATCATGCGAAACTGGCGAGCGGGCTCCTACCCTGTGTGTCCCCAGGAGCGTCGCCGGGTTAAGGCACTCCGTGGTGGAGTATGGCCTCATTGGAGACCCCCTGCACGCCCAACTCCCCTGACGTGAAACACTGGAACTTCACCTTGAGGCCTGAGGTCACCTTTCGTTCGGCCGGAGCCGGACCTGGGGTGCCGTGGGAGGAGTTCCTAGAAAGGGATTGCCAGCACGGTTTTCGCTTTGGGAGAACACGCAGCCTCGGCCCACAACGACAGTCCTGCCGTGCAGAGACGTCGGGCCGCTAGTGCTGTTCAAGGCAGCTTTGAAGCCAAGCGCAAGGCGCCTCCAAACGGGGAGAAAGCGTCCTCTCCCCTCCGCGTCCCACGTTCAAGCTGAATGACGCAGCATGTTTCTCGGAAGGCTCTGCCGAGCTATCTAGTACAAGGGAGAGAGTGCCTGCCTCTGCTGAGAAAGGTTTTGACGTGGGGATTGCTGGACAGGCGGCAGAGCGTTCCCCAGGCCGTGCGAAGTTTAGGCTTTGGTGACTCTGGAGGGTCCCAAGGGTCCAGAATTGTGCCTGGGAAAGCTGTCCTCTTTTTCTTTCTCCGGCTGGAAGTAAACAGCTGGCAACCGACTGCCGTACGCAGACGTCCTGGGGGAGCCCCCCGGTTTCATTCGGGACGCACATTGGTGTCTCACAGAAGAGCCCAAATTCCTAATTGGGGGCACACCAGCGTGGAATGTAAGGCTGTTTAGAACTGCGTACCCTGAGGCCGTTGGAAGGCCGTACAAACGAGAGCTTTCGAGGGAACAGGGCAGCGCTTCGCCATCATCGTTGCACGTTCACGGAGCTTAATCAAACGAACGCATTTACTTCCTGGGGCTCAAACGCAACAGAGGAGTTGGAAGGCATACAGTGCCCTTTGACAGTTGTTACAACGAACGTGAGTGCACAGTGTCTCGTGAAATAAATCCCTAGCACTGTTGAAGCATTCCGTTAACGCGTGCTTCTTCGCTCCTCTGGCACTCCGAGGTGTTACTGACGGGGGAAATCTGGACTTTTGCTTGAGGCCGGGGTGGGGCGGGGGGGCTCACAATTCTTTTGTCGGCGAGCTCCAGAGTGCTCTTGCTGAAGGTCCCAGCAAGGAACTGAGAGCAGCAGGCCTCACACGAGTACACTCAGACGGCTTCCGTCACGAGTACACTCAGGCCTCTTATGTGAGGCCTTCCGGCAGCAAAGAGAAGGTGGGCGCGAGGAGTGTGCTTCAGGCAGCTTAGCACTCGCCACTGTCTCGTCTACCACGGAGGGGAATAAGGTTTGCCCAGGGTCGCCCAGTTTCAAAGCTGAGCTCACGTAGTTATCCTCAGTGGTTTCTGATTACCTCAAGGAAACACACGGGAGGAACAAGGCCCTTCCATGGAGGCCCTTTTGGGCACAGGGACCTCTGCATGGGATCTAGTGGGTAAGTATGGCAGTACCTTAGATAGGCCTCAGTGACCAAGGCTGTCGTCTGGCTCATGCCTTAGCTGTGTTAAGTGTGGAAAACGTGCTGGTCCTCAGGCTGGGCCCACAGCCTAGCTTTCGCTTCTGTGAGAGTGCTGTCCCGAGTCTCCTCCTGGAGCCAGTCGTCCGCACGGTGCCTTCTGGCACTGCAGTTCTCTTTCAGTCAAGGAGGCCGTGCGACTGGCAGAGGGAGTCTGCGCAGCACTGCCTTCGCGAGGCTCTTTGACGACTGGGGCACTCAACCCAGGCAAGCCAGAGAGCAGTACGTTGCCCTTGCTATGAATGTGAAGAGCTTTCTCCAGGGGCCTGTTTAGGCTAAGGTTCCTCAGAAGCCAGGAGCCGCCCTTCCGGCACGGAGAGAAGTCATCCTGCGAAATTGGCGAACGAGCTCCTATCCTGTGTGCCCCCAGGAGCGTCGCAGAGTTAAGGCACTCCGTGGTGGAGTATGGCCTCATGGAAACCACTGCACACCCAACTCCCCCGACGTGAAACACTGGAACTTCACCTTGAGGCCTGAGGTCACCTTTCGTTTGGCCGGAGCCGAACATGTGGTGCCGTGGGAGGGGTTTCTAGAAAGGTATTGCCAGCACGGTTTTCGCTTTGGGAGAACACGCAGCCTCGGCCCACAACGACAGTCCTGCCGTGCAGAGACGTCGGGCCGCTAGTGCTGTTCAAGGCAGCTTTGAAGCCAAGCGCAAGGCGCCTCCAAACGGGGAGAAAGCGTCCTCTCCCCTCCGCGTCCCACGTTCAAGCTGAATGACGCAGCATGTTTCTCGGAAGGCTCTGCCGAGCTATCCAGTACAAGGGAGAGAGTGCCTGCCTCTGCTGAGAAAGGTTTTGACGTGGGGATTGCTGGACAGGCGGCAGAGCGTTCCCCAGGCCGTGCAAAGTTTAGGCCTTGGTGATTCTGGATGGTCCCAAGGGTCCAGAATTGTCCCTGGGAAAGCTGTCCTTTTCCCCTCTTTTTCCGGCTGGAAGCACACCTCTGGCATCCGACTGCCGTTCGGCGACGTCCTGGGGGAGACGCCCTGGTTTCACTTGTGGCGCACACTGGTGTTTCTCAGAAGAGCCCAAATTCCTCCCTGCGGGTGGGTGGGGGGCTTGGCACACCAGCATGGAATGTAAGGCTGTTTAGAACTGCGTACCTTGAGGCCGTGTGAAGGCCGCGCGAACGAGAGCTTTCGAGCGAACAGGGCAGCGCTTCGCCATCACCGTTGCACATTCACGGAGCTTAGTCAAACGAACGCATTTACTTCCTGGGGCTCAAACACAGCCGAGGAGTCGGAAGGCATACAGTGAGTGCCCTTTGACAGTTGTTACAACGAACGTGAGTGCACAGTGTCTCGTGAAATACCTTCCACGGTTGAAGCATTCCGTTAACGCGAGCCCCTCCGCTCCCTCTGGCACTCCGAGGTGTTACTGTCGGGGGAAATCTGGACTCTTGCTTGAGGCCGGGGTGGGGCGGGGGGACTCACAGTTCTTCTGCCGGCGAGCTCCAGAGCGCTCCTGCTGAAGCCCCCAGCAAGGAACTGAGAGCGGCAGGCCTCACACGAGTCGACTCAGACTTCTTCTGTCACGAGTACACTCAGACTTCTTATGTGAGGCCTTCCGGCAGCAAAGAGAAGGTGCGCGCGAGGAGTGTGCTTCAGGCAGCTTAGGACCCGCCACTGTCTCGTCCACCACGGAGGGGAATCAGGTTTGGCCAGGGTCGCCCAGCTTCATACCTGAGCTCCTACAGGTATCCTCAGTGGTTTCTCATTACCTCAAGGAAACACAACGGGAGGAACAGGGCCCTTCCGTGGAGGCCCTTCTGGGCACAGGGACCTCTGCGTGGGATCTACTGGGTAAGTATGGCAGTACCTGAGGTAGGCCTCAGTGACCAAGGCTCTCTGGCTCACGCCTAGCTGTGTAGAGAAGTGTGGCAAACGTACGTACGGCTCCTCAGGCTGGGCCCACAGCCTAGCTTTCGCTTCTGTGAGAGTGCTGTCCCGAGTCTCTTCCTGGAGCCAGTCGTCAGCGCGGTGCCTTTTGGCACTGCAGTTCTCTTTCAGTCAAGGAGGCCGTTCGACTGACTGGCAAAGGGAGTCCGCCCAGCGCTGCTTTCGCCAGTCTCTCTGACGACTGGGCCACTCAACCCGGGCAACCCAGAGAGGAGTACACTGCCCTAGCTATGACTGTGAAGAGCTGTCTCCAGGGGCCTGCTTACGCTCAGGTTCCTCAGAAGCCAGAGGCCGCCGTTCCGGCACGGAGAGAGGTCATCATGCGAAACTGGCGAGCGGGCTCCTACCCTGTGTGTCCCCAGGAGCGTCGCCGGGTTAAGGCACTCCGTGGTGGAGTATGGCCTCATTGGAGACCCCCTGCACGCCCAACTCCCCTGACGTGAAACACTGGAACTTCACCTTGAGGCCTGAGGTCACCTTTCGTTCGGCCGGAGCCGGACCTGGGGTGCCGTGGGAGGAGTTCCTAGAAAGGGATTGCCAGCACGGTTTTCGCTTTGGGAGAACACGCAGCCTCGGCCCACAACGACAGTCCTGCCGTGCAGAGACGTCGGGCCGCTAGTGCTGTTCAAGGCAGCTTTGAAGCCAAGCGCAAGGCGCCTCCAAACGGGGAGAAAGCGTCCTCTCCCCTCCGCGTCCCACGTTCAAGCTGAATGACGCAGCATGTTTCTCGGAAGGCTCTGCCGAGCTATCTAGTACAAGGGAGAGAGTGCCTGCCTCTGCTGAGAAAGGTTTTGACGTGGGGATTGCTGGACAGGCGGCAGAGCGTTCCCCAGGCCGTGCGAAGTTTAGGCTTTGGTGACTCTGGAGGGTCCCAAGGGTCCAGAATTGTGCCTGGGAAAGCTGTCCTCTTTTTCTTTCTCCGGCTGGAAGTAAACAGCTGGCAACCGACTGCCGTACGCAGACGTCCTGGGGGAGCCCCCCGGTTTCATTCGGGACGCACATTGGTGTCTCACAGAAGAGCCCAAATTCCTAATTGGGGGCACACCAGCGTGGAATGTAAGGCTGTTTAGAACTGCGTACCCTGAGGCCGTTGGAAGGCCGTACAAACGAGAGCTTTCGAGGGAACAGGGCAGCGCTTCGCCATCATCGTTGCACGTTCACGGAGCTTAATCAAACGAACGCATTTACTTCCTGGGGCTCAAACGCAACAGAGGAGTTGGAAGGCATACAGTGCCCTTTGACAGTTGTTACAACGAACGTGAGTGCACAGTGTCTCGTGAAATAAATCCCTAGCACTGTTGAAGCATTCCGTTAACGCGTGCTTCTTCGCTCCTCTGGCACTCCGAGGTGTTACTGACGGGGGAAATCTGGACTTTTGCTTGAGGCCGGGGTGGGGCGGGGGGGCTCACAATTCTTTTGTCGGCGAGCTCCAGAGTGCTCTTGCTGAAGGTCCCAGCAAGGAACTGAGAGCAGCAGGCCTCACACGAGTACACTCAGACGGCTTCCGTCACGAGTACACTCAGGCCTCTTATGTGAGGCCTTCCGGCAGCAAAGAGAAGGTGGGCGCGAGGAGTGTGCTTCAGGCAGCTTAGCACTCGCCACTGTCTCGTCTACCACGGAGGGGAATAAGGTTTGCCCAGGGTCGCCCAGTTTCAAAGCTGAGCTCACGTAGTTATCCTCAGTGGTTTCTGATTACCCCAAGGAAACACACGGGAGGAACAAGGCCCTTCCATGGAGGCCCTTTTGGGCACAGGGACCTCTGCATGGGATCTAGTGGGTAAGTATGGCAGTACCTTAGATAGGCCTCAGTGACCAAGGCTGTCGTCTGGCTCATGCCTTAGCTGTGTTAAGTGTGGAAAACGTGCTGGTCCTCAGGCTGGGCCCACAGCCTAGCTTTCGCTTCTGTGAGAGTGCTGTCCCGAGTCTCCTCCTGGAGCCAGTCGTCCGCACGGTGCCTTCTGGCACTGCAGTTCTCTTTCAGTCAAGGAGGCCGTGCGACTGGCAGAGGGAGTCTGCGCAGCACTGCCTTCGCGAGGCTCTTTGACGACTGGGGCACTCAACCCAGGCAAGCCAGAGAGCAGTACGTTGCCCTTGCTATGAATGTGAAGAGCTTTCTCCAGGGGCCTGTTTAGGCTAAGGTTCCTCAGAAGCCAGGAGCCGCCCTTCCGGCACGGAGAGAAGTCATCCTGCGAAATTGGCGAACGAGCTCCTATCCTGTGTGCCCCCAGGAGCGTCGCAGAGTTAAGGCACTCCGTGGTGGAGTATGGCCTCATGGAAACCACTGCACACCCAACTCCCCCGACGTGAAACACTGGAACTTCACCTTGAGGCCTGAGGTCACCTTTCGTTTGGCCGGAGCCGAACATGTGGTGCCGTGGGAGGGGTTTCTAGAAAGGTATTGCCAGCACGGTTTTCGCTTTGGGAGAACACGCAGCCTCGGCCCACAACGACAGTCCTGCCGTGCAGAGACGTCGGGCCGCTAGTGCTGTTCAAGGCAGCTTTGAAGCCAAGCGCAAGGCGCCTCCAAACGGGGAGAAAGCGTCCTCTCCCCTCCGCGTCCCACGTTCAAGCTGAATGACGCAGCATGTTTCTCGGAAGGCTCTGCCGAGCTATCCAGTACAAGGGAGAGAGTGCCTGCCTCTGCTGAGAAAGGTTTTGACGTGGGGATTGCTGGACAGGCGGAAGAGCGTTCCCCAGGCCGTGCAAAGTTTAGGCCTTGGTGATTCTGGATGGTCCCAAGGGTCCAGAATTGTCCCTGGGAAAGCTGTCCTTTTCCCCTCTTTTTCCGGCTGGAAGCACACCTCTGGCATCCGACTGCCGTTCGGCGACGTCCTGGGGGAGACGCCCTGGTTTCACTTGTGGCGCACACTGGTGTTTCTCAGAAGAGCCCAAATTCCTCCCTGCGGCTGGGTGGGGGGCTTGGCACACCAGCATGGAATGTAAGGCTGTTTAGAACTGCGTACCTTGAGGCCGTGTGAAGGCCGCGCGAACGAGAGCTTTCGAGCGAACAGGGCAGCGCTTCGCCATCACCGTTGCACATTCACGGAGCTTAGTCAAACGAACGCATTTACTTCCTGGGGCTCAAACACAGCCGAGGAGTCGGAAGGCATACAGTGAGTGCCCTTTGACAGTTGTTACAACGAACGTGAGTGCACAGTGTCTCGTGAAATACCTTCCACGGTTGAAGCATTCCGTTAACGCGAGCCCCTCCGCTCCCTCTGGCACTCCGAGGTGTTACTGTCGGGGGAAATCTGGACTCTTGCTTGAGGCCGGGGTGGGGCGGGGGGACTCACAGTTCTTCTGCCGGCGAGCTCCAGAGCGCTCCTGCTGAAGCCCCCAGCAAGGAACTGAGAGCGGCAGGCCTCACACGAGTCGACTCAGACTTCTTCTGTCACGAGTACACTCAGACTTCTTATGTGAGGCCTTCCGGCAGCAAAGAGAAGGTGCGCGCGAGGAGTGTGCTTCAGGCAGCTTAGGACCCGCCACTGTCTCGTCCACCACGGAGGGGAATCAGGTTTGGCCAGGGTCGCCCAGCTTCATACCTGAGCTCCTACAGGTATCCTCAGTGGTTTCTCATTACCTCAAGGAAACACAACGGGAGGAACAGGGCCCTTCCGTGGAGGCCCTTCTGGGCACAGGGACCTCTGCGTGGGATCTACTGGGTAAGTATGGCAGTACCTGAGGTAGGCCTCAGTGACCAAGGCTCTCTGGCTCACGCCTAGCTGTGTAGAGAAGTGTGGCAAACGTACGTACGGCTCCTCAGGCTGGGCCCACAGCCTAGCTTTCGCTTCTGTGAGAGTGCTGTCCCGAGTCTCTTCCTGGAGCCAGTCGTCAGCGCGGTGCCTTTTGGCACTGCAGTTCTCTTTCAGTCAAGGAGGCCGTTCGACTGACTGGCAAAGGGAGTCCGCCGAGCGCTGCTTTCGCCAGTCTCTCTGACGACTGGGCCACTCAACCCGGGCAACCCAGAGAGGAGTACACTGCCCTAGCTATGACTGTGAAGAGCTGTCTCCAGGGGCCTGCTTACGCTCAGGTTCCTCAGAAGCCAGAGGCCGCCGTTCCGGCACGGAGAGAGGTCATCATGCGAAACTGGCGAGCGGGCTCCTACCCTGTGTGTCCCCAGGAGCGTCGCCGGGTTAAGGCACTCCGTGGTGGAGTATGGCCTCATTGGAGACCCCCTGCACGCCCAACTCCCCTGACGTGAAACACTGGAACTTCACCTTGAGGCCTGAGGTCACCTTTCGTTCGGCCGGAGCCGGACCTGGGGTGCCGTGGGAGGAGTTCCTAGAAAGGGATTGCCAGCACGGTTTTCGCTTTGGGAGAACACGCAGCCTCGG
Source organism: Leucopleurus acutus (assembly GCF_964270905.1). Classification (NCBI taxonomy): domain Eukaryota; kingdom Metazoa; phylum Chordata; class Mammalia; order Artiodactyla; family Delphinidae; genus Leucopleurus; species Leucopleurus acutus. Next base: position 31,007,272 of record NC_139155.1, read on the forward strand.
CCCACAACGACAGTCCTGCCGTGCAGAGACGTCGGGCCGCTAGTGCTGTTCAAGGCAGCTTTGAAGCCAAGCGCAAGGCGCCTCCAAACGGGGAGAAAGCGTCCTCTCCCCTCCGCGTCCCACGTTCAAGCTGAATGACGCAGCATGTTTCTCGGAAGGCTCTGCCGAGCTATCTAGTACAAGGGAGAGAGTGCCTGCCTCTGCTGAGAAAGGTTTTGACGTGGGGATTGCTGGACAGGCGGCAGAGCGTTCCCCAGGCCGTGCGAAGTTTAGGCTTTGGTGACTCTGGAGGGTCCCAAGGGTCCAGAATTGTGCCTGGGAAAGCTGTCCTCTTTTTCTTTCTCCGGCTGGAAGTAAACAGCTGGCAACCGACTGCCGTACGCAGACGTCCTGGGGGAGCCCCCCAGTTTCATTCGGGACGCACATTGGTGTCTCACAGAAGAGCCCAAATTCCTAATTGGGGGCACACCAGCGTGGAATGTAAGGCTGTTTAGAACTGCGTACCCTGAGGCCGTTGGAAGGCCGTACAAACGAGAGCTTTCGAGGGAACAGGGCAGCGCTTCGCCATCATCGTTGCACGTTCACGGAGCTTAATCAAACGAACGCATTTACTTCCTGGGGCTCAAACGCAACAGAGGAGTTGGAAGGCATACAGTGCCCTTTGACAGTTGTTACAACGAACGTGAGTGCACAGTGTCTCGTGAAATAAATCCCTAGCACTGTTGAAGCATTCCGTTAACGCGTGCTTCTTCGCTCCTCTGGCACTCCGAGGTGTTACTGACGGGGGAAATCTGGACTTTTGCTTGAGGCCGGGGTGGGGCGGGGGGGCTCACAATTCTTTTGTCGGCGAGCTCCAGAGTGCTCTTGCTGAAGGTCCCAGCAAGGAACTGAGAGCAGCAGGCCTCACACGAGTACACTCAGACGGCTTCCGTCACGAGTACACTCAGGCCTCTTATGTGAGGCCTTCCGGCAGCAAAGAGAAGGTGGGCGCGAGGAGTGTGCTTCAGGCAGCTTAGCACTCGCCACTGTCTCGTCTACCACGGAGGGGAATAAGGTTTGCCCAGGGTCGCCCAGTTTCAAAGCTGAGCTCACGTAGTTATCCTCAGTGGTTTCTGATTACCTCAAGGAAACACACGGGAGGAACAAGGCCCTTCCATGGAGGCCCTTTTGGGCACAGGGACCTCTGCATGGGATCTAGTGGGTAAGTATGGCAGTACCTTAGATAGGCCTCAGTGACCAAGGCTGTCGTCTGGCTCATGCCTTAGCTGTGTTAAGTGTGGAAAACGTGCTGGTCCTCAGGCTGGGCCCACAGCCTAGCTTTCGCTTCTGTGAGAGTGCTGTCCCGAGTCTCCTCCTGGAGCCAGTCGTCCGCACGGTGCCTTCTGGCACTGCAGTTCTCTTTCAGTCAAGGAGGCCGTGCGACTGGCAGAGGGAGTCTGCGCAGCACTGCCTTCGCGAGGCTCTTTGACGACTGGGGCACTCAACCCAGGCAAGCCAGAGAGCAGTACGTTGCCCTTGCTATGAATGTGAAGAGCTTTCTCCAGGGGCCTGTTTAGGCTAAGGTTCCTCAGAAGCCAGGAGCCGCCCTTCCGGCACGGAGAGAAGTCATCCTGCGAAATTGGCGAACGAGCTCCTATCCTGTGTGCCCCCAGGAGCGTCGCAGAGTTAAGGCACTCCGTGGTGGAGTATGGCCTCATGGAAACCACTGCACACCCAACTCCCCCGACGTGAAACACTGGAACTTCACCTTGAGGCCTGAGGTCACCTTTCGTTTGGCCGGAGCCGAACATGTGGTGCCGTGGGAGGGGTTTCTAGAAAGGTATTGCCAGCACGGTTTTCGCTTTGGGAGAACACGCAGCCTCGGCCCACAACGACAGTCCTGCCGTGCAGAGACGTCGGGCCGCTAGTGCTGTTCAAGGCAGCTTTGAAGCCAAGCGCAAGGCGCCTCCAAACGGGGAGAAAGCGTCCTCTCCCCTCCGCGTCCCACGTTCAAGCTGAATGACGCAGCATGTTTCTCGGAAGGCTCTGCCGAGCTATCCAGTACAAGGGAGAGAGTGCCTGCCTCTGCTGAGAAAGGTTTTGACGTGGGGATTGCTGGACAGGCGGCAGAGCGTTCCCCAGGCCGTGCAAAGTTTAGGCCTTGGTGATTCTGGATGGTCCCAAGGGTCCAGAATTGTCCCTGGGAAAGCTGTCCTTTTCCCCTCTTTTTCCGGCTGGAAGCACACCTCTGGCATCCGACTGCCGTTCGGCGACGTCCTGGGGGAGACGCCCTGGTTTCACTTGTGGCGCACACTGGTGTTTCTCAGAAGAGCCCAAATTCCTCCCTGCGGCTGGGTGGGGGGCTTGGCACACCAGCATGGAATGTAAGGCTGTTTAGAACTGCGTACCTTGAGGCCGTGTGAAGGCCGCGCGAACGAGAGCTTTCGAGCGAACAGGGCAGCGCTTCGCCATCACCGTTGCACATTCACGGAGCTTAGTCAAACGAACGCATTTACTTCCTGGGGCTCAAACACAGCCGAGGAGTCGGAAGGCATACAGTGAGTGCCCTTTGACAGTTGTTACAACGAACGTGAGTGCACAGTGTCTCGTGAAATACCTTCCACGGTTGAAGCATTCCGTTAACGCGAGCCCCTCCGCTCCCTCTGGCACTCCGAGGTGTTACTGTCGGGGGAAATCTGGACTCTTGCTTGAGGCCGGGGTGGGGCGGGGGGACTCACAGTTCTTCTGCCGGCGAGCTCCAGAGCGCTCCTGCTGAAGCCCCCAGCAAGGAACTGAGAGCGGCAGGCCTCACACGAGTCGACTCAGACTTCTTCTGTCACGAGTACACTCAGACTTCTTATGTGAGGCCTTCCGGCAGCAAAGAGAAGGTGCGCGCGAGGAGTGTGCTTCAGGCAGCTTAGGACCCGCCACTGTCTCGTCCACCACGGAGGGGAATCAGGTTTGGCCAGGGTCGCCCAGCTTCATACCTGAGCTCCTACAGGTATCCTCAGTGGTTTCTCATTACCTCAAGGAAACACAACGGGAGGAACAGGGCCCTTCCGTGGAGGCCCTTCTGGGCACAGGGACCTCTGCGTGGGATCTACTGGGTAAGTATGGCAGTACCTGAGGTAGGCCTCAGTGACCAAGGCTCTCTGGCTCACGCCTAGCTGTGTAGAGAAGTGTGGCAAACGTACGTACGGCTCCTCAGGCTGGGCCCACAGCCTAGCTTTCGCTTCTGTGAGAGTGCTGTCCCGAGTCTCTTCCTGGAGCCAGTCGTCAGCGCGGTGCCTTTTGGCACTGCAGTTCTCTTTCAGTCAAGGAGGCCGTTCGACTGACTGGCAAAGGGAGTCCGCCGAGCGCTGCTTTCGCCAGTCTCTCTGACGACTGGGCCACTCAACCCGGGCAACCCAGAGAGGAGTACACTGCCCTAGCTATGACTGTGAAGAGCTGTCTCCAGGGGCCTGCTTACGCTCAGGTTCCTCAGAAGCCAGAGGCCGCCGTTCCGGCACGGAGAGAGGTCATCATGCGAAACTGGCGAGCGGGCTCCTACCCTGTGTGTCCCCAGGAGCGTCGCCGGGTTAAGGCACTCCGTGGTGGAGTATGGCCTCATTGGAGACCCCCTGCACGCCCAACTCCCCTGACGTGAAACACTGGAACTTCACCTTGAGGCCTGAGGTCACCTTTCGTTCGGCCGGAGCCGGACCTGGGGTGCCGTGGGAGGAGTTCCTAGAAAGGGATTGCCAGCACGGTTTTCGCTTTGGGAGAACACGCAGCCTCGGCCCACAACGACAGTCCTGCCGTGCAGAGACGTCGGGCCGCTAGTGCTGTTCAAGGCAGCTTTGAAGCCAAGCGCAAGGCGCCTCCAAACGGGGAGAAAGCGTCCTCTCCCCTCCGCGTCCCACGTTCAAGCTGAATGACGCAGCATGTTTCTCGGAAGGCTCTGCCGAGCTATCTAGTACAAGGGAGAGAGTGCCTGCCTCTGCTGAGAAAGGTTTTGACGTGGGGATTGCTGGACAGGCGGCAGAGCGTTCCCCAGGCCGTGCGAAGTTTAGGCTTTGGTGACTCTGGAGGGTCCCAAGGGTCCAGAATTGTGCCTGGGAAAGCTGTCCTCTTTTTCTTTCTCCGGCTGGAAGTAAACAGCTGGCAACCGACTGCCGTACGCAGACGTCCTGGGGGAGCCCCCCGGTTTCATTCGGGACGCACATTGGTGTCTCACAGAAGAGCCCAAATTCCTAATTGGGGGCACACCAGCGTGGAATGTAAGGCTGTTTAGAACTGCGTACCCTGAGGCCGTTGGAAGGCCGTACAAACGAGAGCTTTCGAGGGAACAGGGCAGCGCTTCGCCATCATCGTTGCACGTTCACGGAGCTTAATCAAACGAACGCATTTACTTCCTGGGGCTCAAACGCAACAGAGGAGTTGGAAGGCATACAGTGCCCTTTGACAGTTGTTACAACGAACGTGAGTGCACAGTGTCTCGTGAAATAAATCCCTAGCACTGTTGAAGCATTCCGTTAACGCGTGCTTCTTCGCTCCTCTGGCACTCCGAGGTGTTACTGACGGGGGAAATCTGGACTTTTGCTTGAGGCCGGGGTGGGGCGGGGGGGCTCACAATTCTTTTGTCGGCGAGCTCCAGAGTGCTCTTGCTGAAGCTCCCAGCAAGGAACTGAGAGCAGCAGGCCTCACACGAGTACACTCAGACGGCTTCCGTCACGAGTACACTCAGGCCTCTTATGTGAGGCCTTCCGGCAGCAAAGAGAAGGTGGGCGCGAGGAGTGTGCTTCAGGCAGCTTAGCACTCGCCACTGTCTCGTCTACCACGGAGGGGAATAAGGTTTGCCCAGGGTCGCCCAGTTTCAAAGCTGAGCTCACGTAGTTATCCTCAGTGGTTTCTGATTACCCCAAGGAAACACACGGGAGGAACAAGGCCCTTCCATGGAGGCCCTTTTGGGCACAGGGACCTCTGCATGGGATCTAGTGGGTAAGTATGGCAGTACCTTAGATAGGCCTCAGTGACCAAGGCTGTCATCTGGCTCATGCCTTAGCTGTGTTAAGTGTGGAAAACGTGCTGGTCCTCAGGCTGGGCCCACAGCCTAGCTTTCGCTTCTGTGAGAGTGCTGTCCCGAGTCTCCTCCTGGAGCCAGTCGTCCGCACGGTGCCTTCTGGCACTGCAGTTCTCTTTCAGTCAAGGAGGCCGTGCGACTGGCAGAGGGAGTCTGCGCAGCACTGCCTTCGCGAGGCTCTTTGACGACTGGGGCACTCAACCCAGGCAAGCCAGAGAGCAGTACGTTGCCCTTGCTATGAATGTGAAGAGCTTTCTCCAGGGGCCTGTTTAGGCTAAGGTTCCTCAGAAGCCAGGAGCCGCCCTTCCGGCACGGAGAGAAGTCATCCTGCGAAATTGGCGAACGAGCTCCTATCCTGTGTGCCCCCAGGAGCGTCGCAGAGTTAAGGCACTCCGTGGTGGAGTATGGCCTCATGGAAACCACTGCACACCCAACTCCCCCGACGTGAAACACTGGAACTTCACCTTGAGGCCTGAGGTCACCTTTCGTTTGGCCGGAGCCGAACATGTGGTGCCGTGGGAGGGGTTTCTAGAAAGGTATTGCCAGCACGGTTTTCGCTTTGGGAGAACACGCAGCCTCGGCCCACAACGACAGTCCTGCCGTGCAGAGACGTCGGGCCGCTAGTGCTGTTCAAGGCAGCTTTGAAGCCAAGCGCAAGGCGCCTCCAAACGGGGAGAAAGCGTCCTCTCCCCTCCGCGTCCCACGTTCAAGCTGAATGATGCAGCATGTTTCTCGGAAGGCTCTGCCGAGCTATCCAGTACAAGGGAGAGAGTGCCTGCCTCTGCTGAGAAAGGTTTTGACGTGGGGATTGCTGGACAGGCGGCAGAGCGTTCCCCAGGCCGTGCAAAGTTTAGGCCTTGGTGATTCTGGATGGTCCCAAGGGTCCAGAATTGTCCCTGGGAAAGCTGTCCTTTTCCCCTCTTTTTCCGGCTGGAAGCACACCTCTGGCATCCGACTGCCGTTCGGCGACGTCCTGGGGGAGACGCCCTGGTTTCACTTGTGGCGCACACTGGTGTTTCTCAGAAGAGCCCAAATTCCTCCCTGCGGCTGGGTGGGGGGCTTGGCACACCAGCATGGAATGTAAGGCTGTTTAGAACTGCGTACCTTGAGGCCGTGTGAAGGCCGCGCGAACGAGAGCTTTCGAGCGAACAGGGCAGCGCTTCGCCATCACCGTTGCACATTCACGGAGCTTAGTCAAACGAACGCATTTACTTCCTGGGGCTCAAACACAGCCGAGGAGTCGGAAGGCATACAGTGAGTGCCCTTTGACAGTTGTTACAACGAACGTGAGTGCACAGTGTCTCGTGAAATACCTTCCACGGTTGAAGCATTCCGTTAACGCGAGCCCCTCCGCTCCCTCTGGCACTCCGAGGTGTTACTGTCGGGGGAAATCTGGACTCTTGCTTGAGGCCGGGGTGGGGCGGGGGGACTCACAGTTCTTCTGCCGGCGAGCTCCAGAGCGCTCCTGCTGAAGCCCCCAGCAAGGAACTGAGAGCGGCAGGCCTCACACGAGTCGACTCAGACTTCTTCTGTCACGAGTACACTCAGACTTCTTATGTGAGGCCTTCCGGCAGCAAAGAGAAGGTGCGCGCGAGGAGTGTGCTTCAGGCAGCTTAGGACCCGCCACTGTCTCGTCCACCACGGAGGGGAATCAGGTTTGGCCAGGGTCGCCCAGCTTCATACCTGAGCTCCTACAGGTATCCTCAGTGGTTTCTCATTACCTCAAGGAAACACAACGGGAGGAACAGGGCCCTTCCGTGGAGGCCCTTCTGGGCACAGGGACCTCTGCGTGGGATCTACTGGGTAAGTATGGCAGTACCTGAGGTAGGCCTCAGTGACCAAGGCTCTCTGGCTCACGCCTAGCTGTGTAGAGAAGTGTGGCAAACGTACGTACGGCTCCTCAGGCTGGGCCCACAGCCTAGCTTTCGCTTCTGTGAGAGTGCTGTCCCGAGTCTCTTCCTGGAGCCAGTCGTCAGCGCGGTGCCTTTTGGCACTGCAGTTCTCTTTCAGTCAAGGAGGCCGTTCGACTGACTGGCAAAGGGAGTCCGCCCAGCGCTGCTTTCGCCAGTCTCTCTGACGACTGGGCCACTCAACCCGGGCAACCCAGAGAGGAGTACACTGCCCTAGCTATGACTGTGAAGAGCTGTCTCCAGGGGCCTGCTTACGCTCAGGTTCCTCAGAAGCCAGAGGCCGCCGTTCCGGCACGGAGAGAGGTCATCATGCGAAACTGGCGAGCGGGCTCCTACCCTGTGTGTCCCCAGGAGCGTCGCCGGGTTAAGGCACTCCGTGGTGGAGTATGGCCTCATTGGAGACCCCCTGCACGCCCAACTCCCCTGACGTGAAACACTGGAACTTCACCTTGAGGCCTGAGGTCACCTTTCGTTCGGCCGGAGCCGGACCTGGGGTGCCGTGGGAGGAGTTCCTAGAAAGGGATTGCCAGCACGGTTTTCGCTTTGGGAGAACACGCAGCCTCGGCCCACAACGACAGTCCTGCCGTGCAGAGACGTCGGGCCGCTAGTGCTGTTCAAGGCAGCTTTGAAGCCAAGCGCAAGGCGCCTCCAAACGGGGAGAAAGCGTCCTCTCCCCTCCGCGTCCCACGTTCAAGCTGAATGACGCAGCATGTTTCTCGGAAGGCTCTGCCGAGCTATCTAGTACAAGGGAGAGAGTGCCTGCCTCTGCTGAGAAAGGTTTTGACGTGGGGATTGCTGGACAGGCGGCAGAGCGTTCCCCAGGCCGTGCGAAGTTTAGGCTTTGGTGACTCTGGAGGGTCCCAAGGGTCCAGAATTGTGCCTGGGAAAGCTGTCCTCTTTTTCTTTCTCCGGCTGGAAGTAAACAGCTGGCAACCGACTGCCGTACGCAGACGTCCTGGGGGAGCCCCCCAGTTTCATTCGGGACGCACATTGGTGTCTCACAGAAGAGCCCAAATTCCTAATTGGGGGCACACCAGCGTGGAATGTAAGGCTGTTTAGAACTGCGTACCCTGAGGCCGTTGGAAGGCCGTACAAACGAGAGCTTTCGAGGGAACAGGGCAGCGCTTCGCCATCATCGTTGCACGTTCACGGAGCTTAATCAAACGAACGCATTTACTTCCTGGGGCTCAAACGCAACAGAGGAGTTGGAAGGCATACAGTGCCCTTTGACAGTTGTTACAACGAACGTGAGTGCACAGTGTCTCGTGAAATAAATCCCTAGCACTGTTGAAGCATTCCGTTAATGCGTGCTTCTTCGCTCCTCTGGCACTCCGAGGTGTTACTGACGGGGGAAATCTGGACTTTTGCTTGAGGCCGGGGTGGGGCGGGGGGGCTCACAATTCTTTTGTCGGCGAGCTCCAGAGTGCTCTTGCTGAAGGTCCCAGCAAGGAACTGAGAGCAGCAGGCCTCACACGAGTACACTCAGACGGCTTCCGTCACGAGTACACTCAGGCCTCTTATGTGAGGCCTTCCGGCAGCAAAGAGAAGGTGGGCGCGAGGAGTGTGCTTCAGGCAGCTTAGCACTCGCCACTGTCTCGTCTACCACGGAGGGGAATAAGGTTTGCCCAGGGTCGCCCAGTTTCAAAGCTGAGCTCACGTAGTTATCCTCAGTGGTTTCTGATTACCTCAAGGAAACACACGGGAGGAACAAGGCCCTTCCATGGAGGCCCTTTTGGGCACAGGGACCTCTGCATGGGATCTAGTGGGTAAGTATGGCAGTACCTTAGATAGGCCTCAGTGACCAAGGCTGTCGTCTGGCTCATGCCTTAGCTGTGTTAAGTGTGGAAAACGTGCTGGTCCTCAGGCTGGGCCCACAGCCTAGCTTTCGCTTCTGTGAGAGTGCTGTCCCGAGTCTCCTCCTGGAGCCAGTCGTCCGCACGGTGCCTTCTGGCACTGCAGTTCTCTTTCAGTCAAGGAGGCCGTGCGACTGGCAGAGGGAGTCTGCGCAGCACTGCCTTCGCGAGGCTCTTTGACGACTGGGGCACTCAACCCAGGCAAGCCAGAGAGCAGTACGTTGCCCTTGCTATGAATGTGAAGAGCTTTCTCCAGGGGCCTGTTTAGGCTAAGGTTCCTCAGAAGCCAGGAGCCGCCCTTCCGGCACGGAGAGAAGTCATCCTGCGAAATTGGCGAACGAGCTCCTATCCTGTGTGCCCCCAGGAGCGTCGCAGAGTTAAGGCACTCCGTGGTGGAGTATGGCCTCATGGAAACCACTGCACACCCAACTCCCCCGACGTGAAACACTGGAACTTCACCTTGAGGCCTGAGGTCACCTTTCGTTTGGCCGGAGCCGAACATGTGGTGCCGTGGGAGGGGTTTCTAGAAAGGTATTGCCAGCACGGTTTTCGCTTTGGGAGAACACGCAGCCTCGGCCCACAACGACAGTCCTGCCGTGCAGAGACGTCGGGCCGCTAGTGCTGTTCAAGGCAGCTTTGAAGCCAAGCGCAAGGCGCCTCCAAACGGGGAGAAAGCGTCCTCTCCCCTCCGCGTCCCACGTTCAAGCTGAATGACGCAGCATGTTTCTCGGAAGGCTCTGCCGAGCTATCCAGTACAAGGGAGAGAGTGCCTGCCTCTGCTGAGAAAGGTTTTGACGTGGGGATTGCTGGACAGGCGGAAGAGCGTTCCCCAGGCCGTGCAAAGTTTAGGCCTTGGTGATTCTGGATGGTCCCAAGGGTCCAGAATTGTCCCTGGGAAAGCTGTCCTTTTCCCCTCTTTTTCCGGCTGGAAGCACACCTCTGGCATCCGACTGCCGTTCGGCGACGTCCTGGGGGAGACGCCCTGGTTTCACTTGTGGCGCACACTGGTGTTTCTCAGAAGAGCCCAAATTCCTCCCTGCGGGTGGGTGGGGGGCTTGGCACACCAGCATGGAATGTAAGGCTGTTTAGAACTGCGTACCTTGAGGCCGTGTGAAGGCCGCGCGAACGAGAGCTTTCGAGCGAACAGGGCAGCGCTTCGCCATCACCGTTGCACATTCACGGAGCTTAGTCAAACGAACGCATTTACTTCCTGGGGCTCAAACACAGCCGAGGAGTCGGAAGGCATACAGTGAGTGCCCTTTGACAGTTGTTACAACGAACGTGAGTGCACAGTGTCTCGTGAAATACCTTCCACGGTTGAAGCATTCCGTTAACGCGAGCCCCTCCGCTCCCTCTGGCACTCCGAGGTGTTACTGTCGGGGGAAATCTGGACTCTTGCTTGAGGCCGGGGTGGGGCGGGGGGACTCACAGTTCTTCTGCCGGCGAGCTCCAGAGCGCTCCTGCTGAAGCCCCCAGCAAGGAACTGAGAGCGGCAGGCCTCACACGAGTCGACTCAGACTTCTTCTGTCACGAGTACACTCAGACTTCTTATGTGAGGCCTTCCGGCAGCAAAGAGAAGGTGCGCGCGAGGAGTGTGCTTCAGGCAGCTTAGGACCCGCCACTGTCTCGTCCACCACGGAGGGGAATCAGGTTTGGCCAGGGTCGCCCAGCTTCATACCTGAGCTCCTACAGGTATCCTCAGTGGTTTCTCATTACCTCAAGGAAACACAACGGGAGGAACAGGGCCCTTCCGTGGAGGCCCTTCTGGGCACAGGGACCTCTGCGTGGGATCTACTGGGTAAGTATGGCAGTACCTGAGGTAGGCCTCAGTGACCAAGGCTCTCTGGCTCACGCCTAGCTGTGTAGAGAAGTGTGGCAAACGTACGTACGGCTCCTCAGGCTGGGCCCACAGCCTAGCTTTCGCTTCTGTGAGAGTGCTGTCCCGAGTCTCTTCCTGGAGCCAGTCGTCAGCGCGGTGCCTTTTGGCACTGCAGTTCTCTTTCAGTCAAGGAGGCCGTTCGACTGACTGGCAAAGGGAGTCCGCCCAGCGCTGCTTTCGCCAGTCTCTCTGACGACTGGGCCACTCAACCCGGGCAACCCAGAGAGGAGTACACTGCCCTAGCTATGACTGTGAAGAGCTGTCTCCAGGGGCCTGCTTACGCTCAGGTTCCTCAGAAGCCAGAGGCCGCCGTTCCGGCACGGAGAGAGGTCATCATGCGAAACTGGCGAGCGGGCTCCTACCCTGTGTGTCCCCAGGAGCGTCGCCGGGTTAAGGCACTCCGTGGTGGAGTATGGCCTCATTGGAGACCCCCTGCACGCCCAACTCCCCTGACGTGAAACACTGGAACTTCACCTTGAGGCCTGAGGTCACCTTTCGTTCGGCCGGAGCCGGACCTGGGGTGCCGTGGGAGGAGTTCCTAGAAAGGGATTGCCAGCACGGTTTTCGCTTTGGGAGAACACGCAGCCTCGGCCCACAACGACAGTCCTGCCGTGCAGAGACGTCGGGCCGCTAGTGCTGTTCAAGGCAGCTTTGAAGCCAAGCGCAAGGCGCCTCCAAACGGGGAGAAAGCGTCCTCTCCCCTCCGCGTCCCACGTTCAAGCTGAATGACGCAGCATGTTTCTCGGAAGGCTCTGCCGAGCTATCTAGTACAAGGGAGAGAGTGCCTGCCTCTGCTGAGAAAGGTTTTGACGTGGGGATTGCTGGACAGGCGGCAGAGCGTTCCCCAGGCCGTGCGAAGTTTAGGCTTTGGTGACTCTGGAGGGTCCCAAGGGTCCAGAATTGTGCCTGGGAAAGCTGTCCTCTTTTTCTTTCTCCGGCTGGAAGTAAACAGCTGGCAACCGACTGCCGTACGCAGACGTCCTGGGGGAGCCCCCCGGTTTCATTCGGGACGCACATTGGTGTCTCACAGAAGAGCCCAAATTCCTAATTGGGGGCACACCAGCGTGGAATGTAAGGCTGTTTAGAACTGCGTACCCTGAGGCCGTTGGAAGGCCGTACAAACGAGAGCTTTCGAGGGAACAGGGCAGCGCTTCGCCATCATCGTTGCACGTTCACGGAGCTTAATCAAACGAACGCATTTACTTCCTGGGGCTCAAACGCAACAGAGGAGTTGGAAGGCATACAGTGCCCTTTGACAGTTGTTACAACGAACGTGAGTGCACAGTGTCTCGTGAAATAAATCCCTAGCACTGTTGAAGCATTCCGTTAACGCGTGCTTCTTCGCTCCTCTGGCACTCCGAGGTGTTACTGACGGGGGAAATCTGGACTTTTGCTTGAGGCCGGGGTGGGGCGGGGGGGCTCACAATTCTTTTGTCGGCGAGCTCCAGAGTGCTCTTGCTGAAGGTCCCAGCAAGGAACTGAGAGCAGCAGGCCTCACACGAGTACACTCAGACGGCTTCCGTCACGAGTACACTCAGGCCTCTTATGTGAGGCCTTCCGGCAGCAAAGAGAAGGTGGGCGCGAGGAGTGTGCTTCAGGCAGCTTAGCACTCGCCACTGTCTCGTCTACCACGGAGGGGAATAAGGTTTGCCCAGGGTCGCCCAGTTTCAAAGCTGAGCTCACGTAGTTATCCTCAGTGGTTTCTGATTACCCCAAGGAAACACACGGGAGGAACAAGGCCCTTCCATGGAGGCCCTTTTGGGCACAGGGACCTCTGCATGGGATCTAGTGGGTAAGTATGGCAGTACCTTAGATAGGCCTCAGTGACCAAGGCTGTCGTCTGGCTCATGCCTTAGCTGTGTTAAGTGTGGAAAACGTGCTGGTCCTCAGGCTGGGCCCACAGCCTAGCTTTCGCTTCTGTGAGAGTGCTGTCCCGAGTCTCCTCCTGGAGCCAGTCGTCCGCACGGTGCCTTCTGGCACTGCAGTTCTCTTTCAGTCAAGGAGGCCGTGCGACTGGCAGAGGGAGTCTGCGCAGCACTGCCTTCGCGAGGCTCTTTGACGACTGGGGCACTCAACCCAGGCAAGCCAGAGAGCAGTACGTTGCCCTTGCTATGAATGTGAAGAGCTTTCTCCAGGGGCCTGTTTAGGCTAAGGTTCCTCAGAAGCCAGGAGCCGCCCTTCCGGCACGGAGAGAAGTCATCCTGCGAAATTGGCGAACGAGCTCCTATCCTGTGTGCCCCCAGGAGCGTCGCAGAGTTAAGGCACTCCGTGGTGGAGTATGGCCTCATGGAAACCACTGCACACCCAACTCCCCCGACGTGAAACACTGGAACTTCACCTTGAGGCCTGAGGTCACCTTTCGTTTGGCCGGAGCCGAACATGTGGTGCCGTGGGAGGGGTTTCTAGAAAGGTATTGCCAGCACGGTTTTCGCTTTGGGAGAACACGCAGCCTCGGCCCACAACGACAGTCCTGCCGTGCAGAGACGTCGGGCCGCTAGTGCTGTTCAAGGCAGCTTTGAAGCCAAGCGCAAGGCGCCTCCAAACGGGGAGAAAGCGTCCTCTCCCCTCCGCGTCCCACGTTCAAGCTGAATGACGCAGCATGTTTCTCGGAAGGCTCTGCCGAGCTATCCAGTACAAGGGAGAGAGTGCCTGCCTCTGCTGAGAAAGGTTTTGACGTGGGGATTGCTGGACAGGCGGAAGAGCGTTCCCCAGGCCGTGCAAAGTTTAGGCCTTGGTGATTCTGGATGGTCCCAAGGGTCCAGAATTGTCCCTGGGAAAGCTGTCCTTTTCCCCTCTTTTTCCGGCTGGAAGCACACCTCTGGCATCCGACTGCCGTTCGGCGACGTCCTGGGGGAGACGCCCTGGTTTCACTTGTGGCGCACACTGGTGTTTCTCAGAAGAGCCCAAATTCCTCCCTGCGGCTGGGTGGGGGGCTTGGCACACCAGCATGGAATGTAAGGCTGTTTAGAACTGCGTACCTTGAGGCCGTGTGAAGGCCGCGCGAACGAGAGCTTTCGAGCGAACAGGGCAGCGCTTCGCCATCACCGTTGCACATTCACGGAGCTTAGTCAAACGAACGCATTTACTTCCTGGGGCTCAAACACAGCCGAGGAGTCGGAAGGCATACAGTGAGTGCCCTTTGACAGTTGTTACAACGAACGTGAGTGCACAGTGTCTCGTGAAATACCTTCCACGGTTGAAGCATTCCGTTAACGCGAGCCCCTCCGCTCCCTCTGGCACTCCGAGGTGTTACTGTCGGGGGAAATCTGGACTCTTGCTTGAGGCCGGGGTGGGGCGGGGGGACTCACAGTTCTTCTGCCGGCGAGCTCCAGAGCGCTCCTGCTGAAGCCCCCAGCAAGGAACTGAGAGCGGCAGGCCTCACACGAGTCGACTCAGACTTCTTCTGTCACGAGTACACTCAGACTTCTTATGTGAGGCCTTCCGGCAGCAAAGAGAAGGTGCGCGCGAGGAGTGTGCTTCAGGCAGCTTAGGACCCGCCACTGTCTCGTCCACCACGGAGGGGAATCAGGTTTGGCCAGGGTCGCCCAGCTTCATACCTGAGCTCCTACAGGTATCCTCAGTGGTTTCTCATTACCTCAAGGAAACACAACGGGAGGAACAGGGCCCTTCCGTGGAGGCCCTTCTGGGCACAGGGACCTCTGCGTGGGATCTACTGGGTAAGTATGGCAGTACCTGAGGTAGGCCTCAGTGACCAAGGCTCTCTGGCTCACGCCTAGCTGTGTAGAGAAGTGTGGCAAACGTACGTACGGCTCCTCAGGCTGGGCCCACAGCCTAGCTTTCGCTTCTGTGAGAGTGCTGTCCCGAGTCTCTTCCTGGAGCCAGTCGTCAGCGCGGTGCCTTTTGGCACTGCAGTTCTCTTTCAGTCAAGGAGGCCGTTCGACTGACTGGCAAAGGGAGTCCGCCCAGCGCTGCTTTCGCCAGTCTCTCTGACGACTGGGCCACTCAACCCGGGCAACCCAGAGAGGAGTACACTGCCCTAGCTATGACTGTGAAGAGCTGTCTCCAGGGGCCTGCTTACGCTCAGGTTCCTCAGAAGCCAGAGGCCGCCGTTCCGGCACGGAGAGAGGTCATCATGCGAAACTGGCGAGCGGGCTCCTACCCTGTGTGTCCCCAGGAGCGTCGCCGGGTTAAGGCACTCCGTGGTGGAGTATGGCCTCATTGGAGACCCCCTGCACGCCCAACTCCCCTGACGTGAAACACTGGAACTTCACCTTGAGGCCTGAGGTCACCTTTCGTTCGGCCGGAGCCGGACCTGGGGTGCCGTGGGAGGAGTTCCTAGAAAGGGATTGCCAGCACGGTTTTCGCTTTGGGAGAACACGCAGCCTCGGCCCACAACGACAGTCCTGCCGTGCAGAGACGTCGGGCCGCTAGTGCTGTTCAAGGCAGCTTTGAAGCCAAGCGCAAGGCGCCTCCAAACGGGGAGAAAGCGTCCTCTCCCCTCCGCGTCCCACGTTCAAGCTGAATGACGCAGCATGTTTCTCGGAAGGCTCTGCCGAGCTATCTAGTACAAGGGAGAGAGTGCCTGCCTCTGCTGAGAAAGGTTTTGACGTGGGGATTGCTGGACAGGCGGCAGAGCGTTCCCCAGGCCGTGCGAAGTTTAGGCTTTGGTGACTCTGGAGGGTCCCAAGGGTCCAGAATTGTGCCTGGGAAAGCTGTCCTCTTTTTCTTTCTCCGGCTGGAAGTAAACAGCTGGCAACCGACTGCCGTACGCAGACGTCCTGGGGGAGCCCCCCAGTTTCATTCGGGACGCACATTGGTGTCTCACAGAAGAGCCCAAATTCCTAATTGGGGGCACACCAGCGTGGAATGTAAGGCTGTTTAGAACTGCGTACCCTGAGGCCGTTGGAAGGCCGTACAAACGAGAGCTTTCGAGGGAACAGGGCAGCGCTTCGCCATCATCGTTGCACGTTCACGGAGCTTAATCAAACGAACGCATTTACTTCCTGGGGCTCAAACGCAACAGAGGAGTTGGAAGGCATACAGTGCCCTTTGACAGTTGTTACAACGAACGTGAGTGCACAGTGTCTCGTGAAATAAATCCCTAGCACTGTTGAAGCATTCCGTTAACGCGTGCTTCTTCGCTCCTCTGGCACTCCGAGGTGTTACTGACGGGGGAAATCTGGACTTTTGCTTGAGGCCGGGGTGGGGCGGGGGGGCTCACAATTCTTTTGTCGGCGAGCTCCAGAGTGCTCTTGCTGAAGGTCCCAGCAAGGAACTGAGAGCAGCAGGCCTCACACGAGTACACTCAGACGGCTTCCGTCACGAGTACACTCAGGCCTCTTATGTGAGGCCTTCCGGCAGCAAAGAGAAGGTGGGCGCGAGGAGTGTGCTTCAGGCAGCTTAGCACTCGCCACTGTCTCGTCTACCACGGAGGGGAATAAGGTTTGCCCAGGGTCGCCCAGTTTCAAAGCTGAGCTCACGTAGTTATCCTCAGTGGTTTCTGATTACCTCAAGGAAACACACGGGAGGAACAAGGCCCTTCCATGGAGGCCCTTTTGGGCACAGGGACCTCTGCATGGGATCTAGTGGGTAAGTATGGCAGTACCTTAGATAGGCCTCAGTGACCAAGGCTGTCGTCTGGCTCATGCCTTAGCTGTGTTAAGTGTGGAAAACGTGCTGGTCCTCAGGCTGGGCCCACAGCCTAGCTTTCGCTTCTGTGAGAGTGCTGTCCCGAGTCTCCTCCTGGAGCCAGTCGTCCGCACGGTGCCTTCTGGCACTGCAGTTCTCTTTCAGTCAAGGAGGCCGTGCGACTGGCAGAGGGAGTCTGCGCAGCACTGCCTTCGCGAGGCTCTTTGACGACTGGGGCACTCAACCCAGGCAAGCCAGAGAGCAGTACGTTGCCCTTGCTATGAATGTGAAGAGCTTTCTCCAGGGGCCTGTTTAGGCTAAGGTTCCTCAGAAGCCAGGAGCCGCCCTTCCGGCACGGAGAGAAGTCATCCTGCGAAATTGGCGAACGAGCTCCTATCCTGTGTGCCCCCAGGAGCGTCGCAGAGTTAAGGCACTCCGTGGTGGAGTATGGCCTCATGGAAACCACTGCACACCCAACTCCCCCGACGTGAAACACTGGAACTTCACCTTGAGGCCTGAGGTCACCTTTCGTTTGGCCGGAGCCGAACATGTGGTGCCGTGGGAGGGGTTTCTAGAAAGGTATTGCCAGCACGGTTTTCGCTTTGGGAGAACACGCAGCCTCGGCCCACAACGACAGTCCTGCCGTGCAGAGACGTCGGGCCGCTAGTGCTGTTCAAGGCAGCTTTGAAGCCAAGCGCAAGGCGCCTCCAAACGGGGAGAAAGCGTCCTCTCCCCTCCGCGTCCCACGTTCAAGCTGAATGACGCAGCATGTTTCTCGGAAGGCTCTGCCGAGCTATCCAGTACAAGGGAGAGAGTGCCTGCCTCTGCTGAGAAAGGTTTTGACGTGGGGATTGCTGGACAGGCGGAAGAGCGTTCCCCAGGCCGTGCAAAGTTTAGGCCTTGGTGATTCTGGATGGTCCCAAGGGTCCAGAATTGTCCCTGGGAAAGCTGTCCTTTTCCCCTCTTTTTCCGGCTGGAAGCACACCTCTGGCATCCGACTGCCGTTCGGCGACGTCCTGGGGGAGACGCCCTGGTTTCACTTGTGGCGCACACTGGTGTTTCTCAGAAGAGCCCAAATTCCTCCCTGCGGCTGGGTGGGGGGCTTGGCACACCAGCATGGAATGTAAGGCTGTTTAGAACTGCGTACCTTGAGGCCGTGTGAAGGCCGCGCGAACGAGAGCTTTCGAGCGAACAGGGCAGCGCTTCGCCATCACCGTTGCACATTCACGGAGCTTAGTCAAACGAACGCATTTACTTCCTGGGGCTCAAACACAGCCGAGGAGTCGGAAGGCATACAGTGAGTGCCCTTTGACAGTTGTTACAACGAACGTGAGTGCACAGTGTCTCGTGAAATACCTTCCACGGTTGAAGCATTCCGTTAACGCGAGCCCCTCCGCTCCCTCTGGCACTCCGAGGTGTTACTGTCGGGGGAAATCTGGACTCTTGCTTGAGGCCGGGGTGGGGCGGGGGGACTCACAGTTCTTCTGCCGGCGAGCTCCAGAGCGCTCCTGCTGAAGCCCCCAGCAAGGAACTGAGAGCGGCAGGCCTCACACGAGTCGACTCAGACTTCTTCTGTCACGAGTACACTCAGACTTCTTATGTGAGGCCTTCCGGCAGCAAAGAGAAGGTGCGCGCGAGGAGTGTGCTTCAGGCAGCTTAGGACCCGCCACTGTCTCGTCCACCACGGAGGGGAATCAGGTTTGGCCAGGGTCGCCCAGCTTCATACCTGAGCTCCTACAGGTATCCTCAGTGGTTTCTCATTACCTCAAGGAAACACAACGGGAGGAACAGGGCCCTTCCGTGGAGGCCCTTCTGGGCACAGGGACCTCTGCGTGGGATCTACTGGGTAAGTATGGCAGTACCTGAGGTAGGCCTCAGTGACCAAGGCTCTCTGGCTCACGCCTAGCTGTGTAGAGAAGTGTGGCAAACGTACGTACGGCTCCTCAGGCTGGGCCCACAGCCTAGCTTTCGCTTCTGTGAGAGTGCTGTCCCGAGTCTCTTCCTGGAGCCAGTCGTCAGCGCGGTGCCTTTTGGCACTGCAGTTCTCTTTCAGTCAAGGAGGCCGTTCGACTGACTGGCAAAGGGAGTCCGCCCAGCGCTGCTTTCGCCAGTCTCTCTGACGACTGGGCCACTCAACCCGGGCAACCCAGAGAGGAGTACACTGCCCTAGCTATGACTGTGAAGAGCTGTCTCCAGGGGCCTGCTTACGCTCAGGTTCCTCAGAAGCCAGAGGCCGCCGTTCCGGCACGGAGAGAGGTCATCATGCGAAACTGGCGAGCGGGCTCCTACCCTGTGTGTCCCCAGGAGCGTCGCCGGGTTAAGGCACTCCGTGGTGGAGTATGGCCTCATTGGAGACCCCCTGCACGCCCAACTCCCCTGACGTGAAACACTGGAACTTCACCTTGAGGCCTGAGGTCACCTTTCGTTCGGCCGGAGCCGGACCTGGGGTGCCGTGGGAGGAGTTCCTAGAAAGGGATTGCCAGCACGGTTTTCGCTTTGGGAGAACACGCAGCCTCGGCCCACAACGACAGTCCTGCCGTGCAGAGACGTCGGGCCGCTAGTGCTGTTCAAGGCAGCTTTGAAGCCAAGCGCAAGGCGCCTCCAAACGGGGAGAAAGCGTCCTCTCCCCTCCGCGTCCCACGTTCAAGCTGAATGACGCAGCATGTTTCTCGGAAGGCTCTGCCGAGCTATCTAGTACAAGGGAGAGAGTGCCTGCCTCTGCTGAGAAAGGTTTTGACGTGGGGATTGCTGGACAGGCGGAAGAGCGTTCCCCAGGCCGTGCGAAGTTTAGGCTTTGGTGACTCTGGAGGGTCCCAAGGGTCCAGAATTGTGCCTGGGAAAGCTGTCCTCTTTTTCTTTCTCCGGCTGGAAGTAAACAGCTGGCAACCGACTGCCGTACGCAGACGTCCTGGGGGAGCCCCCCGGTTTCATTCGGGACGCACATTGGTGTCTCACAGAAGAGCCCAAATTCCTAATTGGGGGCACACCAGCGTGGAATGTAAGGCTGTTTAGAACTGCGTACCCTGAGGCCGTTGGAAGGCCGTACAAACGAGAGCTTTCGAGGGAACAGGGCAGCGCTTCGCCATCATCGTTGCACGTTCACGGAGCTTAATCAAACGAACGCATTTACTTCCTGGGGCTCAAACGCAACAGAGGAGTTGGAAGGCATACAGTGCCCTTTGACAGTTGTTACAACGAACGTGAGTGCACAGTGTCTCGTGAAATAAATCCCTAGCACTGTTGAAGCATTCCGTTAACGCGTGCTTCTTCGCTCCTCTGGCACTCCGAGGTGTTACTGACGGGGGAAATCTGGACTTTTGCTTGAGGCCGGGGTGGGGCGGGGGGGCTCACAATTCTTTTGTCGGCGAGCTCCAGAGTGCTCTTGCTGAAGGTCCCAGCAAGGAACTGAGAGCAGCAGGCCTCACACGAGTACACTCAGACGGCTTCCGTCACGAGTACACTCAGGCCTCTTATGTGAGGCCTTCCGGCAGCAAAGAGAAGGTGGGCGCGAGGAGTGTGCTTCAGGCAGCTTAGCACTCGCCACTGTCTCGTCTACCACGGAGGGGAATAAGGTTTGCCCAGGGTCGCCCAGTTTCAAAGCTGAGCTCACGTAGTTATCCTCAGTGGTTTCTGATTACCCCAAGGAAACACACGGGAGGAACAAGGCCCTTCCATGGAGGCCCTTTTGGGCACAGGGACCTCTGCATGGGATCTAGTGGGTAAGTATGGCAGTACCTTAGATAGGCCTCAGTGACCAAGGCTGTCGTCTGGCTCATGCCTTAGCTGTGTTAAGTGTGGAAAACGTGCTGGTCCTCAGGCTGGGCCCACAGCCTAGCTTTCGCTTCTGTGAGAGTGCTGTCCCGAGTCTCCTCCTGGAGCCAGTCGTCCGCACGGTGCCTTCTGGCACTGCAGTTCTCTTTCAGTCAAGGAGGCCGTGCGACTGGCAGAGGGAGTCTGCGCAGCACTGCCTTCGCGAGGCTCTTTGACGACTGGGGCACTCAACCCAGGCAAGCCAGAGAGCAGTACGTTGCCCTTGCTATGAATGTGAAGAGCTTTCTCCAGGGGCCTGTTTAGGCTAAGGTTCCTCAGAAGCCAGGAGCCGCCCTTCCGGCACGGAGAGAAGTCATCCTGCGAAATTGGCGAACGAGCTCCTATCCTGTGTGCCCCCAGGAGCGTCGCAGAGTTAAGGCACTCCGTGGTGGAGTATGGCCTCATGGAAACCACTGCACACCCAACTCCCCCGACGTGAAACACTGGAACTTCACCTTGAGGCCTGAGGTCACCTTTCGTTTGGCCGGAGCCGAACATGTGGTGCCGTGGGAGGGGTTTCTAGAAAGGTATTGCCAGCACGGTTTTCGCTTTGGGAGAACACGCAGCCTCGGCCCACAACGACAGTCCTGCCGTGCAGAGACGTCGGGCCGCTAGTGCTGTTCAAGGCAGCTTTGAAGCCAAGCGCAAGGCGCCTCCAAACGGGGAGAAAGCGTCCTCTCCCCTCCGCGTCCCACGTTCAAGCTGAATGACGCAGCATGTTTCTCGGAAGGCTCTGCCGAGCTATCTAGTACAAGGGAGAGAGTGCCTGCCTCTGCTGAGAAAGGTTTTGACGTGGGGATTGCTGGACAGGCGGAAGAGCGTTCCCCAGGCCGTGCAAAGTTTAGGCCTTGGTGATTCTGGATGGTCCCAAGGGTCCAGAATTGTCCCTGGGAAAGCTGTCCTTTTCCCCTCTTTTTCCGGCTGGAAGTACACCTCTGGCATCCGACTGCCGTTCGGCGACGTCCTGGGGGAGACGCCCTGGTTTCACTTGTGGCGCACACTGGTGTTTCTCAGAAGAGCCCAAATTCCTCCCTGCGGGTGGGTGGGGGGCTTGGCACACCAGCATGGAATGTAAGGCTGTTTAGAACTGCGTACCTTGAGGCCGTGTGAAGGCCGCGCGAACGAGAGCTTTCGAGCGAACAGGGCAGCGCTTCGCCATCACCGTTGCACATTCACGGAGCTTAGTCAAACGAACGCATTTACTTCCTGGGGCTCAAACACAGCCGAGGAGTTGGAAGGCATACCGTGAGTGCCCTTTGACAGTCGTTACAACGAACGTGAGTGCACAGTGTCTCGTGAAATACCTTCCACGGTTGAAGCATTCCGTTAACGCGAGCCCCTCCGCTCCCTCTGGCACTCCGAGGTGTTACTGTCGGGGGAAATCTGGACTTTTGCTTGAGGCCGGGGTGGGGCGGGGGGACTCACAGTTCTTCTGCCGGCGAGCTCCAGAGCGCTCCTGCTGAAGCCCCCAGCAAGGAACTGAGAGCGGCAGGCCTCACACGAGTCAACTCAGACTTCTTCTGTCACGAGTCAACTCAGACTTCTTATGTGAGGCCTTCCGGCAGCAAAGAGAAGGTGCGCGCGAGGAGTGTGCTTCAGGCAGCTTAGCACCCGCCACTGTCTCGTCCACCACGGAGGGGAATCAGGTTTGGCCAGGGTCGCCCAGTTTCAAAGCTGAGCTCACGTAGTTATCCTCAGTGGTTTCTGATTACCTCAAGGAAACACACGGGAGGAACAGGGCCCTTCCATGGAGGCCCTTTTGGGCACAGGGACCTCTGCGTGGGATCTAGTGGGTAAGTATGGCAGTACCTTAGATAGGCCTCAGTGACCAAGGCTGTCGTCTGGCTCATGCCTTAGCTGTGTTAAGTGTGGAAAACGTGCTGGTCCTCAGGCTGGGCCCACAGCCTAGCTTTCGCTTCTGTGAGAGTGCTGTCCCAAGTCTCCTCCTGGAGCCAGTCGTCAGCACGGTGCCTTCTGGCACTGCAGTTCTCTTTCAGTCAAGGAGGCCGTGCGACTGGCAAAGGGAGTCTGCGCAGCACTGCCTTCGCGAGGCTCTTTGACGACTTGGGGCACTCAACCCAGGCAAGCCAGAGAGCAGTACGTTGCCCTTGCTATGAATGTGAAGAGCTTTCTCCAGGGGCCTGTTTAGGCTAAGGTTCCTCAGAAGCCAGGAGCCGCCCTTCCGGCATGGAGAGAAGTCATCCTGCGAAATTGGCGAACGAGCTCCTATCCTGTGTGCCCCCAGGAGCGTCGCAGAGTTAAGGCACTCCGTGGTGGAGTATGGCCTCATGGAAACCACTGCACACCCAACTCCCCCGACGTGAAACACTGGAACTTACCTTGAGGCCTGAGGTCACCTTTCGTTTGGCCGGAGCCGAACATGTGGTGCCGTGGGAGGGGTTTCTAGAAAGGTATTGCCAGCACGGTTTTCGCTTTGGGAGAACACGCAGCCTCGGCCCACAACGACAGTCCTGCCGTGCAGAGACGTCGGGCCGCTAGTGCTGTTCAAGGCAGCTTTGAAGCCAAGCGCAAGGCGCCTCCAAACGGGGAGAAAGCGTCCTCTCCCCTCCGCGTCCCACGTTCAAGCTGAATGACGCAGCATGTTTCTCGGAAGGCTCTGCCGAGCTATCTAGTACAAGGGAGAGAGTGCCTGCCTCTGCTGAGAAAGGTTTTGACGTGGGGATTGCTGGACAGGCGGAAGAGCGTTCCCCAGGCCGTGCAAAGTTTAGGCCTTGGTGATTCTGGATGGTCCCAAGGGTCCAGAATTGTCCCTGGGAAAGCTGTCCTTTTCCCCTCTTTTTCCGGCTGGAAGTACACCTCTGGCATCCGACTGCCGTTCGGCGACGTCCTGGGGGAGACGCCCTGGTTTCACTTGTGGCGCACACTGGTGTTTCTCAGAAGAGCCCAAATTCCTCCCTGCGGGTGGGTGGGGGGCTTGGCACACCAGCATGGAATGTAAGGCTGTTTAGAACTGCGTACCTTGAGGCCGTGTGAAGGCCGCGCGAACGAGAGCTTTCGAGCGAACAGGGCAGCGCTTCGCCATCACCGTTGCACATTCACGGAGCTTAGTCAAACGAACGCATTTACTTCCTGGGGCTCAAACACAGCCGAGGAGTTGGAAGGCATACCGTGAGTGCCCTTTGACAGTCGTTACAACGAACGTGAGTGCACAGTGTCTCGTGAAATACCTTCCACGGTTGAAGCATTCCGTTAACGCGAGCCCCTCCGCTCCCTCTGGCACTCCGAGGTGTTACTGTCGGGGGAAATCTGGACTTTTGCTTGAGGCCGGGGTGGGGCGGGGGGACTCACAGTTCTTCTGCCGGCGAGCTCCAGAGCGCTCCTGCTGAAGCCCCCAGCAAGGAACTGAGAGCGGCAGGCTTCACACGAGTCAACTCAGACTTCTTCTGTCACGAGTCAACTCAGACTTCTTATGTGAGGCCTTCCGGCAGCAAAGAGAAGGTGCGCGCGAGGAGTGTGCTTCAGGCAGCTTAGGACCCGCCACTGTCTCGTCCACCATGGAGGGGAATCAGGTTTGGCCAGGGTCGCCCAGCTTCATACCTGAGCTCCTACAGGTATCCTCAGTGGTTTCTCATTACCTCAAGGAAACACAACGGGAGGAACAGGGCCCTTCCGTGGAGGCCCTTCTGGGCACAGGGACCTCTGCGTGGGATCTACTGGGTAAGTATGGCAGTACCTGAGGTAGGCCTCAGTGACCAAGGCTCTCTGGCTCACGCCTAGCTGTGTAGAGAAGTGTGGCAAACGTACGTACGGCTCCTCAGGCTGGGCCCACAGCCTAGCTTTCGCTTCTGTGAGAGTGCTGTCCCGAGTCTCTTCCTGGAGCCAGTCGTCAGCGCGGTGCCTTTTGGCACTGCAGTTCTCTTTCAGTCAAGGAGGCCGTTCGACTGACTGGCAAAGGGAGTCCGCCCAGCGCTGCTTTCGCCAGTCTCTCTGACGACTGGGCCACTCAACCCGGGCAACCCAGAGAGGAGTACACTGCCCTAGCTATGACTGTGAAGAGCTGTCTCCAGGGGCCTGCTTACGCTCAGGTTCCTCAGAAGCCAGAGGCCGCCGTTCCGGCACGGAGAGAGGTCATCATGCGAAACTGGCGAGCGGGCTCCTACCCTGTGTGTCCCCAGGAGCGTCGCCGGGTTAAGGCACTCCGTGGTGGAGTATGGCCTCATTGGAGACCCCCTGCACGCCCAACTCCCCTGACGTGAAACACTGGAACTTCACCTTGAGGCCTGAGGTCACCTTTCGTTCGGCCGGAGCCGGACCTGGGGTGCCGTGGGAGGAGTTCCTAGAAAGGGATTGCCAGCACGGTTTTCGCTTTGGGAGAACACGCAGCCTCGGCCCACAACGACAGTCCTGCCGTGCAGAGACGTCGGGCCGCTAGTGCTGTTCAAGGCAGCTTTGAAGCCAAGCGCAAGGCGCCTCCAAACGGGGAGAAAGCGTCCTCTCCCCTCCGCGTCCCACGTTCAAGCTGAATGACGCAGCATGTTTCTCGGAAGGCTCTGCCGAGCTATCTAGTACAAGGGAGAGAGTGCCTGCCTCTGCTGAGAAAGGTTTTGACGTGGGGATTGCTGGACAGGCGGCAGAGCGTTCCCCAGGCCGTGCGAAGTTTAGGCTTTGGTGACTCTGGAGGGTCCCAAGGGTCCAGAATTGTGCCTGGGAAAGCTGTCCTCTTTTTCTTTCTCCGGCTGGAAGTAAACAGCTGGCAACCGACTGCCGTACGCAGACGTCCTGGGGGAGCCCCCCGGTTTCATTCGGGACGCACATTGGTGTCTCACAGAAGAGCCCAAATTCCTAATTGGGGGCACACCAGCGTGGAATGTAAGGCTGTTTAGAACTGCGTACCCTGAGGCCGTTGGAAGGCCGTACAAACGAGAGCTTTCGAGGGAACAGGGCAGCGCTTCGCCATCATCGTTGCACGTTCACGGAGCTTAATCAAACGAACGCATTTACTTCCTGGGGCTCAAACGCAACAGAGGAGTTGGAAGGCATACAGTGCCCTTTGACAGTTGTTACAACGAACGTGAGTGCACAGTGTCTCGTGAAATAAATCCCTAGCACTGTTGAAGCATTCCGTTAACGCGTGCTTCTTCGCTCCTCTGGCACTCCGAGGTGTTACTGACGGGGGAAATCTGGACTTTTGCTTGAGGCCGGGGTGGGGCGGGGGGGCTCACAATTCTTTTGTCGGCGAGCTCCAGAGTGCTCTTGCTGAAGGTCCCAGCAAGGAACTGAGAGCAGCAGGCCTCACACGAGTACACTCAGACGGCTTCCGTCACGAGTACACTCAGGCCTCTTATGTGAGGCCTTCCGGCAGCAAAGAGAAGGTGGGCGCGAGGAGTGTGCTTCAGGCAGCTTAGCACTCGCCACTGTCTCGTCTACCACGGAGGGGAATAAGGTTTGCCCAGGGTCGCCCAGTTTCAAAGCTGAGCTCACGTAGTTATCCTCAGTGGTTTCTGATTACCCCAAGGAAACACACGGGAGGAACAAGGCCCTTCCATGGAGGCCCTTTTGGGCACAGGGACCTCTGCATGGGATCTAGTGGGTAAGTATGGCAGTACCTTAGATAGGCCTCAGTGACCAAGGCTGTCGTCTGGCTCATGCCTTAGCTGTGTTAAGTGTGGAAAACGTGCTGGTCCTCAGGCTGGGCCCACAGCCTAGCTTTCGCTTCTGTGAGAGTGCTGTCCCGAGTCTCCTCCTGGAGCCAGTCGTCCGCACGGTGCCTTCTGGCACTGCAGTTCTCTTTCAGTCAAGGAGGCCGTGCGACTGGCAGAGGGAGTCTGCGCAGCACTGCCTTCGCGAGGCTCTTTGACGACTGGGGCACTCAACCCAGGCAAGCCAGAGAGCAGTACGTTGCCCTTGCTATGAATGTGAAGAGCTTTCTCCAGGGGCCTGTTTAGGCTAAGGTTCCTCAGAAGCCAGGAGCCGCCCTTCCGGCACGGAGAGAAGTCATCCTGCGAAATTGGCGAACGAGCTCCTATCCTGTGTGCCCCCAGGAGCGTCGCAGAGTTAAGGCACTCCGTGGTGGAGTATGGCCTCATGGAAACCACTGCACACCCAACTCCCCCGACGTGAAACACTGGAACTTCACCTTGAGGCCTGAGGTCACCTTTCGTTTGGCCGGAGCCGAACATGTGGTGCCGTGGGAGGGGTTTCTAGAAAGGTATTGCCAGCACGGTTTTCGCTTTGGGAGAACACGCAGCCTCGGCCCACAACGACAGTCCTGCCGTGCAGAGACGTCGGGCCGCTAGTGCTGTTCAAGGCAGCTTTGAAGCCAAGCGCAAGGCGCCTCCAAACGGGGAGAAAGCGTCCTCTCCCCTCCGCGTCCCACGTTCAAGCTGAATGACGCAGCATGTTTCTCGGAAGGCTCTGCCGAGCTATCCAGTACAAGGGAGAGAGTGCCTGCCTCTGCTGAGAAAGGTTTTGACGTGGGGATTGCTGGACAGGCGGCAGAGCGTTCCCCAGGCCGTGCAAAGTTTAGGCCTTGGTGATTCTGGATGGTCCCAAGGGTCCAGAATTGTCCCTGGGAAAGCTATCCTTTTCCCCTCTTTTTCCGGCTGGAAGCACACCTCTGGCATCCGACTGCCGTTCGGCGACGTCCTGGGGGAGACGCCCTGGTTTCACTTGTGGCGCACACTGGTGTTTCTCAGAAGAGCCCAAATTCCTCCCTGCGGGTGGGTGGGGGGCTTGGCACACCAGCATGGAATGTAAGGCTGTTTAGAACTGCGTACCTTGAGGCCGTGTGAAGGCCGCGCGAACGAGAGCTTTCGAGCGAACAGGGCAGCGCTTCGCCATCACCGTTGCACATTCACGGAGCTTAGTCAAACGAACGCATTTACTTCCTGGGGCTCAAACACAGCCGAGGAGTCGGAAGGCATACAGTGAGTGCCCTTTGACAGTTGTTACAACGAACGTGAGTGCACAGTGTCTCGTGAAATACCTTCCACGGTTGAAGCATTCCGTTAACGCGAGCCCCTCCGCTCCCTCTGGCACTCCGAGGTGTTACTGTCGGGGGAAATCTGGACTCTTGCTTGAGGCCGGGGTGGGGCGGGGGGACTCACAGTTCTTCTGCCGGCGAGCTCCAGAGCGCTCCTGCTGAAGCCCCCAGCAAGGAACTGAGAGCGGCAGGCCTCACACGAGTCGACTCAGACTTCTTCTGTCACGAGTACACTCAGACTTCTTATGTGAGGTCTTCCGGCAGCAAAGAGAAGGTGCGCGCGAGGAGTGTGCTTCAGGCAGCTTAGGACCCGCCACTGTCTCGTCCACCACGGAGGGGAATCAGGTTTGGCCAGGGTCGCCCAGCTTCATACCTGAGCTCCTACAGGTATCCTCAGTGGTTTCTCATTACCTCAAGGAAACACAACGGGAGGAACAGGGCCCTTCCGTGGAGGCCCTTCTGGGCACAGGGACCTCTGCGTGGGATCTACTGGGTAAGTATGGCAGTACCTGAGGTAGGCCTCAGTGACCAAGGCTCTCTGGCTCACGCCTAGCTGTGTAGAGAAGTGTGGCAAACGTACGTACGGCTCCTCAGGCTGGGCCCACAGCCTAGCTTTCGCTTCTGTGAGAGTGCTGTCCCGAGTCTCTTCCTGGAGCCAGTCGTCAGCGCGGTGCCTTTTGGCACTGCAGTTCTCTTTCAGTCAAGGAGGCCGTTCGACTGACTGGCAAAGGGAGTCCGCCCAGCGCTGCTTTCGCCAGTCTCTCTGACGACTGGGCCACTCAACCCGGGCAACCCAGAGAGGAGTACACTGCCCTAGCTATGACTGTGAAGAGCTGTCTCCAGGGGCCTGCTTACGCTCAGGTTCCTCAGAAGCCAGAGGCCGCCGTTCCGGCACGGAGAGAGGTCATCATGCGAAACTGGCGAGCGGGCTCCTACCCTGTGTGTCCCCAGGAGCGTCGCCGGGTTAAGGCACTCCGTGGTGGAGTATGGCCTCATTGGAGACCCCCTGCACGCCCAACTCCCCTGACGTGAAACACTGGAACTTCACCTTGAGGCCTGAGGTCACCTTTCGTTCGGCCGGAGCCGGACCTGGGGTGCCGTGGGAGGAGTTCCTAGAAAGGGATTGCCAGCACGGTTTTCGCTTTGGGAGAACACGCAGCCTCGGCCCACAACGACAGTCCTGCCGTGCAGAGACGTCGGGCCGCTAGTGCTGTTCAAGGCAGCTTTGAAGCCAAGCGCAAGGCGCCTCCAAACGGGGAGAAAGCGTCCTCTCCCCTCCGCGTCCCACGTTCAAGCTGAATGACGCAGCATGTTTCTCGGAAGGCTCTGCCGAGCTATCTAGTACAAGGGAGAGAGTGCCTGCCTCTGCTGAGAAAGGTTTTGACGTGGGGATTGCTGGACAGGCGGCAGAGCGTTCCCCAGGCCGTGCGAAGTTTAGGCTTTGGTGACTCTGGAGGGTCCCAAGGGTCCAGAATTGTGCCTGGGAAAGCTGTCCTCTTTTTCTTTCTCCGGCTGGAAGTAAACAGCTGGCAACCGACTGCCGTACGCAGACGTCCTGGGGGAGCCCCCCGGTTTCATTCGGGACGCACATTGGTGTCTCACAGAAGAGCCCAAATTCCTAATTGGGGGCACACCAGCGTGGAATGTAAGGCTGTTTAGAACTGCGTACCCTGAGGCCGTTGGAAGGCCGTACAAACGAGAGCTTTCGAGGGAACAGGGCAGCGCTTCGCCATCATCGTTGCACGTTCACGGAGCTTAATCAAACGAACGCATTTACTTCCTGGGGCTCAAACGCAACAGAGGAGTTGGAAGGCATACAGTGCCCTTTGACAGTTGTTACAACGAACGTGAGTGCACAGTGTCTCGTGAAATAAATCCCTAGCACTGTTGAAGCATTCCGTTAACGCGTGCTTCTTCGCTCCTCTGGCACTCCGAGGTGTTACTGACGGGGGAAATCTGGACTTTTGCTTGAGGCCGGGGTGGGGCGGGGGGGCTCACAATTCTTTTGTCGGCGAGCTCCAGAGTGCTCTTGCTGAAGGTCCCAGCAAGGAACTGAGAGCAGCAGGCCTCACACGAGTACACTCAGACGGCTTCCGTCACGAGTACACTCAGGCCTCTTATGTGAGGCCTTCCGGCAGCAAAGAGAAGGTGGGCGCGAGGAGTGTGCTTCAGGCAGCTTAGCACTCGCCACTGTCTCGTCTACCACGGAGGGGAATAAGGTTTGCCCAGGGTCGCCCAGTTTCAAAGCTGAGCTCACGTAGTTATCCTCAGTGGTTTCTGATTACCTCAAGGAAACACACGGGAGGAACAAGGCCCTTCCATGGAGGCCCTTTTGGGCACAGGGACCTCTGCATGGGATCTAGTGGGTAAGTATGGCAGTACCTTAGATAGGCCTCAGTGACCAAGGCTGTCGTCTGGCTCATGCCTTAGCTGTGTTAAGTGTGGAAAACGTGCTGGTCCTCAGGCTGGGCCCACAGCCTAGCTTTCGCTTCTGTGAGAGTGCTGTCCCGAGTCTCCTCCTGGAGCCAGTCGTCCGCACGGTGCCTTCTGGCACTGCAGTTCTCTTTCAGTCAAGGAGGCCGTGCGACTGGCAGAGGGAGTCTGCGCAGCACTGCCTTCGCGAGGCTCTTTGACGACTGGGGCACTCAACCCAGGCAAGCCAGAGAGCAGTACGTTGCCCTTGCTATGAATGTGAAGAGCTTTCTCCAGGGGCCTGTCTAGGCTAAGGTTCCTCAGAAGCCAGGAGCCGCCCTTCCGGCACGGAGAGAAGTCATCCTGCGAAATTGGCGAACGAGCTCCTATCCTGTGTGCCCCCAGGAGCGTCGCAGAGTTAAGGCACTCCGTGGTGGAGTATGGCCTCATGGAAACCACTGCACACCCAACTCCCCCGACGTGAAACACTGGAACTTCACCTTGAGGCCTGAGGTCACCTTTCGTTTGGCCGGAGCCGAACATGTGGTGCCGTGGGAGGGGTTTCTAGAAAGGTATTGCCAGCACGGTTTTCGCTTTGGGAGAACACGCAGCCTCGGCCCACAACGACAGTCCTGCCGTGCAGAGACGTCGGGCCGCTAGTGCTGTTCAAGGCAGCTTTGAAGCCAAGCGCAAGGCGCCTCCAAACGGGGAGAAAGCGTCCTCTCCCCTCCGCGTCCCACGTTCAAGCTGAATGACGCAGCATGTTTCTCGGAAGGCTCTGCCGAGCTATCTAGTACAAGGGAGAGAGTGCCTGCCTCTGCTGAGAAAGGTTTTGACGTGGGGATTGCTGGACAGGCGGCAGAGCGTTCCCCAGGCCGTGCGAAGTTTAGGCTTTGGTGACTCTGGAGGGTCCCAAGGGTCCAGAATTGTGCCTGGGAAAGCTGTCCTCTTTTTCTTTCTCCGGCTGGAAGTAAACAGCTGGCAACCGACTGCCGTACGCAGACGTCCTGGGGGAGCCCCCCGGTTTCATTCGGGACGCACATTGGTGTCTCACAGAAGAGCCCAAATTCCTAATTGGGGGCACACCAGCGTGGAATGTAAGGCTGTTTAGAACTGCGTACCCTGAGGCCGTTGGAAGGCCGTACAAACGAGAGCTTTCGAGGGAACAGGGCAGCGCTTCGCCATCATCGTTGCACGTTCACGGAGCTTAATCAAACGAACGCATTTACTTCCTGGGGCTCAAACGCAACAGAGGAGTTGGAAGGCATACAGTGCCCTTTGACAGTTGTTACAACGAACGTGAGTGCACAGTGTCTCGTGAAATAAATCCCTAGCACTGTTGAAGCATTCCGTTAACGCGTGCTTCTTCGCTCCTCTGGCACTCCGAGGTGTTACTGACGGGGGAAATCTGGACTTTTGCTTGAGGCCGGGGTGGGGCGGGGGGGCTCACAATTCTTTTGTCGGCGAGCTCCAGAGTGCTCTTGCTGAAGGTCCCAGCAAGGAACTGAGAGCAGCAGGCCTCACACGAGTACACTCAGACGGCTTCCGTCACGAGTACACTCAGGCCTCTTATGTGAGGCCTTCCGGCAGCAAAGAGAAGGTGGGCGCGAGGAGTGTGCTTCAGGCAGCTTAGCACTCGCCACTGTCTCGTCTACCACGGAGGGGAATAAGGTTTGCCCAGGGTCGCCCAGTTTCAAAGCTGAGCTCACGTAGTTATCCTCAGTGGTTTCTGATTACCCCAAGGAAACACACGGGAGGAACAAGGCCCTTCCATGGAGGCCCTTTTGGGCACAGGGACCTCTGCATGGGATCTAGTGGGTAAGTATGGCAGTACCTTAGATAGGCCTCAGTGACCAAGGCTGTCGTCTGGCTCATGCCTTAGCTGTGTTAAGTGTGGAAAACGTGCTGGTCCTCAGGCTGGGCCCACAGCCTAGCTTTCGCTTCTGTGAGAGTGCTGTCCCGAGTCTCCTCCTGGAGCCAGTCGTCCGCACGGTGCCTTCTGGCACTGCAGTTCTCTTTCAGTCAAGGAGGCCGTGCGACTGGCAGAGGGAGTCTGCGCAGCACTGCCTTCGCGAGGCTCTTTGACGACTGGGGCACTCAACCCAGGCAAGCCAGAGAGCAGTACGTTGCCCTTGCTATGAATGTGAAGAGCTTTCTCCAGGGGCCTGTTTAGGCTAAGGTTCCTCAGAAGCCAGGAGCCGCCCTTCCGGCACGGAGAGAAGTCATCCTGCGAAATTGGCGAACGAGCTCCTATCCTGTGTGCCCCCAGGAGCGTCGCAGAGTTAAGGCACTCCGTGGTGGAGTATGGCCTCATGGAAACCACTGCACACCCAACTCCCCCGACGTGAAACACTGGAACTTCACCTTGAGGCCTGAGGTCACCTTTCGTTTGGCCGGAGCCGAACATGTGGTGCCGTGGGAGGGGTTTCTAGAAAGGTATTGCCAGCACGGTTTTCGCTTTGGGAGAACACGCAGCCTCGGCCCACAACGACAGTCCTGCCGTGCAGAGACGTCGGGCCGCTAGTGCTGTTCAAGGCAGCTTTGAAGCCAAGCGCAAGGCGCCTCCAAACGGGGAGAAAGCGTCCTCTCCCCTCCGCGTCCCACGTTCAAGCTGAATGACGCAGCATGTTTCTCGGAAGGCTCTGCCGAGCTATCCAGTACAAGGGAGAGAGTGCCTGCCTCTGCTGAGAAAGGTTTTGACGTGGGGATTGCTGGACAGGCGGCAGAGCGTTCCCCAGGCCGTGCAAAGTTTAGGCCTTGGTGATTCTGGATGGTCCCAAGGGTCCAGAATTGTCCCTGGGAAAGCTGTCCTTTTCCCCTCTTTTTCCGGCTGGAAGCACACCTCTGGCATCCGACTGCCGTTCGGCGACGTCCTGGGGGAGACGCCCTGGTTTCACTTGTGGCGCACACTGGTGTTTCTCAGAAGAGCCCAAATTCCTCCCTGCGGGTGGGTGGGGGGCTTGGCACACCAGCATGGAATGTAAGGCTGTTTAGAACTGCGTACCTTGAGGCCGTGTGAAGGCCGCGCGAACGAGAGCTTTCGAGCGAACAGGGCAGCGCTTCGCCATCACCGTTGCACATTCACGGAGCTTAGTCAAACGAACGCATTTACTTCCTGGGGCTCAAACACAGCCGAGGAGTCGGAAGGCATACAGTGAGTGCCCTTTGACAGTTGTTACAACGAACGTGAGTGCACAGTGTCTCGTGAAATACCTTCCACGGTTGAAGCATTCCGTTAACGCGAGCCCCTCCGCTCCCTCTGGCACTCCGAGGTGTTACTGTCGGGGGAAATCTGGACTCTTGCTTGAGGCCGGGGTGGGGCGGGGGGACTCACAGTTCTTCTGCCGGCGAGCTCCAGAGCGCTCCTGCTGAAGCCCCCAGCAAGGAACTGAGAGCGGCAGGCCTCACACGAGTCAACTCAGACTTCTTCTGTCACGAGTCAACTCAGACTTCTTATGTGAGGCCTTCCGGCAGCAAAGAGAAGGTGCGCGCGAGGAGTGTGCTTCAGGCAGCTTAGCACCCGCCACTGTCTCGTCCACCACGGAGGGGAATCAGGTTTGGCCAGGGTCGCCCAGTTTCAAAGCTGAGCTCACGTAGTTATCCTCAGTGGTTTCTGATTACCTCAAGGAAACACACGGGAGGAACAGGGCCCTTCCATGGAGTCCCTTTTGGGCACAGGGACCTCTGCGTGGGATCTAGTGGGTAAGTATGGCAGTACCTTAGATAGGCCTCAGTGACCAAGGCTGTCGTCTGGCTCATGCCTTAGCTGTGTTAAGTGTGGAAAACGTGCTGGTCCTCAGGCTGGGCCCACAGCCTAGCTTTCGCTTCTGTGAGAGTGCTGTCCCGAGTCTCCTCCTGGAGCCAGTCGTCAGCACGGTGCCTTCTGGCACTGCAGTTCTCTTTCAGTCAAGGAGGCCGTGCGACTGGCAAAGGGAGTCTGCGCAGCACTGCCTTCGCGAGGCTCTTTGACGACTTGGGGCACTCAACCCAGGCAAGCCAGAGAGCAGTGCGTTGCTCTTGCTATGAATGTGAAGAGCTTTCTCCAGGGGCCTGTTTAGGCTAAGGTTCCTCAGAAGCCAGGAGCCGCCCTTCCGGCACGGAGAGAAGTCATCCTGCGAAATTGGCGAACGAGCTCCTATCCTGTGTGCCCCCAGGAGCGTCGCAGAGTTAAGGCACTCCGTGGTGGAGTATGGCCTCATGGAAACCACTGCACACCCAACTCCCCCGACGTGAAACACTGGAACTTACCTTGAGGCCTGAGGTCACCTTTCGTTTGGCCGGAGCCGAACATGTGGTGCCGTGGGAGGGGTTTCTAGAAAGGTATTGCCAGCACGGTTTTCGCTTTGGGAGAACACGCAGCCTCGGCCCACAACGACAGTCCTGCCGTGCAGAGACGTCGGGCCGCTAGTGCTGTTCAAGGCAGCTTTGAAGCCAAGCGCAAGGCGCCTCCAAACGGGGAGAAAGCGTCCTCTCCCCTCCGCGTCCCACGTTCAAGCTGAATGACGCAGCATGTTTCTCGGAAGGCTCTGCCGAGCTATCTAGTACAAGGGAGAGAGTGCCTGCCTCTGCTGAGAAAGGTTTTGACGTGGGGATTGCTGGACAGGCGGAAGAGCGTTCCCCAGGCCGTGCAAAGTTTAGGCCTTGGTGATTCTGGATGGTCCCAAGGGTCCAGAATTGTCCCTGGGAAAGCTGTCCTTTTCCCCTCTTTTTCCGGCTGGAAGTACACCTCTGGCATCCGACTGCCGTTCGGCGACGTCCTGGGGGAGACGCCCTGGTTTCACTTGTGGCGCACACTGGTGTTTCTCAGAAGAGCCCAAATTCCTCCCTGCGGGTGGGTGGGGGGCTTGGCACACCAGCATGGAATGTAAGGCTGTTTAGAACTGCGTACCTTGAGGCCGTGTGAAGGCCGCGCGAACGAGAGCTTTCGAGCGAACAGGGCAGCGCTTCGCCATCACCGTTGCACATTCACGGAGCTTAGTCAAACGAACGCATTTACTTCCTGGGGCTCAAACACAGCCGAGGAGTTGGAAGGCATACCGTGAGTGCCCTTTGACAGTCGTTACAACGAACGTGAGTGCACAGTGTCTCGTGAAATACCTTCCACGGTTGAAGCATTCCGTTAACGCGAGCCCCTCCGCTCCCTCTGGCACTCCGAGGTGTTACTGTCGGGGGAAATCTGGACTTTTGCTTGAGGCCGGGGTGGGGCGGGGGGACTCACAGTTCTTCTGCCGGCGAGCTCCAGAGCGCTCCTGCTGAAGCCCCCAGCAAGGAACTGAGAGCGGCAGGCCTCACACGAGTCAACTCAGACTTCTTCTGTCACGAGTCAACTCAGACTTCTTATGTGAGGCCTTCCGGCAGCAAAGAGAAGGTGCGCGCGAGGAGTGTGCTTCAGGCAGCTTAGCACCCGCCACTGTCTCGTCCACCACGGAGGGGAATCAGGTTTGGCCAGGGTCGCCCAGTTTCAAAGCTGAGCTCACGTAGTTATCCTCAGTGGTTTCTGATTACCTCAAGGAAACACACGGGAGGAACAGGGCCCTTCCATGGAGGCCCTTTTGGGCACAGGGACCTCTGCGTGGGATCTAGTGGGTAAGTATGGCAGTACCTTAGATAGGCCTCAGTGACCAAGGCTGTCGTCTGGCTCATGCCTTAGCTGTGTTAAGTGTGGAAAACGTGCTGGTCCTCAGGCTGGGCCCACAGCCTAGCTTTCGCTTCTGTGAGAGTGCTGTCCCAAGTCTCCTCCTGGAGCCAGTCGTCAGCACGGTGCCTTCTGGCACTGCAGTTCTCTTTCAGTCAAGGAGGCCGTGCGACTGGCAAAGGGAGTCTGCGCAGCACTGCCTTCGCGAGGCTCTTTGACGACTTGGGGCACTCAACCCAGGCAAGCCAGAGAGCAGTACGTTGCCCTTGCTATGAATGTGAAGAGCTTTCTCCAGGGGCCTGTTTAGGCTAAGGTTCCTCAGAAGCCAGGAGCCGCCCTTCCGGCATGGA
This sequence comes from Leucopleurus acutus, assembly GCF_964270905.1. NCBI lineage: Eukaryota > Metazoa > Chordata > Mammalia > Artiodactyla > Delphinidae > Leucopleurus > Leucopleurus acutus. Next base: position 31,042,694 of record NC_139155.1, read on the forward strand.
GAGAAGTCATCCTGCGAAATTGGCGAACGAGCTCCTATCCTGTGTGCCCCCAGGAGCGTCGCAGAGTTAAGGCACTCCGTGGTGGAGTATGGCCTCATGGAAACCACTGCACACCCAACTCCCCCGACGTGAAACACTGGAACTTACCTTGAGGCCTGAGGTCACCTTTCGTTTGGCCGGAGCCGAACATGTGGTGCCGTGGGAGGGGTTTCTAGAAAGGTATTGCCAGCACGGTTTTCGCTTTGGGAGAACACGCAGCCTCGGCCCACAACGACAGTCCTGCCGTGCAGAGACGTCGGGCCGCTAGTGCTGTTCAAGGCAGCTTTGAAGCCAAGCGCAAGGCGCCTCCAAACGGGGAGAAAGCGTCCTCTCCCCTCCGCGTCCCACGTTCAAGCTGAATGACGCAGCATGTTTCTCGGAAGGCTCTGCCGAGCTATCTAGTACAAGGGAGAGAGTGCCTGCCTCTGCTGAGAAAGGTTTTGACGTGGGGATTGCTGGACAGGCGGAAGAGCGTTCCCCAGGCCGTGCAAAGTTTAGGCCTTGGTGATTCTGGATGGTCCCAAGGGTCCAGAATTGTCCCTGGGAAAGCTGTCCTTTTCCCCTCTTTTTCCGGCTGGAAGTACACCTCTGGCATCCGACTGCCGTTCGGCGACGTCCTGGGGGAGACGCCCTGGTTTCACTTGTGGCGCACACTGGTGTTTCTCAGAAGAGCCCAAATTCCTCCCTGCGGGTGGGTGGGGGGCTTGGCACACCAGCATGGAATGTAAGGCTGTTTAGAACTGCGTACCTTGAGGCCGTGTGAAGGCCGCGCGAACGAGAGCTTTCGAGCGAACAGGGCAGCGCTTCGCCATCACCGTTGCACATTCACGGAGCTTAGTCAAACGAACGCATTTACTTCCTGGGGCTCAAACACAGCCGAGGAGTTGGAAGGCATACCGTGAGTGCCCTTTGACAGTCGTTACAACGAACGTGAGTGCACAGTGTCTCGTGAAATACCTTCCACGGTTGAAGCATTCCGTTAACGCGAGCCCCTCCGCTCCCTCTGGCACTCCGAGGTGTTACTGTCGGGGGAAATCTGGACTTTTGCTTGAGGCCGGGGTGGGGCGGGGGGACTCACAGTTCTTCTGCCGGCGAGCTCCAGAGCGCTCCTGCTGAAGCCCCCAGCAAGGAACTGAGAGCGGCAGGCTTCACACGAGTCAACTCAGACTTCTTCTGTCACGAGTCAACTCAGACTTCTTATGTGAGGCCTTCCGGCAGCAAAGAGAAGGTGCGCGCGAGGAGTGTGCTTCAGGCAGCTTAGGACCCGCCACTGTCTCGTCCACCACGGAGGGGAATCAGGTTTGGCCAGGGTCGCCCAGCTTCATACCTGAGCTCCTACAGGTATCCTCAGTGGTTTCTCATTACCTCAAGGAAACACAACGGGAGGAACAGGGCCCTTCCGTGGAGGCCCTTCTGGGCACAGGGACCTCTGCGTGGGATCTACTGGGTAAGTATGGCAGTACCTGAGGTAGGCCTCAGTGACCAAGGCTCTCTGGCTCACGCCTAGCTGTGTAGAGAAGTGTGGCAAACGTACGTACGGCTCCTCAGGCTGGGCCCACAGCCTAGCTTTCGCTTCTGTGAGAGTGCTGTCCCGAGTCTCTTCCTGGAGCCAGTCGTCAGCGCGGTGCCTTTTGGCACTGCAGTTCTCTTTCAGTCAAGGAGGCCGTTCGACTGACTGGCAAAGGGAGTCCGCCCAGCGCTGCTTTCGCCAGTCTCTCTGACGACTGGGCCACTCAACCCGGGCAACCCAGAGAGGAGTACACTGCCCTAGCTATGACTGTGAAGAGCTGTCTCCAGGGGCCTGCTTACGCTCAGGTTCCTCAGAAGCCAGAGGCCGCCGTTCCGGCACGGAGAGAGGTCATCATGCGAAACTGGCGAGCGGGCTCCTACCCTGTGTGTCCCCAGGAGCGTCGCCGGGTTAAGGCACTCCGTGGTGGAGTATGGCCTCATTGGAGACCCCCTGCACGCCCAACTCCCCTGACGTGAAACACTGGAACTTCACCTTGAGGCCTGAGGTCACCTTTCGTTCGGCCGGAGCCGGACCTGGGGTGCCGTGGGAGGAGTTCCTAGAAAGGGATTGCCAGCACGGTTTTCGCTTTGGGAGAACACGCAGCCTCGGCCCACAACGACAGTCCTGCCGTGCAGAGACGTCGGGCCGCTAGTGCTGTTCAAGGCAGCTTTGAAGCCAAGCGCAAGGCGCCTCCAAACGGGGAGAAAGCGTCCTCTCCCCTCCGCGTCCCACGTTCAAGCTGAATGACGCAGCATGTTTCTCGGAAGGCTCTGCCGAGCTATCTAGTACAAGGGAGAGAGTGCCTGCCTCTGCTGAGAAAGGTTTTGACGTGGGGATTGCTGGACAGGCGGCAGAGCGTTCCCCAGGCCGTGCGAAGTTTAGGCTTTGGTGACTCTGGAGGGTCCCAAGGGTCCAGAATTGTGCCTGGGAAAGCTGTCCTCTTTTTCTTTCTCCGGCTGGAAGTAAACAGCTGGCAACCGACTGCCGTACGCAGACGTCCTGGGGGAGCCCCCCGGTTTCATTCGGGACGCACATTGGTGTCTCACAGAAGAGCCCAAATTCCTAATTGGGGGCACACCAGCGTGGAATGTAAGGCTGTTTAGAACTGCGTACCCTGAGGCCGTTGGAAGGCCGTACAAACGAGAGCTTTCGAGGGAACAGGGCAGCGCTTCGCCATCATCGTTGCACGTTCACGGAGCTTAATCAAACGAACGCATTTACTTCCTGGGGCTCAAACGCAACAGAGGAGTTGGAAGGCATACAGTGCCCTTTGACAGTTGTTACAACGAACGTGAGTGCACAGTGTCTCGTGAAATAAATCCCTAGCACTGTTGAAGCATTCCGTTAACGCGTGCTTCTTCGCTCCTCTGGCACTCCGAGGTGTTACTGACGGGGGAAATCTGGACTTTTGCTTGAGGCCGGGGTGGGGCGGGGGGGCTCACAATTCTTTTGTCGGCGAGCTCCAGAGTGCTCTTGCTGAAGGTCCCAGCAAGGAACTGAGAGCAGCAGGCCTCACACGAGTACACTCAGACGGCTTCCGTCACGAGTACACTCAGGCCTCTTATGTGAGGCCTTCCGGCAGCAAAGAGAAGGTGGGCGCGAGGAGTGTGCTTCAGGCAGCTTAGCACTCGCCACTGTCTCGTCTACCACGGAGGGGAATAAGGTTTGCCCAGGGTCGCCCAGTTTCAAAGCTGAGCTCACGTAGTTATCCTCAGTGGTTTCTGATTACCCCAAGGAAACACACGGGAGGAACAAGGCCCTTCCATGGAGGCCCTTTTGGGCACAGGGACCTCTGCATGGGATCTAGTGGGTAAGTATGGCAGTACCTTAGATAGGCCTCAGTGACCAAGGCTGTCGTCTGGCTCATGCCTTAGCTGTGTTAAGTGTGGAAAACGTGCTGGTCCTCAGGCTGGGCCCACAGCCTAGCTTTCGCTTCTGTGAGAGTGCTGTCCCGAGTCTCCTCCTGGAGCCAGTCGTCCGCACGGTGCCTTCTGGCACTGCAGTTCTCTTTCAGTCAAGGAGGCCGTGCGACTGGCAGAGGGAGTCTGCGCAGCACTGCCTTCGCGAGGCTCTTTGACGACTGGGGCACTCAACCCAGGCAAGCCAGAGAGCAGTACGTTGCCCTTGCTATGAATGTGAAGAGCTTTCTCCAGGGGCCTGTTTAGGCTAAGGTTCCTCAGAAGCCAGGAGCCGCCCTTCCGGCACGGAGAGAAGTCATCCTGCGAAATTGGCGAACGAGCTCCTATCCTGTGTGCCCCCAGGAGCGTCGCAGAGTTAAGGCACTCCGTGGTGGAGTATGGCCTCATGGAAACCACTGCACACCCAACTCCCCCGACGTGAAACACTGGAACTTCACCTTGAGGCCTGAGGTCACCTTTCGTTTGGCCGGAGCCGAACATGTGGTGCCGTGGGAGGGGTTTCTAGAAAGGTATTGCCAGCACGGTTTTCGCTTTGGGAGAACACGCAGCCTCGGCCCACAACGACAGTCCTGCCGTGCAGAGACGTCGGGCCGCTAGTGCTGTTCAAGGCAGCTTTGAAGCCAAGCGCAAGGCGCCTCCAAACGGGGAGAAAGCGTCCTCTCCCCTCCGCGTCCCACGTTCAAGCTGAATGACGCAGCATGTTTCTCGGAAGGCTCTGCCGAGCTATCCAGTACAAGGGAGAGAGTGCCTGCCTCTGCTGAGAAAGGTTTTGACGTGGGGATTGCTGGACAGGCGGCAGAGCGTTCCCCAGGCCGTGCAAAGTTTAGGCCTTGGTGATTCTGGATGGTCCCAAGGGTCCAGAATTGTCCCTGGGAAAGCTATCCTTTTCCCCTCTTTTTCCGGCTGGAAGCACACCTCTGGCATCCGACTGCCGTTCGGCGACGTCCTGGGGGAGACGCCCTGGTTTCACTTGTGGCGCACACTGGTGTTTCTCAGAAGAGCCCAAATTCCTCCCTGCGGGTGGGTGGGGGGCTTGGCACACCAGCATGGAATGTAAGGCTGTTTAGAACTGCGTACCTTGAGGCCGTGTGAAGGCCGCGCGAACGAGAGCTTTCGAGCGAACAGGGCAGCGCTTCGCCATCACCGTTGCACATTCACGGAGCTTAGTCAAACGAACGCATTTACTTCCTGGGGCTCAAACACAGCCGAGGAGTCGGAAGGCATACAGTGAGTGCCCTTTGACAGTTGTTACAACGAACGTGAGTGCACAGTGTCTCGTGAAATACCTTCCACGGTTGAAGCATTCCGTTAACGCGAGCCCCTCCGCTCCCTCTGGCACTCCGAGGTGTTACTGTCGGGGGAAATCTGGACTCTTGCTTGAGGCCGGGGTGGGGCGGGGGGACTCACAGTTCTTCTGCCGGCGAGCTCCAGAGCGCTCCTGCTGAAGCCCCCAGCAAGGAACTGAGAGCGGCAGGCCTCACACGAGTCGACTCAGACTTCTTCTGTCACGAGTACACTCAGACTTCTTATGTGAGGTCTTCCGGCAGCAAAGAGAAGGTGCGCGCGAGGAGTGTGCTTCAGGCAGCTTAGGACCCGCCACTGTCTCGTCCACCACGGAGGGGAATCAGGTTTGGCCAGGGTCGCCCAGCTTCATACCTGAGCTCCTACAGGTATCCTCAGTGGTTTCTCATTACCTCAAGGAAACACAACGGGAGGAACAGGGCCCTTCCGTGGAGGCCCTTCTGGGCACAGGGACCTCTGCGTGGGATCTACTGGGTAAGTATGGCAGTACCTGAGGTAGGCCTCAGTGACCAAGGCTCTCTGGCTCACGCCTAGCTGTGTAGAGAAGTGTGGCAAACGTACGTACGGCTCCTCAGGCTGGGCCCACAGCCTAGCTTTCGCTTCTGTGAGAGTGCTGTCCCGAGTCTCTTCCTGGAGCCAGTCGTCAGCGCGGTGCCTTTTGGCACTGCAGTTCTCTTTCAGTCAAGGAGGCCGTTCGACTGACTGGCAAAGGGAGTCCGCCCAGCGCTGCTTTCGCCAGTCTCTCTGACGACTGGGCCACTCAACCCGGGCAACCCAGAGAGGAGTACACTGCCCTAGCTATGACTGTGAAGAGCTGTCTCCAGGGGCCTGCTTACGCTCAGGTTCCTCAGAAGCCAGAGGCCGCCGTTCCGGCACGGAGAGAGGTCATCATGCGAAACTGGCGAGCGGGCTCCTACCCTGTGTGTCCCCAGGAGCGTCGCCGGGTTAAGGCACTCCGTGGTGGAGTATGGCCTCATTGGAGACCCCCTGCACGCCCAACTCCCCTGACGTGAAACACTGGAACTTCACCTTGAGGCCTGAGGTCACCTTTCGTTCGGCCGGAGCCGGACCTGGGGTGCCGTGGGAGGAGTTCCTAGAAAGGGATTGCCAGCACGGTTTTCGCTTTGGGAGAACACGCAGCCTCGGCCCACAACGACAGTCCTGCCGTGCAGAGACGTCGGGCCGCTAGTGCTGTTCAAGGCAGCTTTGAAGCCAAGCGCAAGGCGCCTCCAAACGGGGAGAAAGCGTCCTCTCCCCTCCGCGTCCCACGTTCAAGCTGAATGACGCAGCATGTTTCTCGGAAGGCTCTGCCGAGCTATCTAGTACAAGGGAGAGAGTGCCTGCCTCTGCTGAGAAAGGTTTTGACGTGGGGATTGCTGGACAGGCGGCAGAGCGTTCCCCAGGCCGTGCGAAGTTTAGGCTTTGGTGACTCTGGAGGGTCCCAAGGGTCCAGAATTGTGCCTGGGAAAGCTGTCCTCTTTTTCTTTCTCCGGCTGGAAGTAAACAGCTGGCAACCGACTGCCGTACGCAGACGTCCTGGGGGAGCCCCCCGGTTTCATTCGGGACGCACATTGGTGTCTCACAGAAGAGCCCAAATTCCTAATTGGGGGCACACCAGCGTGGAATGTAAGGCTGTTTAGAACTGCGTACCCTGAGGCCGTTGGAAGGCCGTACAAACGAGAGCTTTCGAGGGAACAGGGCAGCGCTTCGCCATCATCGTTGCACGTTCACGGAGCTTAATCAAACGAACGCATTTACTTCCTGGGGCTCAAACGCAACAGAGGAGTTGGAAGGCATACAGTGCCCTTTGACAGTTGTTACAACGAACGTGAGTGCACAGTGTCTCGTGAAATAAATCCCTAGCACTGTTGAAGCATTCCGTTAACGCGTGCTTCTTCGCTCCTCTGGCACTCCGAGGTGTTACTGACGGGGGAAATCTGGACTTTTGCTTGAGGCCGGGGTGGGGCGGGGGGGCTCACAATTCTTTTGTCGGCGAGCTCCAGAGTGCTCTTGCTGAAGGTCCCAGCAAGGAACTGAGAGCAGCAGGCCTCACACGAGTACACTCAGACGGCTTCCGTCACGAGTACACTCAGGCCTCTTATGTGAGGCCTTCCGGCAGCAAAGAGAAGGTGGGCGCGAGGAGTGTGCTTCAGGCAGCTTAGCACTCGCCACTGTCTCGTCTACCACGGAGGGGAATAAGGTTTGCCCAGGGTCGCCCAGTTTCAAAGCTGAGCTCACGTAGTTATCCTCAGTGGTTTCTGATTACCTCAAGGAAACACACGGGAGGAACAAGGCCCTTCCATGGAGGCCCTTTTGGGCACAGGGACCTCTGCATGGGATCTAGTGGGTAAGTATGGCAGTACCTTAGATAGGCCTCAGTGACCAAGGCTGTCGTCTGGCTCATGCCTTAGCTGTGTTAAGTGTGGAAAACGTGCTGGTCCTCAGGCTGGGCCCACAGCCTAGCTTTCGCTTCTGTGAGAGTGCTGTCCCGAGTCTCCTCCTGGAGCCAGTCGTCCGCACGGTGCCTTCTGGCACTGCAGTTCTCTTTCAGTCAAGGAGGCCGTGCGACTGGCAGAGGGAGTCTGCGCAGCACTGCCTTCGCGAGGCTCTTTGACGACTGGGGCACTCAACCCAGGCAAGCCAGAGAGCAGTACGTTGCCCTTGCTATGAATGTGAAGAGCTTTCTCCAGGGGCCTGTCTAGGCTAAGGTTCCTCAGAAGCCAGGAGCCGCCCTTCCGGCACGGAGAGAAGTCATCCTGCGAAATTGGCGAACGAGCTCCTATCCTGTGTGCCCCCAGGAGCGTCGCAGAGTTAAGGCACTCCGTGGTGGAGTATGGCCTCATGGAAACCACTGCACACCCAACTCCCCCGACGTGAAACACTGGAACTTCACCTTGAGGCCTGAGGTCACCTTTCGTTTGGCCGGAGCCGAACATGTGGTGCCGTGGGAGGGGTTTCTAGAAAGGTATTGCCAGCACGGTTTTCGCTTTGGGAGAACACGCAGCCTCGGCCCACAACGACAGTCCTGCCGTGCAGAGACGTCGGGCCGCTAGTGCTGTTCAAGGCAGCTTTGAAGCCAAGCGCAAGGCGCCTCCAAACGGGGAGAAAGCGTCCTCTCCCCTCCGCGTCCCACGTTCAAGCTGAATGACGCAGCATGTTTCTCGGAAGGCTCTGCCGAGCTATCTAGTACAAGGGAGAGAGTGCCTGCCTCTGCTGAGAAAGGTTTTGACGTGGGGATTGCTGGACAGGCGGCAGAGCGTTCCCCAGGCCGTGCGAAGTTTAGGCTTTGGTGACTCTGGAGGGTCCCAAGGGTCCAGAATTGTGCCTGGGAAAGCTGTCCTCTTTTTCTTTCTCCGGCTGGAAGTAAACAGCTGGCAACCGACTGCCGTACGCAGACGTCCTGGGGGAGCCCCCCGGTTTCATTCGGGACGCACATTGGTGTCTCACAGAAGAGCCCAAATTCCTAATTGGGGGCACACCAGCGTGGAATGTAAGGCTGTTTAGAACTGCGTACCCTGAGGCCGTTGGAAGGCCGTACAAACGAGAGCTTTCGAGGGAACAGGGCAGCGCTTCGCCATCATCGTTGCACGTTCACGGAGCTTAATCAAACGAACGCATTTACTTCCTGGGGCTCAAACGCAACAGAGGAGTTGGAAGGCATACAGTGCCCTTTGACAGTTGTTACAACGAACGTGAGTGCACAGTGTCTCGTGAAATAAATCCCTAGCACTGTTGAAGCATTCCGTTAACGCGTGCTTCTTCGCTCCTCTGGCACTCCGAGGTGTTACTGACGGGGGAAATCTGGACTTTTGCTTGAGGCCGGGGTGGGGCGGGGGGGCTCACAATTCTTTTGTCGGCGAGCTCCAGAGTGCTCTTGCTGAAGGTCCCAGCAAGGAACTGAGAGCAGCAGGCCTCACACGAGTACACTCAGACGGCTTCCGTCACGAGTACACTCAGGCCTCTTATGTGAGGCCTTCCGGCAGCAAAGAGAAGGTGGGCGCGAGGAGTGTGCTTCAGGCAGCTTAGCACTCGCCACTGTCTCGTCTACCACGGAGGGGAATAAGGTTTGCCCAGGGTCGCCCAGTTTCAAAGCTGAGCTCACGTAGTTATCCTCAGTGGTTTCTGATTACCCCAAGGAAACACACGGGAGGAACAAGGCCCTTCCATGGAGGCCCTTTTGGGCACAGGGACCTCTGCATGGGATCTAGTGGGTAAGTATGGCAGTACCTTAGATAGGCCTCAGTGACCAAGGCTGTCGTCTGGCTCATGCCTTAGCTGTGTTAAGTGTGGAAAACGTGCTGGTCCTCAGGCTGGGCCCACAGCCTAGCTTTCGCTTCTGTGAGAGTGCTGTCCCGAGTCTCCTCCTGGAGCCAGTCGTCCGCACGGTGCCTTCTGGCACTGCAGTTCTCTTTCAGTCAAGGAGGCCGTGCGACTGGCAGAGGGAGTCTGCGCAGCACTGCCTTCGCGAGGCTCTTTGACGACTGGGGCACTCAACCCAGGCAAGCCAGAGAGCAGTACGTTGCCCTTGCTATGAATGTGAAGAGCTTTCTCCAGGGGCCTGTTTAGGCTAAGGTTCCTCAGAAGCCAGGAGCCGCCCTTCCGGCACGGAGAGAAGTCATCCTGCGAAATTGGCGAACGAGCTCCTATCCTGTGTGCCCCCAGGAGCGTCGCAGAGTTAAGGCACTCCGTGGTGGAGTATGGCCTCATGGAAACCACTGCACACCCAACTCCCCCGACGTGAAACACTGGAACTTCACCTTGAGGCCTGAGGTCACCTTTCGTTTGGCCGGAGCCGAACATGTGGTGCCGTGGGAGGGGTTTCTAGAAAGGTATTGCCAGCACGGTTTTCGCTTTGGGAGAACACGCAGCCTCGGCCCACAACGACAGTCCTGCCGTGCAGAGACGTCGGGCCGCTAGTGCTGTTCAAGGCAGCTTTGAAGCCAAGCGCAAGGCGCCTCCAAACGGGGAGAAAGCGTCCTCTCCCCTCCGCGTCCCACGTTCAAGCTGAATGACGCAGCATGTTTCTCGGAAGGCTCTGCCGAGCTATCCAGTACAAGGGAGAGAGTGCCTGCCTCTGCTGAGAAAGGTTTTGACGTGGGGATTGCTGGACAGGCGGCAGAGCGTTCCCCAGGCCGTGCAAAGTTTAGGCCTTGGTGATTCTGGATGGTCCCAAGGGTCCAGAATTGTCCCTGGGAAAGCTGTCCTTTTCCCCTCTTTTTCCGGCTGGAAGCACACCTCTGGCATCCGACTGCCGTTCGGCGACGTCCTGGGGGAGACGCCCTGGTTTCACTTGTGGCGCACACTGGTGTTTCTCAGAAGAGCCCAAATTCCTCCCTGCGGGTGGGTGGGGGGCTTGGCACACCAGCATGGAATGTAAGGCTGTTTAGAACTGCGTACCTTGAGGCCGTGTGAAGGCCGCGCGAACGAGAGCTTTCGAGCGAACAGGGCAGCGCTTCGCCATCACCGTTGCACATTCACGGAGCTTAGTCAAACGAACGCATTTACTTCCTGGGGCTCAAACACAGCCGAGGAGTCGGAAGGCATACAGTGAGTGCCCTTTGACAGTTGTTACAACGAACGTGAGTGCACAGTGTCTCGTGAAATACCTTCCACGGTTGAAGCATTCCGTTAACGCGAGCCCCTCCGCTCCCTCTGGCACTCCGAGGTGTTACTGTCGGGGGAAATCTGGACTCTTGCTTGAGGCCGGGGTGGGGCGGGGGGACTCACAGTTCTTCTGCCGGCGAGCTCCAGAGCGCTCCTGCTGAAGCCCCCAGCAAGGAACTGAGAGCGGCAGGCCTCACACGAGTCGACTCAGACTTCTTCTGTCACGAGTACACTCAGACTTCTTATGTGAGGTCTTCCGGCAGCAAAGAGAAGGTGCGCGCGAGGAGTGTGCTTCAGGCAGCTTAGGACCCGCCACTGTCTCGTCCACCACGGAGGGGAATCAGGTTTGGCCAGGGTCGCCCAGCTTCATACCTGAGCTCCTACAGGTATCCTCAGTGGTTTCTCATTACCTCAAGGAAACACAACGGGAGGAACAGGGCCCTTCCGTGGAGGCCCTTCTGGGCACAGGGACCTCTGCGTGGGATCTACTGGGTAAGTATGGCAGTACCTGAGGTAGGCCTCAGTGACCAAGGCTCTCTGGCTCACGCCTAGCTGTGTAGAGAAGTGTGGCAAACGTACGTACGGCTCCTCAGGCTGGGCCCACAGCCTAGCTTTCGCTTCTGTGAGAGTGCTGTCCCGAGTCTCTTCCTGGAGCCAGTCGTCAGCGCGGTGCCTTTTGGCACTGCAGTTCTCTTTCAGTCAAGGAGGCCGTTCGACTGACTGGCAAAGGGAGTCCGCCCAGCGCTGCTTTCGCCAGTCTCTCTGACGACTGGGCCACTCAACCCGGGCAACCCAGAGAGGAGTACACTGCCCTAGCTATGACTGTGAAGAGCTGTCTCCAGGGGCCTGCTTACGCTCAGGTTCCTCAGAAGCCAGAGGCCGCCGTTCCGGCACGGAGAGAGGTCATCATGCGAAACTGGCGAGCGGGCTCCTACCCTGTGTGTCCCCAGGAGCGTCGCCGGGTTAAGGCACTCCGTGGTGGAGTATGGCCTCATTGGAGACCCCCTGCACGCCCAACTCCCCTGACGTGAAACACTGGAACTTCACCTTGAGGCCTGAGGTCACCTTTCGTTCGGCCGGAGCCGGACCTGGGGTGCCGTGGGAGGAGTTCCTAGAAAGGGATTGCCAGCACGGTTTTCGCTTTGGGAGAACACGCAGCCTCGGCCCACAACGACAGTCCTGCCGTGCAGAGACGTCGGGCCGCTAGTGCTGTTCAAGGCAGCTTTGAAGCCAAGCGCAAGGCGCCTCCAAACGGGGAGAAAGCGTCCTCTCCCCTCCGCGTCCCACGTTCAAGCTGAATGACGCAGCATGTTTCTCGGAAGGCTCTGCCGAGCTATCTAGTACAAGGGAGAGAGTGCCTGCCTCTGCTGAGAAAGGTTTTGACGTGGGGATTGCTGGACAGGCGGCAGAGCGTTCCCCAGGCCGTGCGAAGTTTAGGCTTTGGTGACTCTGGAGGGTCCCAAGGGTCCAGAATTGTGCCTGGGAAAGCTGTCCTCTTTTTCTTTCTCCGGCTGGAAGTAAACAGCTGGCAACCGACTGCCGTACGCAGACGTCCTGGGGGAGCCCCCCGGTTTCATTCGGGACGCACATTGGTGTCTCACAGAAGAGCCCAAATTCCTAATTGGGGGCACACCAGCGTGGAATGTAAGGCTGTTTAGAACTGCGTACCCTGAGGCCGTTGGAAGGCCGTACAAACGAGAGCTTTCGAGGGAACAGGGCAGCGCTTCGCCATCATCGTTGCACGTTCACGGAGCTTAATCAAACGAACGCATTTACTTCCTGGGGCTCAAACGCAACAGAGGAGTTGGAAGGCATACAGTGCCCTTTGACAGTTGTTACAACGAACGTGAGTGCACAGTGTCTCGTGAAATAAATCCCTAGCACTGTTGAAGCATTCCGTTAACGCGTGCTTCTTCGCTCCTCTGGCACTCCGAGGTGTTACTGACGGGGGAAATCTGGACTTTTGCTTGAGGCCGGGGTGGGGCGGGGGGGCTCACAATTCTTTTGTCGGCGAGCTCCAGAGTGCTCTTGCTGAAGGTCCCAGCAAGGAACTGAGAGCAGCAGGCCTCACACGAGTACACTCAGACGGCTTCCGTCACGAGTACACTCAGGCCTCTTATGTGAGGCCTTCCGGCAGCAAAGAGAAGGTGGGCGCGAGGAGTGTGCTTCAGGCAGCTTAGCACTCGCCACTGTCTCGTCTACCACGGAGGGGAATAAGGTTTGCCCAGGGTCGCCCAGTTTCAAAGCTGAGCTCACGTAGTTATCCTCAGTGGTTTCTGATTACCTCAAGGAAACACACGGGAGGAACAAGGCCCTTCCATGGAGGCCCTTTTGGGCACAGGGACCTCTGCATGGGATCTAGTGGGTAAGTATGGCAGTACCTTAGATAGGCCTCAGTGACCAAGGCTGTCGTCTGGCTCATGCCTTAGCTGTGTTAAGTGTGGAAAACGTGCTGGTCCTCAGGCTGGGCCCACAGCCTAGCTTTCGCTTCTGTGAGAGTGCTGTCCCGAGTCTCCTCCTGGAGGCAGTCGTCCGCACGGTGCCTTCTGGCACTGCAGTTCTCTTTCAGTCAAGGAGGCCGTGCGACTGGCAGAGGGAGTCTGCGCAGCACTGCCTTCGCGAGGCTCTTTGACGACTGGGGCACTCAACCCAGGCAAGCCAGAGAGCAGTACGTTGCCCTTGCTATGAATGTGAAGAGCTTTCTCCAGGGGCCTGTCTAGGCTAAGGTTCCTCAGAAGCCAGGAGCCGCCCTTCCGGCACGGAGAGAAGTCATCCTGCGAAATTGGCGAACGAGCTCCTATCCTGTGTGCCCCCAGGAGCGTCGCAGAGTTAAGGCACTCCGTGGTGGAGTATGGCCTCATGGAAACCACTGCACACCCAACTCCCCCGACGTGAAACACTGGAACTTCACCTTGAGGCCTGAGGTCACCTTTCGTTTGGCCGGAGCCGAACATGTGGTGCCGTGGGAGGGGTTTCTAGAAAGGTATTGCCAGCACGGTTTTCGCTTTGGGAGAACACGCAGCCTCGGCCCACAACGACAGTCCTGCCGTGCAGAGACGTCGGGCCGCTAGTGCTGTTCAAGGCAGCTTTGAAGCCAAGCGCAAGGCGCCTCCAAACGGGGAGAAAGCGTCCTCTCCCCTCCGCGTCCCACGTTCAAGCTGAATGACGCAGCATGTTTCTCGGAAGGCTCTGCCGAGCTATCTAGTACAAGGGAGAGAGTGCCTGCCTCTGCTGAGAAAGGTTTTGACGTGGGGATTGCTGGACAGGCGGCAGAGCGTTCCCCAGGCCGTGCGAAGTTTAGGCTTTGGTGACTCTGGAGGGTCCCAAGGGTCCAGAATTGTGCCTGGGAAAGCTGTCCTCTTTTTCTTTCTCCGGCTGGAAGTAAACAGCTGGCAACCGACTGCCGTACGCAGACGTCCTGGGGGAGCCCCCCGGTTTCATTCGGGACGCACATTGGTGTCTCACAGAAGAGCCCAAATTCCTAATTGGGGGCACACCAGCGTGGAATGTAAGGCTGTTTAGAACTGCGTACCCTGAGGCCGTTGGAAGGCCGTACAAACGAGAGCTTTCGAGGGAACAGGGCAGCGCTTCGCCATCATCGTTGCACGTTCACGGAGCTTAATCAAACGAACGCATTTACTTCCTGGGGCTCAAACGCAACAGAGGAGTTGGAAGGCATACAGTGCCCTTTGACAGTTGTTACAACGAACGTGAGTGCACAGTGTCTCGTGAAATAAATCCCTAGCACTGTTGAAGCATTCCGTTAACGCGTGCTTCTTCGCTCCTCTGGCACTCCGAGGTGTTACTGACGGGGGAAATCTGGACTTTTGCTTGAGGCCGGGGTGGGGCGGGGGGGCTCACAATTCTTTTGTCGGCGAGCTCCAGAGTGCTCTTGCTGAAGGTCCCAGCAAGGAACTGAGAGCAGCAGGCCTCACACGAGTACACTCAGACGGCTTCCGTCACGAGTACACTCAGGCCTCTTATGTGAGGCCTTCCGGCAGCAAAGAGAAGGTGGGCGCGAGGAGTGTGCTTCAGGCAGCTTAGCACTCGCCACTGTCTCGTCTACCACGGAGGGGAATAAGGTTTGCCCAGGGTCGCCCAGTTTCAAAGCTGAGCTCACGTAGTTATCCTCAGTGGTTTCTGATTACCCCAAGGAAACACACGGGAGGAACAAGGCCCTTCCATGGAGGCCCTTTTGGGCACAGGGACCTCTGCATGGGATCTAGTGGGTAAGTATGGCAGTACCTTAGATAGGCCTCAGTGACCAAGGCTGTCGTCTGGCTCATGCCTTAGCTGTGTTAAGTGTGGAAAACGTGCTGGTCCTCAGGCTGGGCCCACAGCCTAGCTTTCGCTTCTGTGAGAGTGCTGTCCCGAGTCTCCTCCTGGAGCCAGTCGTCCGCACGGTGCCTTCTGGCACTGCAGTTCTCTTTCAGTCAAGGAGGCCGTGCGACTGGCAGAGGGAGTCTGCGCAGCACTGCCTTCGCGAGGCTCTTTGACGACTGGGGCACTCAACCCAGGCAAGCCAGAGAGCAGTACGTTGCCCTTGCTATGAATGTGAAGAGCTTTCTCCAGGGGCCTGTTTAGGCTAAGGTTCCTCAGAAGCCAGGAGCCGCCCTTCCGGCACGGAGAGAAGTCATCCTGCGAAATTGGCGAACGAGCTCCTATCCTGTGTGCCCCCAGGAGCGTCGCAGAGTTAAGGCACTCCGTGGTGGAGTATGGCCTCATGGAAACCACTGCACACCCAACTCCCCCGACGTGAAACACTGGAACTTCACCTTGAGGCCTGAGGTCACCTTTCGTTTGGCCGGAGCCGAACATGTGGTGCCGTGGGAGGGGTTTCTAGAAAGGTATTGCCAGCACGGTTTTCGCTTTGGGAGAACACGCAGCCTCGGCCCACAACGACAGTCCTGCCGTGCAGAGACGTCGGGCCGCTAGTGCTGTTCAAGGCAGCTTTGAAGCCAAGCGCAAGGCGCCTCCAAACGGGGAGAAAGCGTCCTCTCCCCTCCGCGTCCCACGTTCAAGCTGAATGACGCAGCATGTTTCTCGGAAGGCTCTGCCGAGCTATCCAGTACAAGGGAGAGAGTGCCTGCCTCTGCTGAGAAAGGTTTTGACGTGGGGATTGCTGGACAGGCGGCAGAGCGTTCCCCAGGCCGTGCAAAGTTTAGGCCTTGGTGATTCTGGATGGTCCCAAGGGTCCAGAATTGTCCCTGGGAAAGCTGTCCTTTTCCCCTCTTTTTCCGGCTGGAAGCACACCTCTGGCATCCGACTGCCGTTCGGCGACGTCCTGGGGGAGACGCCCTGGTTTCACTTGTGGCGCACACTGGTGTTTCTCAGAAGAGCCCAAATTCCTCCCTGCGGGTGGGTGGGGGGCTTGGCACACCAGCATGGAATGTAAGGCTGTTTAGAACTGCGTACCTTGAGGCCGTGTGAAGGCCGCGCGAACGAGAGCTTTCGAGCGAACAGGGCAGCGCTTCGCCATCACCGTTGCACATTCACGGAGCTTAGTCAAACGAACGCATTTACTTCCTGGGGCTCAAACACAGCCGAGGAGTCGGAAGGCATACAGTGAGTGCCCTTTGACAGTTGTTACAACGAACGTGAGTGCACAGTGTCTCGTGAAATACCTTCCACGGTTGAAGCATTCCGTTAACGCGAGCCCCTCCGCTCCCTCTGGCACTCCGAGGTGTTACTGTCGGGGGAAATCTGGACTCTTGCTTGAGGCCGGGGTGGGGCGGGGGGACTCACAGTTCTTCTGCCGGCGAGCTCCAGAGCGCTCCTGCTGAAGCCCCCAGCAAGGAACTGAGAGCGGCAGGCCTCACACGAGTCGACTCAGACTTCTTCTGTCACGAGTACACTCAGACTTCTTATGTGAGGTCTTCCGGCAGCAAAGAGAAGGTGCGCGCGAGGAGTGTGCTTCAGGCAGCTTAGGACCCGCCACTGTCTCGTCCACCACGGAGGGGAATCAGGTTTGGCCAGGGTCGCCCAGCTTCATACCTGAGCTCCTACAGGTATCCTCAGTGGTTTCTCATTACCTCAAGGAAACACAACGGGAGGAACAGGGCCCTTCCGTGGAGGCCCTTCTGGGCACAGGGACCTCTGCGTGGGATCTACTGGGTAAGTATGGCAGTACCTGAGGTAGGCCTCAGTGACCAAGGCTCTCTGGCTCACGCCTAGCTGTGTAGAGAAGTGTGGCAAACGTACGTACGGCTCCTCAGGCTGGGCCCACAGCCTAGCTTTCGCTTCTGTGAGAGTGCTGTCCCGAGTCTCTTCCTGGAGCCAGTCGTCAGCGCGGTGCCTTTTGGCACTGCAGTTCTCTTTCAGTCAAGGAGGCCGTTCGACTGACTGGCAAAGGGAGTCCGCCCAGCGCTGCTTTCGCCAGTCTCTCTGACGACTGGGCCACTCAACCCGGGCAACCCAGAGAGGAGTACACTGCCCTAGCTATGACTGTGAAGAGCTGTCTCCAGGGGCCTGCTTACGCTCAGGTTCCTCAGAAGCCAGAGGCCGCCGTTCCGGCACGGAGAGAGGTCATCATGCGAAACTGGCGAGCGGGCTCCTACCCTGTGTGTCCCCAGGAGCGTCGCCGGGTTAAGGCACTCCGTGGTGGAGTATGGCCTCATTGGAGACCCCCTGCACGCCCAACTCCCCTGACGTGAAACACTGGAACTTCACCTTGAGGCCTGAGGTCACCTTTCGTTCGGCCGGAGCCGGACCTGGGGTGCCGTGGGAGGAGTTCCTAGAAAGGGATTGCCAGCACGGTTTTCGCTTTGGGAGAACACGCAGCCTCGGCCCACAACGACAGTCCTGCCGTGCAGAGACGTCGGGCCGCTAGTGCTGTTCAAGGCAGCTTTGAAGCCAAGCGCAAGGCGCCTCCAAACGGGGAGAAAGCGTCCTCTCCCCTCCGCGTCCCACGTTCAAGCTGAATGACGCAGCATGTTTCTCGGAAGGCTCTGCCGAGCTATCTAGTACAAGGGAGAGAGTGCCTGCCTCTGCTGAGAAAGGTTTTGACGTGGGGATTGCTGGACAGGCGGCAGAGCGTTCCCCAGGCCGTGCGAAGTTTAGGCTTTGGTGACTCTGGAGGGTCCCAAGGGTCCAGAATTGTGCCTGGGAAAGCTGTCCTCTTTTTCTTTCTCCGGCTGGAAGTAAACAGCTGGCAACCGACTGCCGTACGCAGACGTCCTGGGGGAGCCCCCCGGTTTCATTCGGGACGCACATTGGTGTCTCACAGAAGAGCCCAAATTCCTAATTGGGGGCACACCAGCGTGGAATGTAAGGCTGTTTAGAACTGCGTACCCTGAGGCCGTTGGAAGGCCGTACAAACGAGAGCTTTCGAGGGAACAGGGCAGCGCTTCGCCATCATCGTTGCACGTTCACGGAGCTTAATCAAACGAACGCATTTACTTCCTGGGGCTCAAACGCAACAGAGGAGTTGGAAGGCATACAGTGCCCTTTGACAGTTGTTACAACGAACGTGAGTGCACAGTGTCTCGTGAAATAAATCCCTAGCACTGTTGAAGCATTCCGTTAACGCGTGCTTCTTCGCTCCTCTGGCACTCCGAGGTGTTACTGACGGGGGAAATCTGGACTTTTGCTTGAGGCCGGGGTGGGGCGGGGGGGCTCACAATTCTTTTGTCGGCGAGCTCCAGAGTGCTCTTGCTGAAGGTCCCAGCAAGGAACTGAGAGCAGCAGGCCTCACACGAGTACACTCAGACGGCTTCCGTCACGAGTACACTCAGGCCTCTTATGTGAGGCCTTCCGGCAGCAAAGAGAAGGTGGGCGCGAGGAGTGTGCTTCAGGCAGCTTAGCACTCGCCACTGTCTCGTCTACCACGGAGGGGAATAAGGTTTGCCCAGGGTCGCCCAGTTTCAAAGCTGAGCTCACGTAGTTATCCTCAGTGGTTTCTGATTACCCCAAGGAAACACACGGGAGGAACAAGGCCCTTCCATGGAGGCCCTTTTGGGCACAGGGACCTCTGCATGGGATCTAGTGGGTAAGTATGGCAGTACCTTAGATAGGCCTCAGTGACCAAGGCTGTCGTCTGGCTCATGCCTTAGCTGTGTTAAGTGTGGAAAACGTGCTGGTCCTCAGGCTGGGCCCACAGCCTAGCTTTCGCTTCTGTGAGAGTGCTGTCCCGAGTCTCCTCCTGGAGCCAGTCGTCCGCACGGTGCCTTCTGGCACTGCAGTTCTCTTTCAGTCAAGGAGGCCGTGCGACTGGCAGAGGGAGTCTGCGCAGCACTGCCTTCGCGAGGCTCTTTGACGACTGGGGCACTCAACCCAGGCAAGCCAGAGAGCAGTACGTTGCCCTTGCTATGAATGTGAAGAGCTTTCTCCAGGGGCCTGTTTAGGCTAAGGTTCCTCAGAAGCCAGGAGCCGCCCTTCCGGCACGGAGAGAAGTCATCCTGCGAAATTGGCGAACGAGCTCCTATCCTGTGTGCCCCCAGGAGCGTCGCAGAGTTAAGGCACTCCGTGGTGGAGTATGGCCTCATGGAAACCACTGCACACCCAACTCCCCCGACGTGAAACACTGGAACTTCACCTTGAGGCCTGAGGTCACCTTTCGTTTGGCCGGAGCCGAACATGTGGTGCCGTGGGAGGGGTTTCTAGAAAGGTATTGCCAGCACGGTTTTCGCTTTGGGAGAACACGCAGCCTCGGCCCACAACGACAGTCCTGCCGTGCAGAGACGTCGGGCCGCTAGTGCTGTTCAAGGCAGCTTTGAAGCCAAGCGCAAGGCGCCTCCAAACGGGGAGAAAGCGTCCTCTCCCCTCCGCGTCCCACGTTCAAGCTGAATGACGCAGCATGTTTCTCGGAAGGCTCTGCCGAGCTATCCAGTACAAGGGAGAGAGTGCCTGCCTCTGCTGAGAAAGGTTTTGACGTGGGGATTGCTGGACAGGCGGCAGAGCGTTCCCCAGGCCGTGCAAAGTTTAGGCCTTGGTGATTCTGGATGGTCCCAAGGGTCCAGAATTGTCCCTGGGAAAGCTGTCCTTTTCCCCTCTTTTTCCGGCTGGAAGCACACCTCTGGCATCCGACTGCCGTTCGGCGACGTCCTGGGGGAGACGCCCTGGTTTCACTTGTGGCGCACACTGGTGTTTCTCAGAAGAGCCCAAATTCCTCCCTGCGGGTGGGTGGGGGGCTTGGCACACCAGCATGGAATGTAAGGCTGTTTAGAACTGCGTACCTTGAGGCCGTGTGAAGGCCGCGCGAACGAGAGCTTTCGAGCGAACAGGGCAGCGCTTCGCCATCACCGTTGCACATTCACGGAGCTTAGTCAAACGAACGCATTTACTTCCTGGGGCTCAAACACAGCCGAGGAGTCGGAAGGCATACAGTGAGTGCCCTTTGACAGTTGTTACAACGAACGTGAGTGCACAGTGTCTCGTGAAATACCTTCCACGGTTGAAGCATTCCGTTAACGCGAGCCCCTCCGCTCCCTCTGGCACTCCGAGGTGTTACTGTCGGGGGAAATCTGGACTCTTGCTTGAGGCCGGGGTGGGGCGGGGGGACTCACAGTTCTTCTGCCGGCGAGCTCCAGAGCGCTCCTGCTGAAGCCCCCAGCAAGGAACTGAGAGCGGCAGGCCTCACACGAGTCGACTCAGACTTCTTCTGTCACGAGTACACTCAGACTTCTTATGTGAGGTCTTCCGGCAGCAAAGAGAAGGTGCGCGCGAGGAGTGTGCTTCAGGCAGCTTAGGACCCGCCACTGTCTCGTCCACCACGGAGGGGAATCAGGTTTGGCCAGGGTCGCCCAGCTTCATACCTGAGCTCCTACAGGTATCCTCAGTGGTTTCTCATTACCTCAAGGAAACACAACGGGAGGAACAGGGCCCTTCCGTGGAGGCCCTTCTGGGCACAGGGACCTCTGCGTGGGATCTACTGGGTAAGTATGGCAGTACCTGAGGTAGGCCTCAGTGACCAAGGCTCTCTGGCTCACGCCTAGCTGTGTAGAGAAGTGTGGCAAACGTACGTACGGCTCCTCAGGCTGGGCCCACAGCCTAGCTTTCGCTTCTGTGAGAGTGCTGTCCCGAGTCTCTTCCTGGAGCCAGTCGTCAGCGCGGTGCCTTTTGGCACTGCAGTTCTCTTTCAGTCAAGGAGGCCGTTCGACTGACTGGCAAAGGGAGTCCGCCCAGCGCTGCTTTCGCCAGTCTCTCTGACGACTGGGCCACTCAACCCGGGCAACCCAGAGAGGAGTACACTGCCCTAGCTATGACTGTGAAGAGCTGTCTCCAGGGGCCTGCTTACGCTCAGGTTCCTCAGAAGCCAGAGGCCGCCGTTCCGGCACGGAGAGAGGTCATCATGCGAAACTGGCGAGCGGGCTCCTACCCTGTGTGTCCCCAGGAGCGTCGCCGGGTTAAGGCACTCCGTGGTGGAGTATGGCCTCATTGGAGACCCCCTGCACGCCCAACTCCCCTGACGTGAAACACTGGAACTTCACCTTGAGGCCTGAGGTCACCTTTCGTTCGGCCGGAGCCGGACCTGGGGTGCCGTGGGAGGAGTTCCTAGAAAGGGATTGCCAGCACGGTTTTCGCTTTGGGAGAACACGCAGCCTCGGCCCACAACGACAGTCCTGCCGTGCAGAGACGTCGGGCCGCTAGTGCTGTTCAAGGCAGCTTTGAAGCCAAGCGCAAGGCGCCTCCAAACGGGGAGAAAGCGTCCTCTCCCCTCCGCGTCCCACGTTCAAGCTGAATGACGCAGCATGTTTCTCGGAAGGCTCTGCCGAGCTATCTAGTACAAGGGAGAGAGTGCCTGCCTCTGCTGAGAAAGGTTTTGACGTGGGGATTGCTGGACAGGCGGCAGAGCGTTCCCCAGGCCGTGCGAAGTTTAGGCTTTGGTGACTCTGGAGGGTCCCAAGGGTCCAGAATTGTGCCTGGGAAAGCTGTCCTCTTTTTCTTTCTCCGGCTGGAAGTAAACAGCTGGCAACCGACTGCCGTACGCAGACGTCCTGGGGGAGCCCCCCGGTTTCATTCGGGACGCACATTGGTGTCTCACAGAAGAGCCCAAATTCCTAATTGGGGGCACACCAGCGTGGAATGTAAGGCTGTTTAGAACTGCGTACCCTGAGGCCGTTGGAAGGCCGTACAAACGAGAGCTTTCGAGGGAACAGGGCAGCGCTTCGCCATCATCGTTGCACGTTCACGGAGCTTAATCAAACGAACGCATTTACTTCCTGGGGCTCAAACGCAACAGAGGAGTTGGAAGGCATACAGTGCCCTTTGACAGTTGTTACAACGAACGTGAGTGCACAGTGTCTCGTGAAATAAATCCCTAGCACTGTTGAAGCATTCCGTTAACGCGTGCTTCTTCGCTCCTCTGGCACTCCGAGGTGTTACTGACGGGGGAAATCTGGACTTTTGCTTGAGGCCGGGGTGGGGCGGGGGGGCTCACAATTCTTTTGTCGGCGAGCTCCAGAGTGCTCTTGCTGAAGGTCCCAGCAAGGAACTGAGAGCAGCAGGCCTCACACGAGTACACTCAGACGGCTTCCGTCACGAGTACACTCAGGCCTCTTATGTGAGGCCTTCCGGCAGCAAAGAGAAGGTGGGCGCGAGGAGTGTGCTTCAGGCAGCTTAGCACTCGCCACTGTCTCGTCTACCACGGAGGGGAATAAGGTTTGCCCAGGGTCGCCCAGTTTCAAAGCTGAGCTCACGTAGTTATCCTCAGTGGTTTCTGATTACCCCAAGGAAACACACGGGAGGAACAAGGCCCTTCCATGGAGGCCCTTTTGGGCACAGGGACCTCTGCATGGGATCTAGTGGGTAAGTATGGCAGTACCTTAGATAGGCCTCAGTGACCAAGGCTGTCGTCTGGCTCATGCCTTAGCTGTGTTAAGTGTGGAAAACGTGCTGGTCCTCAGGCTGGGCCCACAGCCTAGCTTTCGCTTCTGTGAGAGTGCTGTCCCGAGTCTCCTCCTGGAGCCAGTCGTCCGCACGGTGCCTTCTGGCACTGCAGTTCTCTTTCAGTCAAGGAGGCCGTGCGACTGGCAGAGGGAGTCTGCGCAGCACTGCCTTCGCGAGGCTCTTTGACGACTGGGGCACTCAACCCAGGCAAGCCAGAGAGCAGTACGTTGCCCTTGCTATGAATGTGAAGAGCTTTCTCCAGGGGCCTGTTTAGGCTAAGGTTCCTCAGAAGCCAGGAGCCGCCCTTCCGGCACGGAGAGAAGTCATCCTGCGAAATTGGCGAACGAGCTCCTATCCTGTGTGCCCCCAGGAGCGTCGCAGAGTTAAGGCACTCCGTGGTGGAGTATGGCCTCATGGAAACCACTGCACACCCAACTCCCCCGACGTGAAACACTGGAACTTCACCTTGAGGCCTGAGGTCACCTTTCGTTTGGCCGGAGCCGAACATGTGGTGCCGTGGGAGGGGTTTCTAGAAAGGTATTGCCAGCACGGTTTTCGCTTTGGGAGAACACGCAGCCTCGGCCCACAACGACAGTCCTGCCGTGCAGAGACGTCGGGCCGCTAGTGCTGTTCAAGGCAGCTTTGAAGCCAAGCGCAAGGCGCCTCCAAACGGGGAGAAAGCGTCCTCTCCCCTCCGCGTCCCACGTTCAAGCTGAATGACGCAGCATGTTTCTCGGAAGGCTCTGCCGAGCTATCCAGTACAAGGGAGAGAGTGCCTGCCTCTGCTGAGAAAGGTTTTGACGTGGGGATTGCTGGACAGGCGGCAGAGCGTTCCCCAGGCCGTGCAAAGTTTAGGCCTTGGTGATTCTGGATGGTCCCAAGGGTCCAGAATTGTCCCTGGGAAAGCTGTCCTTTTCCCCTCTTTTTCCGGCTGGAAGCACACCTCTGGCATCCGACTGCCGTTCGGCGACGTCCTGGGGGAGACGCCCTGGTTTCACTTGTGGCGCACACTGGTGTTTCTCAGAAGAGCCCAAATTCCTCCCTGCGGGTGGGTGGGGGGCTTGGCACACCAGCATGGAATGTAAGGCTGTTTAGAACTGCGTACCTTGAGGCCGTGTGAAGGCCGCGCGAACGAGAGCTTTCGAGCGAACAGGGCAGCGCTTCGCCATCACCGTTGCACATTCACGGAGCTTAGTCAAACGAACGCATTTACTTCCTGGGGCTCAAACACAGCCGAGGAGTCGGAAGGCATACAGTGAGTGCCCTTTGACAGTTGTTACAACGAACGTGAGTGCACAGTGTCTCGTGAAATACCTTCCACGGTTGAAGCATTCCGTTAACGCGAGCCCCTCCGCTCCCTCTGGCACTCCGAGGTGTTACTGTCGGGGGAAATCTGGACTCTTGCTTGAGGCCGGGGTGGGGCGGGGGGACTCACAGTTCTTCTGCCGGCGAGCTCCAGAGCGCTCCTGCTGAAGCCCCCAGCAAGGAACTGAGAGCGGCAGGCCTCACACGAGTCGACTCAGACTTCTTCTGTCACGAGTACACTCAGACTTCTTATGTGAGGTCTTCCGGCAGCAAAGAGAAGGTGCGCGCGAGGAGTGTGCTTCAGGCAGCTTAGGACCCGCCACTGTCTCGTCCACCACGGAGGGGAATCAGGTTTGGCCAGGGTCGCCCAGCTTCATACCTGAGCTCCTACAGGTATCCTCAGTGGTTTCTCATTACCTCAAGGAAACACAACGGGAGGAACAGGGCCCTTCCGTGGAGGCCCTTCTGGGCACAGGGACCTCTGCGTGGGATCTACTGGGTAAGTATGGCAGTACCTGAGGTAGGCCTCAGTGACCAAGGCTCTCTGGCTCACGCCTAGCTGTGTAGAGAAGTGTGGCAAACGTACGTACGGCTCCTCAGGCTGGGCCCACAGCCTAGCTTTCGCTTCTGTGAGAGTGCTGTCCCGAGTCTCTTCCTGGAGCCAGTCGTCAGCGCGGTGCCTTTTGGCACTGCAGTTCTCTTTCAGTCAAGGAGGCCGTTCGACTGACTGGCAAAGGGAGTCCGCCCAGCGCTGCTTTCGCCAGTCTCTCTGACGACTGGGCCACTCAACCCGGGCAACCCAGAGAGGAGTACACTGCCCTAGCTATGACTGTGAAGAGCTGTCTCCAGGGGCCTGCTTACGCTCAGGTTCCTCAGAAGCCAGAGGCCGCCGTTCCGGCACGGAGAGAGGTCATCATGCGAAACTGGCGAGCGGGCTCCTACCCTGTGTGTCCCCAGGAGCGTCGCCGGGTTAAGGCACTCCGTGGTGGAGTATGGCCTCATTGGAGACCCCCTGCACGCCCAACTCCCCTGACGTGAAACACTGGAACTTCACCTTGAGGCCTGAGGTCACCTTTCGTTCGGCCGGAGCCGGACCTGGGGTGCCGTGGGAGGAGTTCCTAGAAAGGGATTGCCAGCACGGTTTTCGCTTTGGGAGAACACGCAGCCTCGGCCCACAACGACAGTCCTGCCGTGCAGAGACGTCGGGCCGCTAGTGCTGTTCAAGGCAGCTTTGAAGCCAAGCGCAAGGCGCCTCCAAACGGGGAGAAAGCGTCCTCTCCCCTCCGCGTCCCACGTTCAAGCTGAATGACGCAGCATGTTTCTCGGAAGGCTCTGCCGAGCTATCTAGTACAAGGGAGAGAGTGCCTGCCTCTGCTGAGAAAGGTTTTGACGTGGGGATTGCTGGACAGGCGGCAGAGCGTTCCCCAGGCCGTGCGAAGTTTAGGCTTTGGTGACTCTGGAGGGTCCCAAGGGTCCAGAATTGTGCCTGGGAAAGCTGTCCTCTTTTTCTTTCTCCGGCTGGAAGTAAACAGCTGGCAACCGACTGCCGTACGCAGACGTCCTGGGGGAGCCCCCCGGTTTCATTCGGGACGCACATTGGTGTCTCACAGAAGAGCCCAAATTCCTAATTGGGGGCACACCAGCGTGGAATGTAAGGCTGTTTAGAACTGCGTACCCTGAGGCCGTTGGAAGGCCGTACAAACGAGAGCTTTCGAGGGAACAGGGCAGCGCTTCGCCATCATCGTTGCACGTTCACGGAGCTTAATCAAACGAACGCATTTACTTCCTGGGGCTCAAACGCAACAGAGGAGTTGGAAGGCATACAGTGCCCTTTGACAGTTGTTACAACGAACGTGAGTGCACAGTGTCTCGTGAAATAAATCCCTAGCACTGTTGAAGCATTCCGTTAACGCGTGCTTCTTCGCTCCTCTGGCACTCCGAGGTGTTACTGACGGGGGAAATCTGGACTTTTGCTTGAGGCCGGGGTGGGGCGGGGGGGCTCACAATTCTTTTGTCGGCGAGCTCCAGAGTGCTCTTGCTGAAGGTCCCAGCAAGGAACTGAGAGCAGCAGGCCTCACACGAGTACACTCAGACGGCTTCCGTCACGAGTACACTCAGGCCTCTTATGTGAGGCCTTCCGGCAGCAAAGAGAAGGTGGGCGCGAGGAGTGTGCTTCAGGCAGCTTAGCACTCGCCACTGTCTCGTCTACCACGGAGGGGAATAAGGTTTGCCCAGGGTCGCCCAGTTTCAAAGCTGAGCTCACGTAGTTATCCTCAGTGGTTTCTGATTACCTCAAGGAAACACACGGGAGGAACAAGGCCCTTCCATGGAGGCCCTTTTGGGCACAGGGACCTCTGCATGGGATCTAGTGGGTAAGTATGGCAGTACCTTAGATAGGCCTCAGTGACCAAGGCTGTCGTCTGGCTCATGCCTTAGCTGTGTTAAGTGTGGAAAACGTGCTGGTCCTCAGGCTGGGCCCACAGCCTAGCTTTCGCTTCTGTGAGAGTGCTGTCCCGAGTCTCCTCCTGGAGCCAGTCGTCCGCACGGTGCCTTCTGGCACTGCAGTTCTCTTTCAGTCAAGGAGGCCGTGCGACTGGCAGAGGGAGTCTGCGCAGCACTGCCTTCGCGAGGCTCTTTGACGACTGGGGCACTCAACCCAGGCAAGCCAGAGAGCAGTACGTTGCCCTTGCTATGAATGTGAAGAGCTTTCTCCAGGGGCCTGTTTAGGCTAAGGTTCCTCAGAAGCCAGGAGCCGCCCTTCCGGCACGGAGAGAAGTCATCCTGCGAAATTGGCGAACGAGCTCCTATCCTGTGTGCCCCCAGGAGCGTCGCAGAGTTAAGGCACTCCGTGGTGGAGTATGGCCTCATGGAAACCACTGCACACCCAACTCCCCCGACGTGAAACACTGGAACTTCACCTTGAGGCCTGAGGTCACCTTTCGTTTGGCCGGAGCCGAACATGTGGTGCCGTGGGAGGGGTTTCTAGAAAGGTATTGCCAGCACGGTTTTCGCTTTGGGAGAACACGCAGCCTCGGCCCACAACGACAGTCCTGCCGTGCAGAGACGTCGGGCCGCTAGTGCTGTTCAAGGCAGCTTTGAAGCCAAGCGCAAGGCGCCTCCAAACGGGGAGAAAGCGTCCTCTCCCCTCCGCGTCCCACGTTCAAGCTGAATGACGCAGCATGTTTCTCGGAAGGCTCTGCCGAGCTATCCAGTACAAGGGAGAGAGTGCCTGCCTCTGCTGAGAAAGGTTTTGACGTGGGGATTGCTGGACAGGCGGCAGAGCGTTCCCCAGGCCGTGCAAAGTTTAGGCCTTGGTGATTCTGGATGGTCCCAAGGGTCCAGAATTGTCCCTGGGAAAGCTGTCCTTTTCCCCTCTTTTTCCGGCTGGAAGCACACCTCTGGCATCCGACTGCCGTTCGGCGACGTCCTGGGGGAGACGCCCTGGTTTCACTTGTGGCGCACACTGGTGTTTCTCAGAAGAGCCCAAATTCCTCCCTGCGGGTGGGTGGGGGGCTTGGCACACCAGCATGGAATGTAAGGCTGTTTAGAACTGCGTACCTTGAGGCCGTGTGAAGGCCGCGCGAACGAGAGCTTTCGAGCGAACAGGGCAGCGCTTCGCCATCACCGTTGCACATTCACGGAGCTTAGTCAAACGAACGCATTTACTTCCTGGGGCTCAAACACAGCCGAGGAGTCGGAAGGCATACAGTGAGTGCCCTTTGACAGTTGTTACAACGAACGTGAGTGCACAGTGTCTCGTGAAATACCTTCCACGGTTGAAGCATTCCGTTAACGCGAGCCCCTCCGCTCCCTCTGGCACTCCGAGGTGTTACTGTCGGGGGAAATCTGGACTCTTGCTTGAGGCCGGGGTGGGGCGGGGGGACTCACAGTTCTTCTGCCGGCGAGCTCCAGAGCGCTCCTGCTGAAGCCCCCAGCAAGGAACTGAGAGCGGCAGGCCTCACACGAGTCAACTCAGACTTCTTCTGTCACGAGTCAACTCAGACTTCTTATGTGAGGCCTTCCGGCAGCAAAGAGAAGGTGCGCGCGAGGAGTGTGCTTCAGGCAGCTTAGCACCCGCCACTGTCTCGTCCACCACGGAGGGGAATCAGGTTTGGCCAGGGTCGCCCAGTTTCAAAGCTGAGCTCACGTAGTTATCCTCAGTGGTTTCTGATTACCTCAAGGAAACACACGGGAGGAACAGGGCCCTTCCATGGAGTCCCTTTTGGGCACAGGGACCTCTGCGTGGGATCTAGTGGGTAAGTATGGCAGTACCTTAGATAGGCCTCAGTGACCAAGGCTGTCGTCTGGCTCATGCCTTAGCTGTGTTAAGTGTGGAAAACGTGCTGGTCCTCAGGCTGGGCCCACAGCCTAGCTTTCGCTTCTGTGAGAGTGCTGTCCCGAGTCTCCTCCTGGAGCCAGTCGTCAGCACGGTGCCTTCTGGCACTGCAGTTCTCTTTCAGTCAAGGAGGCCGTGCGACTGGCAAAGGGAGTCTGCGCAGCACTGCCTTCGCGAGGCTCTTTGACGACTTGGGGCACTCAACCCAGGCAAGCCAGAGAGCAGTGCGTTGCTCTTGCTATGAATGTGAAGAGCTTTCTCCAGGGGCCTGTTTAGGCTAAGGTTCCTCAGAAGCCAGGAGCCGCCCTTCCGGCACGGAGAGAAGTCATCCTGCGAAATTGGCGAACGAGCTCCTATCCTGTGTGCCCCCAGGAGCGTCGCAGAGTTAAGGCACTCCGTGGTGGAGTATGGCCTCATGGAAACCACTGCACACCCAACTCCCCCGACGTGAAACACTGGAACTTACCTTGAGGCCTGAGGTCACCTTTCGTTTGGCCGGAGCCGAACATGTGGTGCCGTGGGAGGGGTTTCTAGAAAGGTATTGCCAGCACGGTTTTCGCTTTGGGAGAACACGCAGCCTCGGCCCACAACGACAGTCCTGCCGTGCAGAGACGTCGGGCCGCTAGTGCTGTTCAAGGCAGCTTTGAAGCCAAGCGCAAGGCGCCTCCAAACGGGGAGAAAGCGTCCTCTCCCCTCCGCGTCCCACGTTCAAGCTGAATGACGCAGCATGTTTCTCGGAAGGCTCTGCCGAGCTATCTAGTACAAGGGAGAGAGTGCCTGCCTCTGCTGAGAAAGGTTTTGACGTGGGGATTGCTGGACAGGCGGAAGAGCGTTCCCCAGGCCGTGCAAAGTTTAGGCCTTGGTGATTCTGGATGGTCCCAAGGGTCCAGAATTGTCCCTGGGAAAGCTGTCCTTTTCCCCTCTTTTTCCGGCTGGAAGTACACCTCTGGCATCCGACTGCCGTTCGGCGACGTCCTGGGGGAGACGCCCTGGTTTCACTTGTGGCGCACACTGGTGTTTCTCAGAAGAGCCCAAATTCCTCCCTGCGGGTGGGTGGGGGGCTTGGCACACCAGCATGGAATGTAAGGCTGTTTAGAACTGCGTACCTTGAGGCCGTGTGAAGGCCGCGCGAACGAGAGCTTTCGAGCGAACAGGGCAGCGCTTCGCCATCACCGTTGCACATTCACGGAGCTTAGTCAAACGAACGCATTTACTTCCTGGGGCTCAAACACAGCCGAGGAGTTGGAAGGCATACCGTGAGTGCCCTTTGACAGTCGTTACAACGAACGTGAGTGCACAGTGTCTCGTGAAATACCTTCCACGGTTGAAGCATTCCGTTAACGCGAGCCCCTCCGCTCCCTCTGGCACTCCGAGGTGTTACTGTCGGGGGAAATCTGGACTTTTGCTTGAGGCCGGGGTGGGGCGGGGGGACTCACAGTTCTTCTGCCGGCGAGCTCCAGAGCGCTCCTGCTGAAGCCCCCAGCAAGGAACTGAGAGCGGCAGGCCTCACACGAGTCAACTCAGACTTCTTCTGTCACGAGTCAACTCAGACTTCTTATGTGAGGCCTTCCGGCAGCAAAGAGAAGGTGCGCGCGAGGAGTGTGCTTCAGGCAGCTTAGCACCCGCCACTGTCTCGTCCACCACGGAGGGGAATCAGGTTTGGCCAGGGTCGCCCAGTTTCAAAGCTGAGCTCACGTAGTTATCCTCAGTGGTTTCTGATTACCTCAAGGAAACACACGGGAGGAACAGGGCCCTTCCATGGAGGCCCTTTTGGGCACAGGGACCTCTGCGTGGGATCTAGTGGGTAAGTATGGCAGTACCTTAGATAGGCCTCAGTGACCAAGGCTGTCGTCTGGCTCATGCCTTAGCTGTGTTAAGTGTGGAAAACGTGCTGGTCCTCAGGCTGGGCCCACAGCCTAGCTTTCGCTTCTGTGAGAGTGCTGTCCCAAGTCTCCTCCTGGAGCCAGTCGTCAGCACGGTGCCTTCTGGCACTGCAGTTCTCTTTCAGTCAAGGAGGCCGTGCGACTGGCAAAGGGAGTCTGCGCAGCACTGCCTTCGCGAGGCTCTTTGACGACTTGGGGCACTCAACCCAGGCAAGCCAGAGAGCAGTACGTTGCCCTTGCTATGAATGTGAAGAGCTTTCTCCAGGGGCCTGTTTAGGCTAAGGTTCCTCAGAAGCCAGGAGCCGCCCTTCCGGCATGGAGAGAAGTCATCCTGCGAAATTGGCGAACGAGCTCCTATCCTGTGTGCCCCCAGGAGCGTCGCAGAGTTAAGGCACTCCGTGGTGGAGTATGGCCTCATGGAAACCACTGCACACCCAACTCCCCCGACGTGAAACACTGGAACTTACCTTGAGGCCTGAGGTCACCTTTCGTTTGGCCGGAGCCGAACATGTGGTGCCGTGGGAGGGGTTTCTAGAAAGGTATTGCCAGCACGGTTTTCGCTTTGGGAGAACACGCAGCCTCGGCCCACAACGACAGTCCTGCCGTGCAGAGACGTCGGGCCGCTAGTGCTGTTCAAGGCAGCTTTGAAGCCAAGCGCAAGGCGCCTCCAAACGGGGAGAAAGCGTCCTCTCCCCTCCGCGTCCCACGTTCAAGCTGAATGACGCAGCATGTTTCTCGGAAGGCTCTGCCGAGCTATCTAGTACAAGGGAGAGAGTGCCTGCCTCTGCTGAGAAAGGTTTTGACGTGGGGATTGCTGGACAGGCGGAAGAGCGTTCCCCAGGCCGTGCAAAGTTTAGGCCTTGGTGATTCTGGATGGTCCCAAGGGTCCAGAATTGTCCCTGGGAAAGCTGTCCTTTTCCCCTCTTTTTCCGGCTGGAAGTACACCTCTGGCATCCGACTGCCGTTCGGCGACGTCCTGGGGGAGACGCCCTGGTTTCACTTGTGGCGCACACTGGTGTTTCTCAGAAGAGCCCAAATTCCTCCCTGCGGGTGGGTGGGGGGCTTGGCACACCAGCATGGAATGTAAGGCTGTTTAGAACTGCGTACCTTGAGGCCGTGTGAAGGCCGCGCGAACGAGAGCTTTCGAGCGAACAGGGCAGCGCTTCGCCATCACCGTTGCACATTCACGGAGCTTAGTCAAACGAACGCATTTACTTCCTGGGGCTCAAACACAGCCGAGGAGTTGGAAGGCATACCGTGAGTGCCCTTTGACAGTCGTTACAACGAACGTGAGTGCACAGTGTCTCGTGAAATACCTTCCACGGTTGAAGCATTCCGTTAACGCGAGCCCCTCCGCTCCCTCTGGCACTCCGAGGTGTTACTGTCGGGGGAAATCTGGACTTTTGCTTGAGGCCGGGGTGGGGCGGGGGGACTCACAGTTCTTCTGCCGGCGAGCTCCAGAGCGCTCCTGCTGAAGCCCCCAGCAAGGAACTGAGAGCGGCAGGCTTCACACGAGTCAACTCAGACTTCTTCTGTCACGAGTCAACTCAGACTTCTTATGTGAGGCCTTCCGGCAGCAAAGAGAAGGTGCGCGCGAGGAGTGTGCTTCAGGCAGCTTAGGACCCGCCACTGTCTCGTCCACCACGGAGGGGAATCAGGTTTGGCCAGGGTCGCCCAGCTTCATACCTGAGCTCCTACAGGTATCCTCAGTGGTTTCTCATTACCTCAAGGAAACACAACGGGAGGAACAGGGCCCTTCCGTGGAGGCCCTTCTGGGCACAGGGACCTCTGCGTGGGATCTACTGGGTAAGTATGGCAGTACCTGAGGTAGGCCTCAGTGACCAAGGCTCTCTGGCTCACGCCTAGCTGTGTAGAGAAGTGTGGCAAACGTACGTACGGCTCCTCAGGCTGGGCCCACAGCCTAGCTTTCGCTTCTGTGAGAGTGCTGTCCCGAGTCTCTTCCTGGAGCCAGTCGTCAGCGCGGTGCCTTTTGGCACTGCAGTTCTCTTTCAGTCAAGGAGGCCGTTCGACTGACTGGCAAAGGGAGTCCGCCCAGCGCTGCTTTCGCCAGTCTCTCTGACGACTGGGCCACTCAACCCGGGCAACCCAGAGAGGAGTACACTGCCCTAGCTATGACTGTGAAGAGCTGTCTCCAGGGGCCTGCTTACGCTCAGGTTCCTCAGAAGCCAGAGGCCGCCGTTCCGGCACGGAGAGAGGTCATCATGCGAAACTGGCGAGCGGGCTCCTACCCTGTGTGTCCCCAGGAGCGTCGCCGGGTTAAGGCACTCCGTGGTGGAGTATGGCCTCATTGGAGACCCCCTGCACGCCCAACTCCCCTGACGTGAAACACTGGAACTTCACCTTGAGGCCTGAGGTCACCTTTCGTTCGGCCGGAGCCGGACCTGGGGTGCCGTGGGAGGAGTTCCTAGAAAGGGATTGCCAGCACGGTTTTCGCTTTGGGAGAACACGCAGCCTCGGCCCACAACGACAGTCCTGCCGTGCAGAGACGTCGGGCCGCTAGTGCTGTTCAAGGCAGCTTTGAAGCCAAGCGCAAGGCGCCTCCAAACGGGGAGAAAGCGTCCTCTCCCCTCCGCGTCCCACGTTCAAGCTGAATGACGCAGCATGTTTCTCGGAAGGCTCTGCCGAGCTATCTAGTACAAGGGAGAGAGTGCCTGCCTCTGCTGAGAAAGGTTTTGACGTGGGGATTGCTGGACAGGCGGCAGAGCGTTCCCCAGGCCGTGCGAAGTTTAGGCTTTGGTGACTCTGGAGGGTCCCAAGGGTCCAGAATTGTGCCTGGGAAAGCTGTCCTCTTTTTCTTTCTCCGGCTGGAAGTAAACAGCTGGCAACCGACTGCCGTACGCAGACGTCCTGGGGGAGCCCCCCGGTTTCATTCGGGACGCACATTGGTGTCTCACAGAAGAGCCCAAATTCCTAATTGGGGGCACACCAGCGTGGAATGTA
Source organism: Leucopleurus acutus (assembly GCF_964270905.1). Classification (NCBI taxonomy): domain Eukaryota; kingdom Metazoa; phylum Chordata; class Mammalia; order Artiodactyla; family Delphinidae; genus Leucopleurus; species Leucopleurus acutus. The sequence continues at coordinate 31,075,379 of NC_139155.1, forward strand.
AGGCTGTTTAGAACTGCGTACCCTGAGGCCGTTGGAAGGCCGTACAAACGAGAGCTTTCGAGGGAACAGGGCAGCGCTTCGCCATCATCGTTGCACGTTCACGGAGCTTAATCAAACGAACGCATTTACTTCCTGGGGCTCAAACGCAACAGAGGAGTTGGAAGGCATACAGTGCCCTTTGACAGTTGTTACAACGAACGTGAGTGCACAGTGTCTCGTGAAATAAATCCCTAGCACTGTTGAAGCATTCCGTTAACGCGTGCTTCTTCGCTCCTCTGGCACTCCGAGGTGTTACTGACGGGGGAAATCTGGACTTTTGCTTGAGGCCGGGGTGGGGCGGGGGGGCTCACAATTCTTTTGTCGGCGAGCTCCAGAGTGCTCTTGCTGAAGGTCCCAGCAAGGAACTGAGAGCAGCAGGCCTCACACGAGTACACTCAGACGGCTTCCGTCACGAGTACACTCAGGCCTCTTATGTGAGGCCTTCCGGCAGCAAAGAGAAGGTGGGCGCGAGGAGTGTGCTTCAGGCAGCTTAGCACTCGCCACTGTCTCGTCTACCACGGAGGGGAATAAGGTTTGCCCAGGGTCGCCCAGTTTCAAAGCTGAGCTCACGTAGTTATCCTCAGTGGTTTCTGATTACCCCAAGGAAACACACGGGAGGAACAAGGCCCTTCCATGGAGGCCCTTTTGGGCACAGGGACCTCTGCATGGGATCTAGTGGGTAAGTATGGCAGTACCTTAGATAGGCCTCAGTGACCAAGGCTGTCGTCTGGCTCATGCCTTAGCTGTGTTAAGTGTGGAAAACGTGCTGGTCCTCAGGCTGGGCCCACAGCCTAGCTTTCGCTTCTGTGAGAGTGCTGTCCCGAGTCTCCTCCTGGAGCCAGTCGTCCGCACGGTGCCTTCTGGCACTGCAGTTCTCTTTCAGTCAAGGAGGCCGTGCGACTGGCAGAGGGAGTCTGCGCAGCACTGCCTTCGCGAGGCTCTTTGACGACTGGGGCACTCAACCCAGGCAAGCCAGAGAGCAGTACGTTGCCCTTGCTATGAATGTGAAGAGCTTTCTCCAGGGGCCTGTTTAGGCTAAGGTTCCTCAGAAGCCAGGAGCCGCCCTTCCGGCACGGAGAGAAGTCATCCTGCGAAATTGGCGAACGAGCTCCTATCCTGTGTGCCCCCAGGAGCGTCGCAGAGTTAAGGCACTCCGTGGTGGAGTATGGCCTCATGGAAACCACTGCACACCCAACTCCCCCGACGTGAAACACTGGAACTTCACCTTGAGGCCTGAGGTCACCTTTCGTTTGGCCGGAGCCGAACATGTGGTGCCGTGGGAGGGGTTTCTAGAAAGGTATTGCCAGCACGGTTTTCGCTTTGGGAGAACACGCAGCCTCGGCCCACAACGACAGTCCTGCCGTGCAGAGACGTCGGGCCGCTAGTGCTGTTCAAGGCAGCTTTGAAGCCAAGCGCAAGGCGCCTCCAAACGGGGAGAAAGCGTCCTCTCCCCTCCGCGTCCCACGTTCAAGCTGAATGACGCAGCATGTTTCTCGGAAGGCTCTGCCGAGCTATCCAGTACAAGGGAGAGAGTGCCTGCCTCTGCTGAGAAAGGTTTTGACGTGGGGATTGCTGGACAGGCGGCAGAGCGTTCCCCAGGCCGTGCAAAGTTTAGGCCTTGGTGATTCTGGATGGTCCCAAGGGTCCAGAATTGTCCCTGGGAAAGCTGTCCTTTTCCCCTCTTTTTCCGGCTGGAAGCACACCTCTGGCATCCGACTGCCGTTCGGCGACGTCCTGGGGGAGACGCCCTGGTTTCACTTGTGGCGCACACTGGTGTTTCTCAGAAGAGCCCAAATTCCTCCCTGCGGGTGGGTGGGGGGCTTGGCACACCAGCATGGAATGTAAGGCTGTTTAGAACTGCGTACCTTGAGGCCGTGTGAAGGCCGCGCGAACGAGAGCTTTCGAGCGAACAGGGCAGCGCTTCGCCATCACCGTTGCACATTCACGGAGCTTAGTCAAACGAACGCATTTACTTCCTGGGGCTCAAACACAGCCGAGGAGTCGGAAGGCATACAGTGAGTGCCCTTTGACAGTTGTTACAACGAACGTGAGTGCACAGTGTCTCGTGAAATACCTTCCACGGTTGAAGCATTCCGTTAACGCGAGCCCCTCCGCTCCCTCTGGCACTCCGAGGTGTTACTGTCGGGGGAAATCTGGACTCTTGCTTGAGGCCGGGGTGGGGCGGGGGGACTCACAGTTCTTCTGCCGGCGAGCTCCAGAGCGCTCCTGCTGAAGCCCCCAGCAAGGAACTGAGAGCGGCAGGCCTCACACGAGTCGACTCAGACTTCTTCTGTCACGAGTACACTCAGACTTCTTATGTGAGGTCTTCCGGCAGCAAAGAGAAGGTGCGCGCGAGGAGTGTGCTTCAGGCAGCTTAGGACCCGCCACTGTCTCGTCCACCACGGAGGGGAATCAGGTTTGGCCAGGGTCGCCCAGCTTCATACCTGAGCTCCTACAGGTATCCTCAGTGGTTTCTCATTACCTCAAGGAAACACAACGGGAGGAACAGGGCCCTTCCGTGGAGGCCCTTCTGGGCACAGGGACCTCTGCGTGGGATCTACTGGGTAAGTATGGCAGTACCTGAGGTAGGCCTCAGTGACCAAGGCTCTCTGGCTCACGCCTAGCTGTGTAGAGAAGTGTGGCAAACGTACGTACGGCTCCTCAGGCTGGGCCCACAGCCTAGCTTTCGCTTCTGTGAGAGTGCTGTCCCGAGTCTCTTCCTGGAGCCAGTCGTCAGCGCGGTGCCTTTTGGCACTGCAGTTCTCTTTCAGTCAAGGAGGCCGTTCGACTGACTGGCAAAGGGAGTCCGCCCAGCGCTGCTTTCGCCAGTCTCTCTGACGACTGGGCCACTCAACCCGGGCAACCCAGAGAGGAGTACACTGCCCTAGCTATGACTGTGAAGAGCTGTCTCCAGGGGCCTGCTTACGCTCAGGTTCCTCAGAAGCCAGAGGCCGCCGTTCCGGCACGGAGAGAGGTCATCATGCGAAACTGGCGAGCGGGCTCCTACCCTGTGTGTCCCCAGGAGCGTCGCCGGGTTAAGGCACTCCGTGGTGGAGTATGGCCTCATTGGAGACCCCCTGCACGCCCAACTCCCCTGACGTGAAACACTGGAACTTCACCTTGAGGCCTGAGGTCACCTTTCGTTCGGCCGGAGCCGGACCTGGGGTGCCGTGGGAGGAGTTCCTAGAAAGGGATTGCCAGCACGGTTTTCGCTTTGGGAGAACACGCAGCCTCGGCCCACAACGACAGTCCTGCCGTGCAGAGACGTCGGGCCGCTAGTGCTGTTCAAGGCAGCTTTGAAGCCAAGCGCAAGGCGCCTCCAAACGGGGAGAAAGCGTCCTCTCCCCTCCGCGTCCCACGTTCAAGCTGAATGACGCAGCATGTTTCTCGGAAGGCTCTGCCGAGCTATCTAGTACAAGGGAGAGAGTGCCTGCCTCTGCTGAGAAAGGTTTTGACGTGGGGATTGCTGGACAGGCGGCAGAGCGTTCCCCAGGCCGTGCGAAGTTTAGGCTTTGGTGACTCTGGAGGGTCCCAAGGGTCCAGAATTGTGCCTGGGAAAGCTGTCCTCTTTTTCTTTCTCCGGCTGGAAGTAAACAGCTGGCAACCGACTGCCGTACGCAGACGTCCTGGGGGAGCCCCCCGGTTTCATTCGGGACGCACATTGGTGTCTCACAGAAGAGCCCAAATTCCTAATTGGGGGCACACCAGCGTGGAATGTAAGGCTGTTTAGAACTGCGTACCCTGAGGCCGTTGGAAGGCCGTACAAACGAGAGCTTTCGAGGGAACAGGGCAGCGCTTCGCCATCATCGTTGCACGTTCACGGAGCTTAATCAAACGAACGCATTTACTTCCTGGGGCTCAAACGCAACAGAGGAGTTGGAAGGCATACAGTGCCCTTTGACAGTTGTTACAACGAACGTGAGTGCACAGTGTCTCGTGAAATAAATCCCTAGCACTGTTGAAGCATTCCGTTAACGCGTGCTTCTTCGCTCCTCTGGCACTCCGAGGTGTTACTGACGGGGGAAATCTGGACTTTTGCTTGAGGCCGGGGTGGGGCGGGGGGGCTCACAATTCTTTTGTCGGCGAGCTCCAGAGTGCTCTTGCTGAAGGTCCCAGCAAGGAACTGAGAGCAGCAGGCCTCACACGAGTACACTCAGACGGCTTCCGTCACGAGTACACTCAGGCCTCTTATGTGAGGCCTTCCGGCAGCAAAGAGAAGGTGGGCGCGAGGAGTGTGCTTCAGGCAGCTTAGCACTCGCCACTGTCTCGTCTACCACGGAGGGGAATAAGGTTTGCCCAGGGTCGCCCAGTTTCAAAGCTGAGCTCACGTAGTTATCCTCAGTGGTTTCTGATTACCTCAAGGAAACACACGGGAGGAACAAGGCCCTTCCATGGAGGCCCTTTTGGGCACAGGGACCTCTGCATGGGATCTAGTGGGTAAGTATGGCAGTACCTTAGATAGGCCTCAGTGACCAAGGCTGTCGTCTGGCTCATGCCTTAGCTGTGTTAAGTGTGGAAAACGTGCTGGTCCTCAGGCTGGGCCCACAGCCTAGCTTTCGCTTCTGTGAGAGTGCTGTCCCGAGTCTCCTCCTGGAGCCAGTCGTCCGCACGGTGCCTTCTGGCACTGCAGTTCTCTTTCAGTCAAGGAGGCCGTGCGACTGGCAGAGGGAGTCTGCGCAGCACTGCCTTCGCGAGGCTCTTTGACGACTGGGGCACTCAACCCAGGCAAGCCAGAGAGCAGTACGTTGCCCTTGCTATGAATGTGAAGAGCTTTCTCCAGGGGCCTGTCTAGGCTAAGGTTCCTCAGAAGCCAGGAGCCGCCCTTCCGGCACGGAGAGAAGTCATCCTGCGAAATTGGCGAACGAGCTCCTATCCTGTGTGCCCCCAGGAGCGTCGCAGAGTTAAGGCACTCCGTGGTGGAGTATGGCCTCATGGAAACCACTGCACACCCAACTCCCCCGACGTGAAACACTGGAACTTCACCTTGAGGCCTGAGGTCACCTTTCGTTTGGCCGGAGCCGAACATGTGGTGCCGTGGGAGGGGTTTCTAGAAAGGTATTGCCAGCACGGTTTTCGCTTTGGGAGAACACGCAGCCTCGGCCCACAACGACAGTCCTGCCGTGCAGAGACGTCGGGCCGCTAGTGCTGTTCAAGGCAGCTTTGAAGCCAAGCGCAAGGCGCCTCCAAACGGGGAGAAAGCGTCCTCTCCCCTCCGCGTCCCACGTTCAAGCTGAATGACGCAGCATGTTTCTCGGAAGGCTCTGCCGAGCTATCTAGTACAAGGGAGAGAGTGCCTGCCTCTGCTGAGAAAGGTTTTGACGTGGGGATTGCTGGACAGGCGGCAGAGCGTTCCCCAGGCCGTGCGAAGTTTAGGCTTTGGTGACTCTGGAGGGTCCCAAGGGTCCAGAATTGTGCCTGGGAAAGCTGTCCTCTTTTTCTTTCTCCGGCTGGAAGTAAACAGCTGGCAACCGACTGCCGTACGCAGACGTCCTGGGGGAGCCCCCCGGTTTCATTCGGGACGCACATTGGTGTCTCACAGAAGAGCCCAAATTCCTAATTGGGGGCACACCAGCGTGGAATGTAAGGCTGTTTAGAACTGCGTACCCTGAGGCCGTTGGAAGGCCGTACAAACGAGAGCTTTCGAGGGAACAGGGCAGCGCTTCGCCATCATCGTTGCACGTTCACGGAGCTTAATCAAACGAACGCATTTACTTCCTGGGGCTCAAACGCAACAGAGGAGTTGGAAGGCATACAGTGCCCTTTGACAGTTGTTACAACGAACGTGAGTGCACAGTGTCTCGTGAAATAAATCCCTAGCACTGTTGAAGCATTCCGTTAACGCGTGCTTCTTCGCTCCTCTGGCACTCCGAGGTGTTACTGACGGGGGAAATCTGGACTTTTGCTTGAGGCCGGGGTGGGGCGGGGGGGCTCACAATTCTTTTGTCGGCGAGCTCCAGAGTGCTCTTGCTGAAGGTCCCAGCAAGGAACTGAGAGCAGCAGGCCTCACACGAGTACACTCAGACGGCTTCCGTCACGAGTACACTCAGGCCTCTTATGTGAGGCCTTCCGGCAGCAAAGAGAAGGTGGGCGCGAGGAGTGTGCTTCAGGCAGCTTAGCACTCGCCACTGTCTCGTCTACCACGGAGGGGAATAAGGTTTGCCCAGGGTCGCCCAGTTTCAAAGCTGAGCTCACGTAGTTATCCTCAGTGGTTTCTGATTACCCCAAGGAAACACACGGGAGGAACAAGGCCCTTCCATGGAGGCCCTTTTGGGCACAGGGACCTCTGCATGGGATCTAGTGGGTAAGTATGGCAGTACCTTAGATAGGCCTCAGTGACCAAGGCTGTCGTCTGGCTCATGCCTTAGCTGTGTTAAGTGTGGAAAACGTGCTGGTCCTCAGGCTGGGCCCACAGCCTAGCTTTCGCTTCTGTGAGAGTGCTGTCCCGAGTCTCCTCCTGGAGCCAGTCGTCCGCACGGTGCCTTCTGGCACTGCAGTTCTCTTTCAGTCAAGGAGGCCGTGCGACTGGCAGAGGGAGTCTGCGCAGCACTGCCTTCGCGAGGCTCTTTGACGACTGGGGCACTCAACCCAGGCAAGCCAGAGAGCAGTACGTTGCCCTTGCTATGAATGTGAAGAGCTTTCTCCAGGGGCCTGTTTAGGCTAAGGTTCCTCAGAAGCCAGGAGCCGCCCTTCCGGCACGGAGAGAAGTCATCCTGCGAAATTGGCGAACGAGCTCCTATCCTGTGTGCCCCCAGGAGCGTCGCAGAGTTAAGGCACTCCGTGGTGGAGTATGGCCTCATGGAAACCACTGCACACCCAACTCCCCCGACGTGAAACACTGGAACTTCACCTTGAGGCCTGAGGTCACCTTTCGTTTGGCCGGAGCCGAACATGTGGTGCCGTGGGAGGGGTTTCTAGAAAGGTATTGCCAGCACGGTTTTCGCTTTGGGAGAACACGCAGCCTCGGCCCACAACGACAGTCCTGCCGTGCAGAGACGTCGGGCCGCTAGTGCTGTTCAAGGCAGCTTTGAAGCCAAGCGCAAGGCGCCTCCAAACGGGGAGAAAGCGTCCTCTCCCCTCCGCGTCCCACGTTCAAGCTGAATGACGCAGCATGTTTCTCGGAAGGCTCTGCCGAGCTATCCAGTACAAGGGAGAGAGTGCCTGCCTCTGCTGAGAAAGGTTTTGACGTGGGGATTGCTGGACAGGCGGCAGAGCGTTCCCCAGGCCGTGCAAAGTTTAGGCCTTGGTGATTCTGGATGGTCCCAAGGGTCCAGAATTGTCCCTGGGAAAGCTGTCCTTTTCCCCTCTTTTTCCGGCTGGAAGCACACCTCTGGCATCCGACTGCCGTTCGGCGACGTCCTGGGGGAGACGCCCTGGTTTCACTTGTGGCGCACACTGGTGTTTCTCAGAAGAGCCCAAATTCCTCCCTGCGGGTGGGTGGGGGGCTTGGCACACCAGCATGGAATGTAAGGCTGTTTAGAACTGCGTACCTTGAGGCCGTGTGAAGGCCGCGCGAACGAGAGCTTTCGAGCGAACAGGGCAGCGCTTCGCCATCACCGTTGCACATTCACGGAGCTTAGTCAAACGAACGCATTTACTTCCTGGGGCTCAAACACAGCCGAGGAGTCGGAAGGCATACAGTGAGTGCCCTTTGACAGTTGTTACAACGAACGTGAGTGCACAGTGTCTCGTGAAATACCTTCCACGGTTGAAGCATTCCGTTAACGCGAGCCCCTCCGCTCCCTCTGGCACTCCGAGGTGTTACTGTCGGGGGAAATCTGGACTCTTGCTTGAGGCCGGGGTGGGGCGGGGGGACTCACAGTTCTTCTGCCGGCGAGCTCCAGAGCGCTCCTGCTGAAGCCCCCAGCAAGGAACTGAGAGCGGCAGGCCTCACACGAGTCGACTCAGACTTCTTCTGTCACGAGTACACTCAGACTTCTTATGTGAGGTCTTCCGGCAGCAAAGAGAAGGTGCGCGCGAGGAGTGTGCTTCAGGCAGCTTAGGACCCGCCACTGTCTCGTCCACCACGGAGGGGAATCAGGTTTGGCCAGGGTCGCCCAGCTTCATACCTGAGCTCCTACAGGTATCCTCAGTGGTTTCTCATTACCTCAAGGAAACACAACGGGAGGAACAGGGCCCTTCCGTGGAGGCCCTTCTGGGCACAGGGACCTCTGCGTGGGATCTACTGGGTAAGTATGGCAGTACCTGAGGTAGGCCTCAGTGACCAAGGCTCTCTGGCTCACGCCTAGCTGTGTAGAGAAGTGTGGCAAACGTACGTACGGCTCCTCAGGCTGGGCCCACAGCCTAGCTTTCGCTTCTGTGAGAGTGCTGTCCCGAGTCTCTTCCTGGAGCCAGTCGTCAGCGCGGTGCCTTTTGGCACTGCAGTTCTCTTTCAGTCAAGGAGGCCGTTCGACTGACTGGCAAAGGGAGTCCGCCCAGCGCTGCTTTCGCCAGTCTCTCTGACGACTGGGCCACTCAACCCGGGCAACCCAGAGAGGAGTACACTGCCCTAGCTATGACTGTGAAGAGCTGTCTCCAGGGGCCTGCTTACGCTCAGGTTCCTCAGAAGCCAGAGGCCGCCGTTCCGGCACGGAGAGAGGTCATCATGCGAAACTGGCGAGCGGGCTCCTACCCTGTGTGTCCCCAGGAGCGTCGCCGGGTTAAGGCACTCCGTGGTGGAGTATGGCCTCATTGGAGACCCCCTGCACGCCCAACTCCCCTGACGTGAAACACTGGAACTTCACCTTGAGGCCTGAGGTCACCTTTCGTTCGGCCGGAGCCGGACCTGGGGTGCCGTGGGAGGAGTTCCTAGAAAGGGATTGCCAGCACGGTTTTCGCTTTGGGAGAACACGCAGCCTCGGCCCACAACGACAGTCCTGCCGTGCAGAGACGTCGGGCCGCTAGTGCTGTTCAAGGCAGCTTTGAAGCCAAGCGCAAGGCGCCTCCAAACGGGGAGAAAGCGTCCTCTCCCCTCCGCGTCCCACGTTCAAGCTGAATGACGCAGCATGTTTCTCGGAAGGCTCTGCCGAGCTATCTAGTACAAGGGAGAGAGTGCCTGCCTCTGCTGAGAAAGGTTTTGACGTGGGGATTGCTGGACAGGCGGCAGAGCGTTCCCCAGGCCGTGCGAAGTTTAGGCTTTGGTGACTCTGGAGGGTCCCAAGGGTCCAGAATTGTGCCTGGGAAAGCTGTCCTCTTTTTCTTTCTCCGGCTGGAAGTAAACAGCTGGCAACCGACTGCCGTACGCAGACGTCCTGGGGGAGCCCCCCGGTTTCATTCGGGACGCACATTGGTGTCTCACAGAAGAGCCCAAATTCCTAATTGGGGGCACACCAGCGTGGAATGTAAGGCTGTTTAGAACTGCGTACCCTGAGGCCGTTGGAAGGCCGTACAAACGAGAGCTTTCGAGGGAACAGGGCAGCGCTTCGCCATCATCGTTGCACGTTCACGGAGCTTAATCAAACGAACGCATTTACTTCCTGGGGCTCAAACGCAACAGAGGAGTTGGAAGGCATACAGTGCCCTTTGACAGTTGTTACAACGAACGTGAGTGCACAGTGTCTCGTGAAATAAATCCCTAGCACTGTTGAAGCATTCCGTTAACGCGTGCTTCTTCGCTCCTCTGGCACTCCGAGGTGTTACTGACGGGGGAAATCTGGACTTTTGCTTGAGGCCGGGGTGGGGCGGGGGGGCTCACAATTCTTTTGTCGGCGAGCTCCAGAGTGCTCTTGCTGAAGGTCCCAGCAAGGAACTGAGAGCAGCAGGCCTCACACGAGTACACTCAGACGGCTTCCGTCACGAGTACACTCAGGCCTCTTATGTGAGGCCTTCCGGCAGCAAAGAGAAGGTGGGCGCGAGGAGTGTGCTTCAGGCAGCTTAGCACTCGCCACTGTCTCGTCTACCACGGAGGGGAATAAGGTTTGCCCAGGGTCGCCCAGTTTCAAAGCTGAGCTCACGTAGTTATCCTCAGTGGTTTCTGATTACCCCAAGGAAACACACGGGAGGAACAAGGCCCTTCCATGGAGGCCCTTTTGGGCACAGGGACCTCTGCATGGGATCTAGTGGGTAAGTATGGCAGTACCTTAGATAGGCCTCAGTGACCAAGGCTGTCGTCTGGCTCATGCCTTAGCTGTGTTAAGTGTGGAAAACGTGCTGGTCCTCAGGCTGGGCCCACAGCCTAGCTTTCGCTTCTGTGAGAGTGCTGTCCCGAGTCTCCTCCTGGAGCCAGTCGTCCGCACGGTGCCTTCTGGCACTGCAGTTCTCTTTCAGTCAAGGAGGCCGTGCGACTGGCAGAGGGAGTCTGCGCAGCACTGCCTTCGCGAGGCTCTTTGACGACTGGGGCACTCAACCCAGGCAAGCCAGAGAGCAGTACGTTGCCCTTGCTATGAATGTGAAGAGCTTTCTCCAGGGGCCTGTTTAGGCTAAGGTTCCTCAGAAGCCAGGAGCCGCCCTTCCGGCACGGAGAGAAGTCATCCTGCGAAATTGGCGAACGAGCTCCTATCCTGTGTGCCCCCAGGAGCGTCGCAGAGTTAAGGCACTCCGTGGTGGAGTATGGCCTCATGGAAACCACTGCACACCCAACTCCCCCGACGTGAAACACTGGAACTTCACCTTGAGGCCTGAGGTCACCTTTCGTTTGGCCGGAGCCGAACATGTGGTGCCGTGGGAGGGGTTTCTAGAAAGGTATTGCCAGCACGGTTTTCGCTTTGGGAGAACACGCAGCCTCGGCCCACAACGACAGTCCTGCCGTGCAGAGACGTCGGGCCGCTAGTGCTGTTCAAGGCAGCTTTGAAGCCAAGCGCAAGGCGCCTCCAAACGGGGAGAAAGCGTCCTCTCCCCTCCGCGTCCCACGTTCAAGCTGAATGACGCAGCATGTTTCTCGGAAGGCTCTGCCGAGCTATCCAGTACAAGGGAGAGAGTGCCTGCCTCTGCTGAGAAAGGTTTTGACGTGGGGATTGCTGGACAGGCGGCAGAGCGTTCCCCAGGCCGTGCAAAGTTTAGGCCTTGGTGATTCTGGATGGTCCCAAGGGTCCAGAATTGTCCCTGGGAAAGCTGTCCTTTTCCCCTCTTTTTCCGGCTGGAAGCACACCTCTGGCATCCGACTGCCGTTCGGCGACGTCCTGGGGGAGACGCCCTGGTTTCACTTGTGGCGCACACTGGTGTTTCTCAGAAGAGCCCAAATTCCTCCCTGCGGGTGGGTGGGGGGCTTGGCACACCAGCATGGAATGTAAGGCTGTTTAGAACTGCGTACCTTGAGGCCGTGTGAAGGCCGCGCGAACGAGAGCTTTCGAGCGAACAGGGCAGCGCTTCGCCATCACCGTTGCACATTCACGGAGCTTAGTCAAACGAACGCATTTACTTCCTGGGGCTCAAACACAGCCGAGGAGTCGGAAGGCATACAGTGAGTGCCCTTTGACAGTTGTTACAACGAACGTGAGTGCACAGTGTCTCGTGAAATACCTTCCACGGTTGAAGCATTCCGTTAACGCGAGCCCCTCCGCTCCCTCTGGCACTCCGAGGTGTTACTGTCGGGGGAAATCTGGACTCTTGCTTGAGGCCGGGGTGGGGCGGGGGGACTCACAGTTCTTCTGCCGGCGAGCTCCAGAGCGCTCCTGCTGAAGCCCCCAGCAAGGAACTGAGAGCGGCAGGCCTCACACGAGTCGACTCAGACTTCTTCTGTCACGAGTACACTCAGACTTCTTATGTGAGGTCTTCCGGCAGCAAAGAGAAGGTGCGCGCGAGGAGTGTGCTTCAGGCAGCTTAGGACCCGCCACTGTCTCGTCCACCACGGAGGGGAATCAGGTTTGGCCAGGGTCGCCCAGCTTCATACCTGAGCTCCTACAGGTATCCTCAGTGGTTTCTCATTACCTCAAGGAAACACAACGGGAGGAACAGGGCCCTTCCGTGGAGGCCCTTCTGGGCACAGGGACCTCTGCGTGGGATCTACTGGGTAAGTATGGCAGTACCTGAGGTAGGCCTCAGTGACCAAGGCTCTCTGGCTCACGCCTAGCTGTGTAGAGAAGTGTGGCAAACGTACGTACGGCTCCTCAGGCTGGGCCCACAGCCTAGCTTTCGCTTCTGTGAGAGTGCTGTCCCGAGTCTCTTCCTGGAGCCAGTCGTCAGCGCGGTGCCTTTTGGCACTGCAGTTCTCTTTCAGTCAAGGAGGCCGTTCGACTGACTGGCAAAGGGAGTCCGCCCAGCGCTGCTTTCGCCAGTCTCTCTGACGACTGGGCCACTCAACCCGGGCAACCCAGAGAGGAGTACACTGCCCTAGCTATGACTGTGAAGAGCTGTCTCCAGGGGCCTGCTTACGCTCAGGTTCCTCAGAAGCCAGAGGCCGCCGTTCCGGCACGGAGAGAGGTCATCATGCGAAACTGGCGAGCGGGCTCCTACCCTGTGTGTCCCCAGGAGCGTCGCCGGGTTAAGGCACTCCGTGGTGGAGTATGGCCTCATTGGAGACCCCCTGCACGCCCAACTCCCCTGACGTGAAACACTGGAACTTCACCTTGAGGCCTGAGGTCACCTTTCGTTCGGCCGGAGCCGGACCTGGGGTGCCGTGGGAGGAGTTCCTAGAAAGGGATTGCCAGCACGGTTTTCGCTTTGGGAGAACACGCAGCCTCGGCCCACAACGACAGTCCTGCCGTGCAGAGACGTCGGGCCGCTAGTGCTGTTCAAGGCAGCTTTGAAGCCAAGCGCAAGGCGCCTCCAAACGGGGAGAAAGCGTCCTCTCCCCTCCGCGTCCCACGTTCAAGCTGAATGACGCAGCATGTTTCTCGGAAGGCTCTGCCGAGCTATCTAGTACAAGGGAGAGAGTGCCTGCCTCTGCTGAGAAAGGTTTTGACGTGGGGATTGCTGGACAGGCGGCAGAGCGTTCCCCAGGCCGTGCGAAGTTTAGGCTTTGGTGACTCTGGAGGGTCCCAAGGGTCCAGAATTGTGCCTGGGAAAGCTGTCCTCTTTTTCTTTCTCCGGCTGGAAGTAAACAGCTGGCAACCGACTGCCGTACGCAGACGTCCTGGGGGAGCCCCCCGGTTTCATTCGGGACGCACATTGGTGTCTCACAGAAGAGCCCAAATTCCTAATTGGGGGCACACCAGCGTGGAATGTAAGGCTGTTTAGAACTGCGTACCCTGAGGCCGTTGGAAGGCCGTACAAACGAGAGCTTTCGAGGGAACAGGGCAGCGCTTCGCCATCATCGTTGCACGTTCACGGAGCTTAATCAAACGAACGCATTTACTTCCTGGGGCTCAAACGCAACAGAGGAGTTGGAAGGCATACAGTGCCCTTTGACAGTTGTTACAACGAACGTGAGTGCACAGTGTCTCGTGAAATAAATCCCTAGCACTGTTGAAGCATTCCGTTAACGCGTGCTTCTTCGCTCCTCTGGCACTCCGAGGTGTTACTGACGGGGGAAATCTGGACTTTTGCTTGAGGCCGGGGTGGGGCGGGGGGGCTCACAATTCTTTTGTCGGCGAGCTCCAGAGTGCTCTTGCTGAAGGTCCCAGCAAGGAACTGAGAGCAGCAGGCCTCACACGAGTACACTCAGACGGCTTCCGTCACGAGTACACTCAGGCCTCTTATGTGAGGCCTTCCGGCAGCAAAGAGAAGGTGGGCGCGAGGAGTGTGCTTCAGGCAGCTTAGCACTCGCCACTGTCTCGTCTACCACGGAGGGGAATAAGGTTTGCCCAGGGTCGCCCAGTTTCAAAGCTGAGCTCACGTAGTTATCCTCAGTGGTTTCTGATTACCTCAAGGAAACACACGGGAGGAACAAGGCCCTTCCATGGAGGCCCTTTTGGGCACAGGGACCTCTGCATGGGATCTAGTGGGTAAGTATGGCAGTACCTTAGATAGGCCTCAGTGACCAAGGCTGTCGTCTGGCTCATGCCTTAGCTGTGTTAAGTGTGGAAAACGTGCTGGTCCTCAGGCTGGGCCCACAGCCTAGCTTTCGCTTCTGTGAGAGTGCTGTCCCGAGTCTCCTCCTGGAGCCAGTCGTCCGCACGGTGCCTTCTGGCACTGCAGTTCTCTTTCAGTCAAGGAGGCCGTGCGACTGGCAGAGGGAGTCTGCGCAGCACTGCCTTCGCGAGGCTCTTTGACGACTGGGGCACTCAACCCAGGCAAGCCAGAGAGCAGTACGTTGCCCTTGCTATGAATGTGAAGAGCTTTCTCCAGGAGCCTGTCTAGGCTAAGGTTCCTCAGAAGCCAGGAGCCGCCCTTCCGGCACGGAGAGAAGTCATCCTGCGAAATTGGCGAACGAGCTCCTATCCTGTGTGCCCCCAGGAGCGTCGCAGAGTTAAGGCACTCCGTGGTGGAGTATGGCCTCATGGAAACCACTGCACACCCAACTCCCCCGACGTGAAACACTGGAACTTCACCTTGAGGCCTGAGGTCACCTTTCGTTTGGCCGGAGCCGAACATGTGGTGCCGTGGGAGGGGTTTCTAGAAAGGTATTGCCAGCACGGTTTTCGCTTTGGGAGAACACGCAGCCTCGGCCCACAACGACAGTCCTGCCGTGCAGAGACGTCGGGCCGCTAGTGCTGTTCAAGGCAGCTTTGAAGCCAAGCGCAAGGCGCCTCCAAACGGGGAGAAAGCGTCCTCTCCCCTCCGCGTCCCACGTTCAAGCTGAATGACGCAGCATGTTTCTCGGAAGGCTCTGCCGAGCTATCCAGTACAAGGGAGAGAGTGCCTGCCTCTGCTGAGAAAGGTTTTGACGTGGGGATTGCTGGACAGGCGGCAGAGTGTTCCCCAGGCCGTGCAAAGTTTAGGCCTTGGTGATTCTGGATGGTCCCAAGGGTCCAGAATTGTCCCTGGGAAAGCTGTCCTTTTCCCCTCTTTTTCCGGCTGGAAGCACACCTCTGGCATCCGACTGCCGTTCGGCGACGTCCTGGGGGAGACGCCCTGGTTTCACTTGTGGCGCACACTGGTGTTTCTCAGAAGAGCCCAAATTCCTCCCTGCGGGTGGGTGGGGGGCTTGGCACACCAGCATGGAATGTAAGGCTGTTTAGAACTGCGTACCTTGAGGCCGTGTGAAGGCCGCGCGAACGAGAGCTTTCGAGCGAACAGGGCAGCGCTTCGCCATCACCGTTGCACATTCACGGAGCTTAGTCAAACGAACGCATTTACTTCCTGGGGCTCAAACACAGCCGAGGAGTCGGAAGGCATACAGTGAGTGCCCTTTGACAGTTGTTACAACGAACGTGAGTGCACAGTGTCTCGTGAAATACCTTCCACGGTTGAAGCATTCCGTTAACGCGAGCCCCTCCGCTCCCTCTGGCACTCCGAGGTGTTACTGTCGGGGGAAATCTGGACTCTTGCTTGAGGCCGGGGTGGGGCGGGGGGACTCACAGTTCTTCTGCCGGCGAGCTCCAGAGCGCTCCTGCTGAAGCCCCCAGCAAGGAACTGAGAGCGGCAGGCCTCACACGAGTCGACTCAGACTTCTTCTGTCACGAGTACACTCAGACTTCTTATGTGAGGCCTTCCGGCAGCAAAGAGAAGGTGCGCGCGAGGAGTGTGCTTCAGGCAGCTTAGGACCCGCCACTGTCTCGTCCACCACGGAGGGGAATCAGGTTTGGCCAGGGTCGCCCAGCTTCATACCTGAGCTCCTACAGGTATCCTCAGTGGTTTCTCATTACCTCAAGGAAACACAACGGGAGGAACAGGGCCCTTCCGTGGAGGCCCTTCTGGGCACAGGGACCTCTGCGTGGGATCTACTGGGTAAGTATGGCAGTACCTGAGGTAGGCCTCAGTGACCAAGGCTCTCTGGCTCACGCCTAGCTGTGTAGAGAAGTGTGGCAAACGTACGTACGGCTCCTCAGGCTGGGCCCACAGCCTAGCTTTCGCTTCTGTGAGAGTGCTGTCCCGAGTCTCTTCCTGGAGCCAGTCGTCAGCGCGGTGCCTTTTGGCACTGCAGTTCTCTTTCAGTCAAGGAGGCCGTTCGACTGACTGGCAAAGGGAGTCCGCCCAGCGCTGCTTTCGCCAGTCTCTCTGACGACTGGGCCACTCAACCCGGGCAACCCAGAGAGGAGTACACTGCCCTAGCTATGACTGTGAAGAGCTGTCTCCAGGGGCCTGCTTACGCTCAGGTTCCTCAGAAGCCAGAGGCCGCCGTTCCGGCACGGAGAGAGGTCATCATGCGAAACTGGCGAGCGGGCTCCTACCCTGTGTGTCCCCAGGAGCGTCGCCGGGTTAAGGCACTCCGTGGTGGAGTATGGCCTCATTGGAGACCCCCTGCACGCCCAACTCCCCTGACGTGAAACACTGGAACTTCACCTTGAGGCCTGAGGTCACCTTTCGTTCGGCCGGAGCCGGACCTGGGGTGCCGTGGGAGGAGTTCCTAGAAAGGGATTGCCAGCACGGTTTTCGCTTTGGGAGAACACGCAGCCTCGGCCCACAACGACAGTCCTGCCGTGCAGAGACGTCGGGCCGCTAGTGCTGTTCAAGGCAGCTTTGAAGCCAAGCGCAAGGCGCCTCCAAACGGGGAGAAAGCGTCCTCTCCCCTCCGCGTCCCACGTTCAAGCTGAATGACGCAGCATGTTTCTCGGAAGGCTCTGCCGAGCTATCTAGTACAAGGGAGAGAGTGCCTGCCTCTGCTGAGAAAGGTTTTGACGTGGGGATTGCTGGACAGGCGGCAGAGCGTTCCCCAGGCCGTGCGAAGTTTAGGCTTTGGTGACTCTGGAGGGTCCCAAGGGTCCAGAATTGTGCCTGGGAAAGCTGTCCTCTTTTTCTTTCTCCGGCTGGAAGTAAACAGCTGGCAACCGACTGCCGTACGCAGACGTCCTGGGGGAGCCCCCCGGTTTCATTCGGGACGCACATTGGTGTCTCACAGAAGAGCCCAAATTCCTAATTGGGGGCACACCAGCGTGGAATGTAAGGCTGTTTAGAACTGCGTACCCTGAGGCCGTTGGAAGGCCGTACAAACGAGAGCTTTCGAGGGAACAGGGCAGCGCTTCGCCATCATCGTTGCACGTTCACGGAGCTTAATCAAACGAACGCATTTACTTCCTGGGGCTCAAACGCAACAGAGGAGTTGGAAGGCATACAGTGCCCTTTGACAGTTGTTACAACGAACGTGAGTGCACAGTGTCTCGTGAAATAAATCCCTAGCACTGTTGAAGCATTCCGTTAACGCGTGCTTCTTCGCTCCTCTGGCACTCCGAGGTGTTACTGACGGGGGAAATCTGGACTTTTGCTTGAGGCCGGGGTGGGGCGGGGGGGCTCACAATTCTTTTGTCGGCGAGCTCCAGAGTGCTCTTGCTGAAGGTCCCAGCAAGGAACTGAGAGCAGCAGGCCTCACACGAGTACACTCAGACGGCTTCCGTCACGAGTACACTCAGGCCTCTTATGTGAGGCCTTCCGGCAGCAAAGAGAAGGTGGGCGCGAGGAGTGTGCTTCAGGCAGCTTAGCACTCGCCACTGTCTCGTCTACCACGGAGGGGAATAAGGTTTGCCCAGGGTCGCCCAGTTTCAAAGCTGAGCTCACGTAGTTATCCTCAGTGGTTTCTGATTACCTCAAGGAAACACACGGGAGGAACAAGGCCCTTCCATGGAGGCCCTTTTGGGCACAGGGACCTCTGCATGGGATCTAGTGGGTAAGTATGGCAGTACCTTAGATAGGCCTCAGTGACCAAGGCTGTCGTCTGGCTCATGCCTTAGCTGTGTTAAGTGTGGAAAACGTGCTGGTCCTCAGGCTGGGCCCACAGCCTAGCTTTCGCTTCTGTGAGAGTGCTGTCCCGAGTCTCCTCCTGGAGCCAGTCGTCCGCACGGTGCCTTCTGGCACTGCAGTTCTCTTTCAGTCAAGGAGGCCGTGCGACTGGCAGAGGGAGTCTGCGCAGCACTGCCTTCGCGAGGCTCTTTGACGACTGGGGCACTCAACCCAGGCAAGCCATAGAGCAGTACGTGGCCCTTGCTATGAATGTGAAGAGCTTTCTCCAGGGGCCTGTCTAGGCTAAGGTTCCTCAGAAGCCAGGAGCCGCCCTTCCGGCACGGAGAGAAGTCATCCTGCGAAATTGGCGAACGAGCTCCTATCCTGTGTGCCCCCAGGAGCGTCGCAGAGTTAAGGCACTCCGTGGTGGAGTATGGCCTCATGGAAACCACTGCACACCCAACTCCCCCGACGTGAAACACTGGAACTTCACCTTGAGGCCTGAGGTCACCTTTCGTTTGGCCGGAGCCGAACATGTGGTGCCGTGGGAGGGGTTTCTAGAAAGGTATTGCCAGCACGGTTTTCGCTTTGGGAGAACACGCAGCCTCGGCCCACAACGACAGTCCTGCCGTGCAGAGACGTCGGGCCGCTAGTGCTGTTCAAGGCAGCTTTGAAGCCAAGCGCAAGGCGCCTCCAAACGGGGAGAAAGCGTCCTCTCCCCTCCGCGTCCCACGTTCAAGCTGAATGACGCAGCATGTTTCTCGGAAGGCTCTGCCGAGCTATCCAGTACAAGGGAGAGAGTGCCTGCCTCTGCTGAGAAAGGTTTTGACGTGGGGATTGCTGGACAGGCGGCAGAGTGTTCCCCAGGCCGTGCAAAGTTTAGGCCTTGGTGATTCTGGATGGTCCCAAGGGTCCAGAATTGTCCCTGGGAAAGCTGTCCTTTTCCCCTCTTTTTCCGGCTGGAAGCACACCTCTGGCATCCGACTGCCGTTCGGCGACGTCCTGGGGGAGACGCCCTGGTTTCACTTGTGGCGCACACTGGTGTTTCTCAGAAGAGCCCAAATTCCTCCCTGCGGGTGGGTGGGGGGCTTGGCACACCAGCATGGAATGTAAGGCTGTTTAGAACTGCGTACCTTGAGGCCGTGTGAAGGCCGCGCGAACGAGAGCTTTCGAGCGAACAGGGCAGCGCTTCGCCATCACCGTTGCACATTCACGGAGCTTAGTCAAACGAACGCATTTACTTCCTGGGGCTCAAACACAGCCGAGGAGTCGGAAGGCATACAGTGAGTGCCCTTTGACAGTTGTTACAACGAACGTGAGTGCACAGTGTCTCGTGAAATACCTTCCACGGTTGAAGCATTCCGTTAACGCGAGCCCCTCCGCTCCCTCTGGCACTCCGAGGTGTTACTGTCGGGGGAAATCTGGACTCTTGCTTGAGGCCGGGGTGGGGCGGGGGGACTCACAGTTCTTCTGCCGGCGAGCTCCAGAGCGCTCCTGCTGAAGCCCCCAGCAAGGAACTGAGAGCGGCAGGCCTCACACGAGTCGACTCAGACTTCTTCTGTCACGAGTACACTCAGACTTCTTATGTGAGGCCTTCCGGCAGCAAAGAGAAGGTGCGCGCGAGGAGTGTGCTTCAGGCAGCTTAGGACCCGCCACTGTCTCGTCCACCACGGAGGGGAATCAGGTTTGGCCAGGGTCGCCCAGCTTCATACCTGAGCTCCTACAGGTATCCTCAGTGGTTTCTCATTACCTCAAGGAAACACAACGGGAGGAACAGGGCCCTTCCGTGGAGGCCCTTCTGGGCACAGGGACCTCTGCGTGGGATCTACTGGGTAAGTATGGCAGTACCTGAGGTAGGCCTCAGTGACCAAGGCTCTCTGGCTCACGCCTAGCTGTGTAGAGAAGTGTGGCAAACGTACGTACGGCTCCTCAGGCTGGGCCCACAGCCTAGCTTTCGCTTCTGTGAGAGTGCTGTCCCGAGTCTCTTCCTGGAGCCAGTCGTCAGCGCGGTGCCTTTTGGCACTGCAGTTCTCTTTCAGTCAAGGAGGCCGTTCGACTGACTGGCAAAGGGAGTCCGCCCAGCGCTGCTTTCGCCAGTCTCTCTGACGACTGGGCCACTCAACCCGGGCAACCCAGAGAGGAGTACACTGCCCTAGCTATGACTGTGAAGAGCTGTCTCCAGGGGCCTGCTTACGCTCAGGTTCCTCAGAAGCCAGAGGCCGCCGTTCCGGCACGGAGAGAGGTCATCATGCGAAACTGGCGAGCGGGCTCCTACCCTGTGTGTCCCCAGGAGCGTCGCCGGGTTAAGGCACTCCGTGGTGGAGTATGGCCTCATTGGAGACCCCCTGCACGCCCAACTCCCCTGACGTGAAACACTGGAACTTCACCTTGAGGCCTGAGGTCACCTTTCGTTCGGCCGGAGCCGGACCTGGGGTGCCGTGGGAGGAGTTCCTAGAAAGGGATTGCCAGCACGGTTTTCGCTTTGGGAGAACACGCAGCCTCGGCCCACAACGACAGTCCTGCCGTGCAGAGACGTCGGGCCGCTAGTGCTGTTCAAGGCAGCTTTGAAGCCAAGCGCAAGGCGCCTCCAAACGGGGAGAAAGCGTCCTCTCCCCTCCGCGTCCCACGTTCAAGCTGAATGACGCAGCATGTTTCTCGGAAGGCTCTGCCGAGCTATCTAGTACAAGGGAGAGAGTGCCTGCCTCTGCTGAGAAAGGTTTTGACGTGGGGATTGCTGGACAGGCGGCAGAGCGTTCCCCAGGCCGTGCGAAGTTTAGGCTTTGGTGACTCTGGAGGGTCCCAAGGGTCCAGAATTGTGCCTGGGAAAGCTGTCCTCTTTTTCTTTCTCCGGCTGGAAGTAAACAGCTGGCAACCGACTGCCGTACGCAGACGTCCTGGGGGAGCCCCCCGGTTTCATTCGGGACGCACATTGGTGTCTCACAGAAGAGCCCAAATTCCTAATTGGGGGCACACCAGCGTGGAATGTAAGGCTGTTTAGAACTGCGTACCCTGAGGCCGTTGGAAGGCCGTACAAACGAGAGCTTTCGAGGGAACAGGGCAGCGCTTCGCCATCATCGTTGCACGTTCACGGAGCTTAATCAAACGAACGCATTTACTTCCTGGGGCTCAAACGCAACAGAGGAGTTGGAAGGCATACAGTGCCCTTTGACAGTTGTTACAACGAACGTGAGTGCACAGTGTCTCGTGAAATAAATCCCTAGCACTGTTGAAGCATTCCGTTAACGCGTGCTTCTTCGCTCCTCTGGCACTCCGAGGTGTTACTGACGGGGGAAATCTGGACTTTTGCTTGAGGCCGGGGTGGGGCGGGGGGGCTCACAATTCTTTTGTCGGCGAGCTCCAGAGTGCTCTTGCTGAAGGTCCCAGCAAGGAACTGAGAGCAGCAGGCCTCACACGAGTACACTCAGACGGCTTCCGTCACGAGTACACTCAGGCCTCTTATGTGAGGCCTTCCGGCAGCAAAGAGAAGGTGGGCGCGAGGAGTGTGCTTCAGGCAGCTTAGCACTCGCCACTGTCTCGTCTACCACGGAGGGGAATAAGGTTTGCCCAGGGTCGCCCAGTTTCAAAGCTGAGCTCACGTAGTTATCCTCAGTGGTTTCTGATTACCCCAAGGAAACACACGGGAGGAACAAGGCCCTTCCATGGAGGCCCTTTTGGGCACAGGGACCTCTGCATGGGATCTAGTGGGTAAGTATGGCAGTACCTTAGATAGGCCTCAGTGACCAAGGCTGTCGTCTGGCTCATGCCTTAGCTGTGTTAAGTGTGGAAAACGTGCTGGTCCTCAGGCTGGGCCCACAGCCTAGCTTTCGCTTCTGTGAGAGTGCTGTCCCGAGTCTCCTCCTGGAGCCAGTCGTCCGCACGGTGCCTTCTGGCACTGCAGTTCTCTTTCAGTCAAGGAGGCCGTGCGACTGGCAGAGGGAGTCTGCGCAGCACTGCCTTCGCGAGGCTCTTTGACGACTGGGGCACTCAACCCAGGCAAGCCAGAGAGCAGTACGTTGCCCTTGCTATGAATGTGAAGAGCTTTCTCCAGGGGCCTGTTTAGGCTAAGGTTCCTCAGAAGCCAGGAGCCGCCCTTCCGGCACGGAGAGAAGTCATCCTGCGAAATTGGCGAACGAGCTCCTATCCTGTGTGCCCCCAGGAGCGTCGCAGAGTTAAGGCACTCCGTGGTGGAGTATGGCCTCATGGAAACCACTGCACACCCAACTCCCCCGACGTGAAACACTGGAACTTCACCTTGAGGCCTGAGGTCACCTTTCGTTTGGCCGGAGCCGAACATGTGGTGCCGTGGGAGGGGTTTCTAGAAAGGTATTGCCAGCACGGTTTTCGCTTTGGGAGAACACGCAGCCTCGGCCCACAACGACAGTCCTGCCGTGCAGAGACGTCGGGCCGCTAGTGCTGTTCAAGGCAGCTTTGAAGCCAAGCGCAAGGCGCCTCCAAACGGGGAGAAAGCGTCCTCTCCCCTCCGCGTCCCACGTTCAAGCTGAATGACGCAGCATGTTTCTCGGAAGGCTCTGCCGAGCTATCCAGTACAAGGGAGAGAGTGCCTGCCTCTGCTGAGAAAGGTTTTGACGTGGGGATTGCTGGACAGGCGGAAGAGCGTTCCCCAGGCCGTGCAAAGTTTAGGCCTTGGTGATTCTGGATGGTCCCAAGGGTCCAGAATTGTCCCTGGGAAAGCTGTCCTTTTCCCCTCTTTTTCCGGCTGGAAGCACACCTCTGGCATCCGACTGCCGTTCGGCGACGTCCTGGGGGAGACGCCCTGGTTTCACTTGTGGCGCACACTGGTGTTTCTCAGAAGAGCCCAAATTCCTCCCTGCGGGTGGGTGGGGGGCTTGGCACACCAGCATGGAATGTAAGGCTGTTTAGAACTGCGTACCTTGAGGCCGTGTGAAGGCCGCGCGAACGAGAGCTTTCGAGCGAACAGGGCAGCGCTTCGCCATCACCGTTGCACATTCACGGAGCTTAGTCAAACGAACGCATTTACTTCCTGGGGCTCAAACACAGCCGAGGAGTCGGAAGGCATACAGTGAGTGCCCTTTGACAGTTGTTACAACGAACGTGAGTGCACAGTGTCTCGTGAAATACCTTCCACGGTTGAAGCATTCCGTTAACGCGAGCCCCTCCGCTCCCTCTGGCACTCCGAGGTGTTACTGTCGGGGGAAATCTGGACTCTTGCTTGAGGCCGGGGTGGGGCGGGGGGACTCACAGTTCTTCTGCCGGCGAGCTCCAGAGCGCTCCTGCTGAAGCCCCCAGCAAGGAACTGAGAGCGGCAGGCCTCACACGAGTCGACTCAGACTTCTTCTGTCACGAGTACACTCAGACTTCTTATGTGAGGTCTTCCGGCAGCAAAGAGAAGGTGCGCGCGAGGAGTGTGCTTCAGGCAGCTTAGGACCCGCCACTGTCTCGTCCACCACGGAGGGGAATCAGGTTTGGCCAGGGTCGCCCAGCTTCATACCTGAGCTCCTACAGGTATCCTCAGTGGTTTCTCATTACCTCAAGGAAACACAACGGGAGGAACAGGGCCCTTCCGTGGAGGCCCTTCTGGGCACAGGGACCTCTGCGTGGGATCTACTGGGTAAGTATGGCAGTACCTGAGGTAGGCCTCAGTGACCAAGGCTCTCTGGCTCACGCCTAGCTGTGTAGAGAAGTGTGGCAAACGTACGTACGGCTCCTCAGGCTGGGCCCACAGCCTAGCTTTCGCTTCTGTGAGAGTGCTGTCCCGAGTCTCTTCCTGGAGCCAGTCGTCAGCGCGGTGCCTTTTGGCACTGCAGTTCTCTTTCAGTCAAGGAGGCCGTTCGACTGACTGGCAAAGGGAGTCCGCCCAGCGCTGCTTTCGCCAGTCTCTCTGACGACTGGGCCACTCAACCCGGGCAACCCAGAGAGGAGTACACTGCCCTAGCTATGACTGTGAAGAGCTGTCTCCAGGGGCCTGCTTACGCTCAGGTTCCTCAGAAGCCAGAGGCCGCCGTTCCGGCACGGAGAGAGGTCATCATGCGAAACTGGCGAGCGGGCTCCTACCCTGTGTGTCCCCAGGAGCGTCGCCGGGTTAAGGCACTCCGTGGTGGAGTATGGCCTCATTGGAGACCCCCTGCACGCCCAACTCCCCTGACGTGAAACACTGGAACTTCACCTTGAGGCCTGAGGTCACCTTTCGTTCGGCCGGAGCCGGACCTGGGGTGCCGTGGGAGGAGTTCCTAGAAAGGGATTGCCAGCACGGTTTTCGCTTTGGGAGAACACGCAGCCTCGGCCCACAACGACAGTCCTGCCGTGCAGAGACGTCGGGCCGCTAGTGCTGTTCAAGGCAGCTTTGAAGCCAAGCGCAAGGCGCCTCCAAACGGGGAGAAAGCGTCCTCTCCCCTCCGCGTCCCACGTTCAAGCTGAATGACGCAGCATGTTTCTCGGAAGGCTCTGCCGAGCTATCTAGTACAAGGGAGAGAGTGCCTGCCTCTGCTGAGAAAGGTTTTGACGTGGGGATTGCTGGACAGGCGGCAGAGCGTTCCCCAGGCCGTGCGAAGTTTAGGCTTTGGTGACTCTGGAGGGTCCCAAGGGTCCAGAATTGTGCCTGGGAAAGCTGTCCTCTTTTTCTTTCTCCGGCTGGAAGTAAACAGCTGGCAACCGACTGCCGTACGCAGACGTCCTGGGGGAGCCCCCCGGTTTCATTCGGGACGCACATTGGTGTCTCACAGAAGAGCCCAAATTCCTAATTGGGGGCACACCAGCGTGGAATGTAAGGCTGTTTAGAACTGCGTACCCTGAGGCCGTTGGAAGGCCGTACAAACGAGAGCTTTCGAGGGAACAGGGCAGCGCTTCGCCATCATCGTTGCACGTTCACGGAGCTTAATCAAACGAACGCATTTACTTCCTGGGGCTCAAACGCAACAGAGGAGTTGGAAGGCATACAGTGCCCTTTGACAGTTGTTACAACGAACGTGAGTGCACAGTGTCTCGTGAAATAAATCCCTAGCACTGTTGAAGCATTCCGTTAACGCGTGCTTCTTCGCTCCTCTGGCACTCCGAGGTGTTACTGACGGGGGAAATCTGGACTTTTGCTTGAGGCCGGGGTGGGGCGGGGGGGCTCACAATTCTTTTGTCGGCGAGCTCCAGAGTGCTCTTGCTGAAGGTCCCAGCAAGGAACTGAGAGCAGCAGGCCTCACACGAGTACACTCAGACGGCTTCCGTCACGAGTACACTCAGGCCTCTTATGTGAGGCCTTCCGGCAGCAAAGAGAAGGTGGGCGCGAGGAGTGTGCTTCAGGCAGCTTAGCACTCGCCACTGTCTCGTCTACCACGGAGGGGAATAAGGTTTGCCCAGGGTCGCCCAGTTTCAAAGCTGAGCTCACGTAGTTATCCTCAGTGGTTTCTGATTACCTCAAGGAAACACACGGGAGGAACAAGGCCCTTCCATGGAGGCCCTTTTGGGCACAGGGACCTCTGCATGGGATCTAGTGGGTAAGTATGGCAGTACCTTAGATAGGCCTCAGTGACCAAGGCTGTCGTCTGGCTCATGCCTTAGCTGTGTTAAGTGTGGAAAACGTGCTGGTCCTCAGGCTGGGCCCACAGCCTAGCTTTCGCTTCTGTGAGAGTGCTGTCCCGAGTCTCCTCCTGGAGCCAGTCGTCCGCACGGTGCCTTCTGGCACTGCAGTTCTCTTTCAGTCAAGGAGGCCGTGCGACTGGCAGAGGGAGTCTGCGCAGCACTGCCTTCGCGAGGCTCTTTGACGACTGGGGCACTCAACCCAGGCAAGCCAGAGAGCAGTACGTGGCCCTTGCTATGAATGTGAAGAGCTTTCTCCAGGGGCCTGTCTAGGCTAAGGTTCCTCAGAAGCCAGGAGCCGCCCTTCCGGCACGGAGAGAAGTCATCCTGCGAAATTGGCGAACGAGCTCCTATCCTGTGTGCCCCCAGGAGCGTCGCAGAGTTAAGGCACTCCGTGGTGGAGTATGGCCTCATGGAAACCACTGCACACCCAACTCCCCCGACGTGAAACACTGGAACTTCACCTTGAGGCCTGAGGTCACCTTTCGTTTGGCCGGAGCCGAACATGTGGTGCCGTGGGAGGGGTTTCTAGAAAGGTATTGCCAGCACGGTTTTCGCTTTGGGAGAACACGCAGCCTCGGCCCACAACGACAGTCCTGCCGTGCAGAGACGTCGGGCCGCTAGTGCTGTTCAAGGCAGCTTTGAAGCCAAGCGCAAGGCGCCTCCAAACGGGGAGAAAGCGTCCTCTCCCCTCCGCGTCCCACGTTCAAGCTGAATGACGCAGCATGTTTCTCGGAAGGCTCTGCCGAGCTATCCAGTACAAGGGAGAGAGTGCCTGCCTCTGCTGAGAAAGGTTTTGACGTGGGGATTGCTGGACAGGCGGCAGAGTGTTCCCCAGGCCGTGCAAAGTTTAGGCCTTGGTGATTCTGGATGGTCCCAAGGGTCCAGAATTGTCCCTGGGAAAGCTGTCCTTTTCCCCTCTTTTTCCGGCTGGAAGCACACCTCTGGCATCCGACTGCCGTTCGGCGACGTCCTGGGGGAGACGCCCTGGTTTCACTTGTGGCGCACACTGGTGTTTCTCAGAAGAGCCCAAATTCCTCCCTGCGGGTGGGTGGGGGGCTTGGCACACCAGCATGGAATGTAAGGCTGTTTAGAACTGCGTACCTTGAGGCCGTGTGAAGGCCGCGCGAACGAGAGCTTTCGAGCGAACAGGGCAGCGCTTCGCCATCACCGTTGCACATTCACGGAGCTTAGTCAAACGAACGCATTTACTTCCTGGGGCTCAAACACAGCCGAGGAGTCGGAAGGCATACAGTGAGTGCCCTTTGACAGTTGTTACAACGAACGTGAGTGCACAGTGTCTCGTGAAATACCTTCCACGGTTGAAGCATTCCGTTAACGCGAGCCCCTCCGCTCCCTCTGGCACTCCGAGGTGTTACTGTCGGGGGAAATCTGGACTCTTGCTTGAGGCCGGGGTGGGGCGGGGGGACTCACAGTTCTTCTGCCGGCGAGCTCCAGAGCGCTCCTGCTGAAGCCCCCAGCAAGGAACTGAGAGCGGCAGGCCTCACACGAGTCGACTCAGACTTCTTCTGTCACGAGTACACTCAGACTTCTTATGTGAGGCCTTCCGGCAGCAAAGAGAAGGTGCGCGCGAGGAGTGTGCTTCAGGCAGCTTAGGACCCGCCACTGTCTCGTCCACCACGGAGGGGAATCAGGTTTGGCCAGGGTCGCCCAGCTTCATACCTGAGCTCCTACAGGTATCCTCAGTGGTTTCTGATTACCTCAAGGAAACACAACGGGAGGAACAGGGCCCTTCCGTGGAGGCCCTTCTGGGCACAGGGACCTCTGCGTGGGATCTACTGGGTAAGTATGGCAGTACCTGAGGTAGGCCTCAGTGACCAAGGCTCTCTGGCTCACGCCTAGCTGTGTAGAGAAGTGTGGCAAACGTACGTACGGCTCCTCAGGCTGGGCCCACAGCCTAGCTTTCGCTTCTGTGAGAGTGCTGTCCCGAGTCTCTTCCTGGAGCCAGTCGTCAGCGCGGTGCCTTTTGGCACTGCAGTTCTCTTTCAGTCAAGGAGGCCGTTCGACTGACTGGCAAAGGGAGTCCGCCCAGCGCTGCTTTCGCCAGTCTCTCTGACGACTGGGCCACTCAACCCGGGCAACCCAGAGAGGAGTACACTGCCCTAGCTATGACTGTGAAGAGCTGTCTCCAGGGGCCTGCTTACGCTCAGGTTCCTCAGAAGCCAGAGGCCGCCGTTCCGGCACGGAGAGAGGTCATCATGCGAAACTGGCGAGCGGGCTCCTACCCTGTGTGTCCCCAGGAGCGTCGCCGGGTTAAGGCACTCCGTGGTGGAGTATGGCCTCATTGGAGACCCCCTGCACGCCCAACTCCCCTGACGTGAAACACTGGAACTTCACCTTGAGGCCTGAGGTCACCTTTCGTTCGGCCGGAGCCGGACCTGGGGTGCCGTGGGAGGAGTTCCTAGAAAGGGATTGCCAGCACGGTTTTCGCTTTGGGAGAACACGCAGCCTCGGCCCACAACGACAGTCCTGCCGTGCAGAGACGTCGGGCCGCTAGTGCTGTTCAAGGCAGCTTTGAAGCCAAGCGCAAGGCGCCTCCAAACGGGGAGAAAGCGTCCTCTCCCCTCCGCGTCCCACGTTCAAGCTGAATGACGCAGCATGTTTCTCGGAAGGCTCTGCCGAGCTATCTAGTACAAGGGAGAGAGTGCCTGCCTCTGCTGAGAAAGGTTTTGACGTGGGGATTGCTGGACAGGCGGCAGAGCGTTCCCCAGGCCGTGCGAAGTTTAGGCTTTGGTGACTCTGGAGGGTCCCAAGGGTCCAGAATTGTGCCTGGGAAAGCTGTCCTCTTTTTCTTTCTCCGGCTGGAAGTAAACAGCTGGCAACCGACTGCCGTACGCAGACGTCCTGGGGGAGCCCCCCGGTTTCATTCGGGACGCACATTGGTGTCTCACAGAAGAGCCCAAATTCCTAATTGGGGGCACACCAGCGTGGAATGTAAGGCTGTTTAGAACTGCGTACCCTGAGGCCGTTGGAAGGCCGTACAAACGAGAGCTTTCGAGGGAACAGGGCAGCGCTTCGCCATCATCGTTGCACGTTCACGGAGCTTAATCAAACGAACGCATTTACTTCCTGGGGCTCAAACGCAACAGAGGAGTTGGAAGGCATACAGTGCCCTTTGACAGTTGTTAC
This sequence comes from Leucopleurus acutus, assembly GCF_964270905.1. Classification (NCBI taxonomy): domain Eukaryota; kingdom Metazoa; phylum Chordata; class Mammalia; order Artiodactyla; family Delphinidae; genus Leucopleurus; species Leucopleurus acutus. The sequence goes on from NC_139155.1 coordinate 31,103,741, forward strand.
AACGAACGTGAGTGCACAGTGTCTCGTGAAATAAATCCCTAGCACTGTTGAAGCATTCCGTTAACGCGTGCTTCTTCGCTCCTCTGGCACTCCGAGGTGTTACTGACGGGGGAAATCTGGACTTTTGCTTGAGGCCGGGGTGGGGCGGGGGGGCTCACAATTCTTTTGTCGGCGAGCTCCAGAGTGCTCTTGCTGAAGGTCCCAGCAAGGAACTGAGAGCAGCAGGCCTCACACGAGTACACTCAGACGGCTTCCGTCACGAGTACACTCAGGCCTCTTATGTGAGGCCTTCCGGCAGCAAAGAGAAGGTGGGCGCGAGGAGTGTGCTTCAGGCAGCTTAGCACTCGCCACTGTCTCGTCTACCACGGAGGGGAATAAGGTTTGCCCAGGGTCGCCCAGTTTCAAAGCTGAGCTCACGTAGTTATCCTCAGTGGTTTCTGATTACCTCAAGGAAACACACGGGAGGAACAAGGCCCTTCCATGGAGGCCCTTTTGGGCACAGGGACCTCTGCATGGGATCTAGTGGGTAAGTATGGCAGTACCTTAGATAGGCCTCAGTGACCAAGGCTGTCGTCTGGCTCATGCCTTAGCTGTGTTAAGTGTGGAAAACGTGCTGGTCCTCAGGCTGGGCCCACAGCCTAGCTTTCGCTTCTGTGAGAGTGCTGTCCCGAGTCTCCTCCTGGAGCCAGTCGTCCGCACGGTGCCTTCTGGCACTGCAGTTCTCTTTCAGTCAAGGAGGCCGTGCGACTGGCAGAGGGAGTCTGCGCAGCACTGCCTTCGCGAGGCTCTTTGACGACTGGGGCACTCAACCCAGGCAAGCCAGAGAGCAGTACGTGGCCCTTGCTATGAATGTGAAGAGCTTTCTCCAGGGGCCTGTCTAGGCTAAGGTTCCTCAGAAGCCAGGAGCCGCCCTTCCGGCACGGAGAGAAGTCATCCTGCGAAATTGGCGAACGAGCTCCTATCCTGTGTGCCCCCAGGAGCGTCGCAGAGTTAAGGCACTCCGTGGTGGAGTATGGCCTCATGGAAACCACTGCACACCCAACTCCCCCGACGTGAAACACTGGAACTTCACCTTGAGGCCTGAGGTCACCTTTCGTTTGGCCGGAGCCGAACATGTGGTGCCGTGGGAGGGGTTTCTAGAAAGGTATTGCCAGCACGGTTTTCGCTTTGGGAGAACACGCAGCCTCGGCCCACAACGACAGTCCTGCCGTGCAGAGACGTCGGGCCGCTAGTGCTGTTCAAGGCAGCTTTGAAGCCAAGCGCAAGGCGCCTCCAAACGGGGAGAAAGCGTCCTCTCCCCTCCGCGTCCCACGTTCAAGCTGAATGACGCAGCATGTTTCTCGGAAGGCTCTGCCGAGCTATCCAGTACAAGGGAGAGAGTGCCTGCCTCTGCTGAGAAAGGTTTTGACGTGGGGATTGCTGGACAGGCGGCAGAGTGTTCCCCAGGCCGTGCAAAGTTTAGGCCTTGGTGATTCTGGATGGTCCCAAGGGTCCAGAATTGTCCCTGGGAAAGCTGTCCTTTTCCCCTCTTTTTCCGGCTGGAAGCACACCTCTGGCATCCGACTGCCGTTCGGCGACGTCCTGGGGGAGACGCCCTGGTTTCACTTGTGGCGCACACTGGTGTTTCTCAGAAGAGCCCAAATTCCTCCCTGCGGGTGGGTGGGGGGCTTGGCACACCAGCATGGAATGTAAGGCTGTTTAGAACTGCGTACCTTGAGGCCGTGTGAAGGCCGCGCGAACGAGAGCTTTCGAGCGAACAGGGCAGCGCTTCGCCATCACCGTTGCACATTCACGGAGCTTAGTCAAACGAACGCATTTACTTCCTGGGGCTCAAACACAGCCGAGGAGTCGGAAGGCATACAGTGAGTGCCCTTTGACAGTTGTTACAACGAACGTGAGTGCACAGTGTCTCGTGAAATACCTTCCACGGTTGAAGCATTCCGTTAACGCGAGCCCCTCCGCTCCCTCTGGCACTCCGAGGTGTTACTGTCGGGGGAAATCTGGACTCTTGCTTGAGGCCGGGGTGGGGCGGGGGGACTCACAGTTCTTCTGCCGGCGAGCTCCAGAGCGCTCCTGCTGAAGCCCCCAGCAAGGAACTGAGAGCGGCAGGCCTCACACGAGTCGACTCAGACTTCTTCTGTCACGAGTACACTCAGACTTCTTATGTGAGGCCTTCCGGCAGCAAAGAGAAGGTGCGCGCGAGGAGTGTGCTTCAGGCAGCTTAGGACCCGCCACTGTCTCGTCCACCACGGAGGGGAATCAGGTTTGGCCAGGGTCGCCCAGCTTCATACCTGAGCTCCTACAGGTATCCTCAGTGGTTTCTGATTACCTCAAGGAAACACAACGGGAGGAACAGGGCCCTTCCGTGGAGGCCCTTCTGGGCACAGGGACCTCTGCGTGGGATCTACTGGGTAAGTATGGCAGTACCTGAGGTAGGCCTCAGTGACCAAGGCTCTCTGGCTCACGCCTAGCTGTGTAGAGAAGTGTGGCAAACGTACGTACGGCTCCTCAGGCTGGGCCCACAGCCTAGCTTTCGCTTCTGTGAGAGTGCTGTCCCGAGTCTCTTCCTGGAGCCAGTCGTCAGCGCGGTGCCTTTTGGCACTGCAGTTCTCTTTCAGTCAAGGAGGCCGTTCGACTGACTGGCAAAGGGAGTCCGCCCAGCGCTGCTTTCGCCAGTCTCTCTGACGACTGGGCCACTCAACCCGGGCAACCCAGAGAGGAGTACACTGCCCTAGCTATGACTGTGAAGAGCTGTCTCCAGGGGCCTGCTTACGCTCAGGTTCCTCAGAAGCCAGAGGCCGCCGTTCCGGCACGGAGAGAGGTCATCATGCGAAACTGGCGAGCGGGCTCCTACCCTGTGTGTCCCCAGGAGCGTCGCCGGGTTAAGGCACTCCGTGGTGGAGTATGGCCTCATTGGAGACCCCCTGCACGCCCAACTCCCCTGACGTGAAACACTGGAACTTCACCTTGAGGCCTGAGGTCACCTTTCGTTCGGCCGGAGCCGGACCTGGGGTGCCGTGGGAGGAGTTCCTAGAAAGGGATTGCCAGCACGGTTTTCGCTTTGGGAGAACACGCAGCCTCGGCCCACAACGACAGTCCTGCCGTGCAGAGACGTCGGGCCGCTAGTGCTGTTCAAGGCAGCTTTGAAGCCAAGCGCAAGGCGCCTCCAAACGGGGAGAAAGCGTCCTCTCCCCTCCGCGTCCCACGTTCAAGCTGAATGACGCAGCATGTTTCTCGGAAGGCTCTGCCGAGCTATCTAGTACAAGCGAGAGAGTGCCTGCCTCTGCTGAGAAAGGTTTTGACGTGGGGATTGCTGGACAGGCGGCAGAGCGTTCCCCAGGCCGTGCGAAGTTTAGGCTTTGGTGACTCTGGAGGGTCCCAAGGGTCCAGAATTGTGCCTGGGAAAGCTGTCCTCTTTTTCTTTCTCCGGCTGGAAGTAAACAGCTGGCAACCGACTGCCGTACGCAGACGTCCTGGGGGAGCCCCCCGGTTTCATTCGGGACGCACATTGGTGTCTCACAGAAGAGCCCAAATTCCTAATTGGGGGCACACCAGCGTGGAATGTAAGGCTGTTTAGAACTGCGTACCCTGAGGCCGTTGGAAGGCCGTACAAACGAGAGCTTTCGAGGGAACAGGGCAGCGCTTCGCCATCATCGTTGCACGTTCACGGAGCTTAATCAAACGAACGCATTTACTTCCTGGGGCTCAAACGCAACAGAGGAGTTGGAAGGCATACAGTGCCCTTTGACAGTTGTTACAACGAACGTGAGTGCACAGTGTCTCGTGAAATAAATCCCTAGCACTGTTGAAGCATTCCGTTAACGCGTGCTTCTTCGCTCCTCTGGCACTCCGAGGTGTTACTGACGGGGGAAATCTGGACTTTTGCTTGAGGCCGGGGTGGGGCGGGGGGGCTCACAATTCTTTTGTCGGCGAGCTCCAGAGTGCTCTTGCTGAAGGTCCCAGCAAGGAACTGAGAGCAGCAGGCCTCACACGAGTACACTCAGACGGCTTCCGTCACGAGTACACTCAGGCCTCTTATGTGAGGCCTTCCGGCAGCAAAGAGAAGGTGGGCGCGAAGAGTGTGCTTCAGGCAGCTTAGCACTCGCCACTGTCTCGTCTACCACGGAGGGGAATAAGGTTTGCCCAGGGTCGCCCAGTTTCAAAGCTGAGCTCACGTAGTTATCCTCAGTGGTTTCTGATTACCTCAAGGAAACACACGGGAGGAACAGGGCCCTTCCATGGAGGCCCTTTTGGGCACAGGGACCTCTGCGTGGGATCTAGTGGGTAAGTATGGCAGTACCTTAGATAGGCCTCAGTGACCAAGGCTGTCGTCTGGCTCATGCCTTAGCTGTGTTAAGTGTGGAAAACGTGCTGGTCCTCAGGCTGGGCCCACAGCCTAGCTTTCGCTTCTGTGAGAGTGCTGTCCCGAGTCTCCTCCTGGAGCCAGTCGTCCGCACGGTGCCTTCTGGCACTGCAGTTCTCTTTCAGTCAAGGAGGCCGTGCGACTGGCAGAGGGAGTCTGCGCAGCACTGCCTTCGCGAGGCTCTTTGACGACTGGGGCACTCAACCCAGGCAAGCCAGAGAGCAGTACGTTGCCCTTGCTATGAATGTGAAGAGCTTTCTCCAGGGGCCTGTTTAGGCTAAGGTTCCTCAGAAGCCAGGAGCCGCCCTTCCGGCACGGAGAGAAGTCATCCTGCGAAATTGGCGAACGAGCTCCTATCCTGTGTGCCCCCAGGAGCGTCGCAGAGTTAAGGCACTCCGTGGTGGAGTATGGCCTCATGGAAACCACTGCACACCCAACTCCCCCGACGTGAAACACTGGAACTTCACCTTGAGGCCTGAGGTCACCTTTCGTTTGGCCGGAGCCGAACATGTGGTGCCGTGGGAGGGGTTTCTAGAAAGGTATTGCCAGCACGGTTTTCGCTTTGGGAGAACACGCAGCCTCGGCCCACAACGACAGTCCTGCCGTGCAGAGACGTCGGGCCGCTAGTGCTGTTCAAGGCAGCTTTGAAGCCAAGCGCAAGGCGCCTCCAAACGGGGAGAAAGCGTCCTCTCCCCTCCGCGTCCCACGTTCAAGCTGAATGACGCAGCATGTTTCTCGGAAGGCTCTGCCGAGCTATCCAGTACAAGGGAGAGAGTGCCTGCCTCTGCTGAGAAAGGTTTTGACGTGGGGATTGCTGGACAGGCGGAAGAGCGTTCCCCAGGCCGTGCAAAGTTTAGGCCTTGGTGATTCTGGATGGTCCCAAGGGTCCAGAATTGTCCCTGGGAAAGCTGTCCTTTTCCCCTCTTTTTCCGGCTGGAAGCACACCTCTGGCATCCGACTGCCGTTCGGCGACGTCCTGGGGGAGACGCCCTGGTTTCACTTGTGGCGCACACTGGTGTTTCTCAGAAGAGCCCAAATTCCTCCCTGCGGGTGGGTGGGGGGCTTGGCACACCAGCATGGAATGTAAGGCTGTTTAGAACTGCGTACCTTGAGGCCGTGTGAAGGCCGCGCGAACGAGAGCTTTCGAGCGAACAGGGCAGCGCTTCGCCATCACCGTTGCACATTCACGGAGCTTAGTCAAACGAACGCATTTACTTCCTGGGGCTCAAACACAGCCGAGGAGTCGGAAGGCATACAGTGAGTGCCCTTTGACAGTTGTTACAACGAACGTGAGTGCACAGTGTCTCGTGAAATACCTTCCACGGTTGAAGCATTCCGTTAACGCGAGCCCCTCCGCTCCCTCTGGCACTCCGAGGTGTTACTGTCGGGGGAAATCTGGACTCTTGCTTGAGGCCGGGGTGGGGCGGGGGGACTCACAGTTCTTCTGCCGGCGAGCTCCAGAGCGCTCCTGCTGAAGCCCCCAGCAAGGAACTGAGAGCGGCAGGCCTCACACGAGTCGACTCAGACTTCTTCTGTCACGAGTACACTCAGACTTCTTATGTGAGGCCTTCCGGCAGCAAAGAGAAGGTGCGCGCGAGGAGTGTGCTTCAGGCAGCTTAGGACCCGCCACTGTCTCGTCCACCACGGAGGGGAATCAGGTTTGGCCAGGGTCGCCCAGCTTCATACCTGAGCTCCTACAGGTATCCTCAGTGGTTTCTGATTACCTCAAGGAAACACAACGGGAGGAACAGGGCCCTTCCGTGGAGGCCCTTCTGGGCACAGGGACCTCTGCGTGGGATCTACTGGGTAAGTATGGCAGTACCTGAGGTAGGCCTCAGTGACCAAGGCTCTCTGGCTCACGCCTAGCTGTGTAGAGAAGTGTGGCAAACGTACGTACGGCTCCTCAGGCTGGGCCCACAGCCTAGCTTTCGCTTCTGTGAGAGTGCTGTCCCGAGTCTCTTCCTGGAGCCAGTCGTCAGCGCGGTGCCTTTTGGCACTGCAGTTCTCTTTCAGTCAAGGAGGCCGTTCGACTGACTGGCAAAGGGAGTCCGCCCAGCGCTGCTTTCGCCAGTCTCTCTGACGACTGGGCCACTCAACCCGGGCAACCCAGAGAGGAGTACACTGCCCTAGCTATGACTGTGAAGAGCTGTCTCCAGGGGCCTGCTTACGCTCAGGTTCCTCAGAAGCCAGAGGCCGCCGTTCCGGCACGGAGAGAGGTCATCATGCGAAACTGGCGAGCGGGCTCCTACCCTGTGTGTCCCCAGGAGCGTCGCCGGGTTAAGGCACTCCGTGGTGGAGTATGGCCTCATTGGAGACCCCCTGCACGCCCAACTCCCCTGACGTGAAACACTGGAACTTCACCTTGAGGCCTGAGGTCACCTTTCGTTCGGCCGGAGCCGGACCTGGGGTGCCGTGGGAGGAGTTCCTAGAAAGGGATTGCCAGCACGGTTTTCGCTTTGGGAGAACACGCAGCCTCGGCCCACAACGACAGTCCTGCCGTGCAGAGACGTCGGGCCGCTAGTGCTGTTCAAGGCAGCTTTGAAGCCAAGCGCAAGGCGCCTCCAAACGGGGAGAAAGCGTCCTCTCCCCTCCGCGTCCCACGTTCAAGCTGAATGACGCAGCATGTTTCTCGGAAGGCTCTGCCGAGCTATCTAGTACAAGGGAGAGAGTGCCTGCCTCTGCTGAGAAAGGTTTTGACGTGGGGATTGCTGGACAGGCGGCAGAGCGTTCCCCAGGCCGTGCGAAGTTTAGGCTTTGGTGACTCTGGAGGGTCCCAAGGGTCCAGAATTGTGCCTGGGAAAGCTGTCCTCTTTTTCTTTCTCCGGCTGGAAGTAAACAGCTGGCAACCGACTGCCGTACGCAGACGTCCTGGGGGAGCCCCCCGGTTTCATTCGGGACGCACATTGGTGTCTCACAGAAGAGCCCAAATTCCTAATTGGGGGCACACCAGCGTGGAATGTAAGGCTGTTTAGAACTGCGTACCCTGAGGCCGTTGGAAGGCCGTACAAACGAGAGCTTTCGAGGGAACAGGGCAGCGCTTCGCCATCATCGTTGCACGTTCACGGAGCTTAATCAAACGAACGCATTTACTTCCTGGGGCTCAAACGCAACAGAGGAGTTGGAAGGCATACAGTGCCCTTTGACAGTTGTTACAACGAACGTGAGTGCACAGTGTCTCGTGAAATAAATCCCTAGCACTGTTGAAGCATTCCGTTAACGCGTGCTTCTTCGCTCCTCTGGCACTCCGAGGTGTTACTGACGGGGGAAATCTGGACTTTTGCTTGAGGCCGGGGTGGGGCGGGGGGGCTCACAATTCTTTTGTCGGCGAGCTCCAGAGTGCTCTTGCTGAAGGTCCCAGCAAGGAACTGAGAGCAGCAGGCCTCACACGAGTACACTCAGACGGCTTCCGTCACGAGTACACTCAGGCCTCTTATGTGAGGCCTTCCGGCAGCAAAGAGAAGGTGGGCGCGAGGAGTGTGCTTCAGGCAGCTTAGCACTCGCCACTGTCTCGTCTACCACGGAGGGGAATAAGGTTTGCCCAGGGTCGCCCAGTTTCAAAGCTGAGCTCACGTAGTTATCCTCAGTGGTTTCTGATTACCTCAAGGAAACACACGGGAGGAACAAGGCCCTTCCATGGAGGCCCTTTTGGGCACAGGGACCTCTGCGTGGGATCTAGTGGGTAAGTATGGCAGTACCTTAGATAGGCCTCAGTGACCAAGGCTGTCGTCTGGCTCATGCCTTAGCTGTGTTAAGTGTGGAAAACGTGCTGGTCCTCAGGCTGGGCCCACAGCCTAGCTTTCGCTTCTGTGAGAGTGCTGTCCCGAGTCTCCTCCTGGAGCCAGTCGTCCGCACGGTGCCTTCTGGCACTGCAGTTCTCTTTCAGTCAAGGAGGCCGTGCGACTGGCAGAGGGAGTCTGCGCAGCACTGCCTTCGCGAGGCTCTTTGACGACTGGGGCACTCAACCCAGGCAAGCCAGAGAGCAGTACGTTGCCCTTGCTATGAATGTGAAGAGCTTTCTCCAGGGGCCTGTTTAGGCTAAGGTTCCTCAGAAGCCAGGAGCCGCCCTTCCGGCACGGAGAGAAGTCATCCTGCGAAATTGGCGAACGAGCTCCTATCCTGTGTGCCCCCAGGAGCGTCGCAGAGTTAAGGCACTCCGTGGTGGAGTATGGCCTCATGGAAACCACTGCACACCCAACTCCCCCGACGTGAAACACTGGAACTTCACCTTGAGGCCTGAGGTCACCTTTCGTTTGGCCGGAGCCGAACATGTGGTGCCGTGGGAGGGGTTTCTAGAAAGGTATTGCCAGCACGGTTTTCGCTTTGGGAGAACACGCAGCCTCGGCCCACAACGACAGTCCTGCCGTGCAGAGACGTCGGGCCGCTAGTGCTGTTCAAGGCAGCTTTGAAGCCAAGCGCAAGGCGCCTCCAAACGGGGAGAAAGCGTCCTCTCCCCTCCGCGTCCCACGTTCAAGCTGAATGACGCAGCATGTTTCTCGGAAGGCTCTGCCGAGCTATCCAGTACAAGGGAGAGAGTGCCTGCCTCTGCTGAGAAAGGTTTTGACGTGGGGATTGCTGGACAGGCGGCAGAGCGTTCCCCAGGCCGTGCAAAGTTTAGGCCTTGGTGATTCTGGATGGTCCCAAGGGTCCAGAATTGTCCCTGGGAAAGCTGTCCTTTTCCCCTCTTTTTCCGGCTGGAAGCACACCTCTGGCATCCGACTGCCGTTCGGCGACGTCCTGGGGGAGACGCCCTGGTTTCACTTGTGGCGCACACTGGTGTTTCTCAGAAGAGCCCAAATTCCTCCCTGCGGGTGGGTGGGGGGCTTGGCGCACCAGCATGGAATGTAAGGCTGTTTAGAACTGCGTACCTTGAGGCCGTGTGAAGGCCGCGCGAACGAGAGCTTTCGAGCGAACAGGGCAGCGCTTCGCCATCACCGTTGCACATTCACGGAGCTTAGTCAAACGAACGCATTTACTTCCTGGGGCTCAAACACAGCCGAGGAGTCGGAAGGCATACAGTGAGTGCCCTTTGACAGTTGTTACAACGAACGTGAGTGCACAGTGTCTCGTGAAATACCTTCCACGGTTGAAGCATTCCGTTAACGCGAGCCCCTCCGCTCCCTCTGGCACTCCGAGGTGTTACTGTCGGGGGAAATCTGGACTCTTGCTTGAGGCCGGGGTGGGGCGGGGGGACTCACAGTTCTTCTGCCGGCGAGCTCCAGAGCGCTCCTGCTGAAGCCCCCAGCAAGGAACTGAGAGCGGCAGGCCTCACACGAGTCGACTCAGACTTCTTCTGTCACGAGTACACTCAGACTTCTTATGTGAGGCCTTCCGGCAGCAAAGAGAAGGTGCGCGCGAGGAGTGTGCTTCAGGCAGCTTAGGACCCGCCACTGTCTCGTCCACCACGGAGGGGAATCAGGTTTGGCCAGGGTCGCCCAGCTTCATACCTGAGCTCCTACAGGTATCCTCAGTGGTTTCTCATTACCTCAAGGAAACACAACGGGAGGAACAGGGCCCTTCCGTGGAGGCCCTTCTGGGCACAGGGACCTCTGCGTGGGATCTACTGGGTAAGTATGGCAGTACCTGAGGTAGGCCTCAGTGACCAAGGCTCTCTGGCTCACGCCTAGCTGTGTAGAGAAGTGTGGCAAACGTACGTACGGCTCCTCAGGCTGGGCCCACAGCCTAGCTTTCGCTTCTGTGAGAGTGCTGTCCCGAGTCTCTTCCTGGAGCCAGTCGTCAGCGCGGTGCCTTTTGGCACTGCAGTTCTCTTTCAGTCAAGGAGGCCGTTCGACTGACTGGCAAAGGGAGTCCGCCCAGCGCTGCTTTCGCCAGTCTCTCTGACGACTGGGCCACTCAACCCGGGCAACCCAGAGAGGAGTACACTGCCCTAGCTATGACTGTGAAGAGCTGTCTCCAGGGGCCTGCTTACGCTCAGGTTCCTCAGAAGCCAGAGGCCGCCGTTCCGGCACGGAGAGAGGTCATCATGCGAAACTGGCGAGCGGGCTCCTACCCTGTGTGTCCCCAGGAGCGTCGCCGGGTTAAGGCACTCCGTGGTGGAGTATGGCCTCATTGGAGACCCCCTGCACGCCCAACTCCCCTGACGTGAAACACTGGAACTTCACCTTGAGGCCTGAGGTCACCTTTCGTTCGGCCGGAGCCGGACCTGGGGTGCCGTGGGAGGAGTTCCTAGAAAGGGATTGCCAGCACGGTTTTCGCTTTGGGAGAACACGCAGCCTCGGCCCACAACGACAGTCCTGCCGTGCAGAGACGTCGGGCCGCTAGTGCTGTTCAAGGCAGCTTTGAAGCCAAGCGCAAGGCGCCTCCAAACGGGGAGAAAGCGTCCTCTCCCCTCCGCGTCCCACGTTCAAGCTGAATGACGCAGCATGTTTCTCGGAAGGCTCTGCCGAGCTATCTAGTACAAGCGAGAGAGTGCCTGCCTCTGCTGAGAAAGGTTTTGACGTGGGGATTGCTGGACAGGCGGCAGAGCGTTCCCCAGGCCGTGCGAAGTTTAGGCTTTGGTGACTCTGGAGGGTCCCAAGGGTCCAGAATTGTGCCTGGGAAAGCTGTCCTCTTTTTCTTTCTCCGGCTGGAAGTAAACAGCTGGCAACCGACTGCCGTACGCAGACGTCCTGGGGGAGCCCCCCGGTTTCATTCGGGACGCACATTGGTGTCTCACAGAAGAGCCCAAATTCCTAATTGGGGGCACACCAGCGTGGAATGTAAGGCTGTTTAGAACTGCGTACCCTGAGGCCGTTGGAAGGCCGTACAAACGAGAGCTTTCGAGGGAACAGGGCAGCGCTTCGCCATCATCGTTGCACGTTCACGGAGCTTAATCAAACGAACGCATTTACTTCCTGGGGCTCAAACGCAACAGAGGAGTTGGAAGGCATACAGTGCCCTTTGACAGTTGTTACAACGAACGTGAGTGCACAGTGTCTCGTGAAATAAATCCCTAGCACTGTTGAAGCATTCCGTTAACGCGTGCTTCTTCGCTCCTCTGGCACTCCGAGGTGTTACTGACGGGGGAAATCTGGACTTTTGCTTGAGGCCGGGGTGGGGCGGGGGGGCTCACAATTCTTTTGTCGGCGAGCTCCAGAGTGCTCTTGCTGAAGGTCCCAGCAAGGAACTGAGAGCAGCAGGCCTCACACGAGTACACTCAGACGGCTTCCGTCACGAGTACACTCAGGCCTCTTATGTGAGGCCTTCCGGCAGCAAAGAGAAGGTGGGCGCGAGGAGTGTGCTTCAGGCAGCTTAGCACTCGCCACTGTCTCGTCTACCACGGAGGGGAATAAGGTTTGCCCAGGGTCGCCCAGTTTCAAAGCTGAGCTCACGTAGTTATCCTCAGTGGTTTCTGATTACCCCAAGGAAACACACGGGAGGAACAAGGCCCTTCCATGGAGGCCCTTTTGGGCACAGGGACCTCTGCATGGGATCTAGTGGGTAAGTATGGCAGTACCTTAGATAGGCCTCAGTGACCAAGGCTGTCGTCTGGCTCATGCCTTAGCTGTGTTAAGTGTGGAAAACGTGCTGGTCCTCAGGCTGGGCCCACAGCCTAGCTTTCGCTTCTGTGAGAGTGCTGTCCCGAGTCTCCTCCTGGAGCCAGTCGTCCGCACGGTGCCTTCTGGCACTGCAGTTCTCTTTCAGTCAAGGAGGCCGTGCGACTGGCAGAGGGAGTCTGCGCAGCACTGCCTTCGCGAGGCTCTTTGACGACTGGGGCACTCAACCCAGGCAAGCCAGAGAGCAGTACGTTGCCCTTGCTATGAATGTGAAGAGCTTTCTCCAGGGGCCTGTTTAGGCTAAGGTTCCTCAGAAGCCAGGAGCCGCCCTTCCGGCACGGAGAGAAGTCATCCTGCGAAATTGGCGAACGAGCTCCTATCCTGTGTGCCCCCAGGAGCGTCGCAGAGTTAAGGCACTCCGTGGTGGAGTATGGCCTCATGGAAACCACTGCACACCCAACTCCCCCGACGTGAAACACTGGAACTTCACCTTGAGGCCTGAGGTCACCTTTCGTTTGGCCGGAGCCGAACATGTGGTGCCGTGGGAGGGGTTTCTAGAAAGGTATTGCCAGCACGGTTTTCGCTTTGGGAGAACACGCAGCCTCGGCCCACAACGACAGTCCTGCCGTGCAGAGACGTCGGGCCGCTAGTGCTGTTCAAGGCAGCTTTGAAGCCAAGCGCAAGGCGCCTCCAAACGGGGAGAAAGCGTCCTCTCCCCTCCGCGTCCCACGTTCAAGCTGAATGACGCAGCATGTTTCTCGGAAGGCTCTGCCGAGCTATCCAGTACAAGGGAGAGAGTGCCTGCCTCTGCTGAGAAAGGTTTTGACGTGGGGATTGCTGGACAGGCGGCAGAGCGTTCCCCAGGCCGTGCAAAGTTTAGGCCTTGGTGATTCTGGATGGTCCCAAGGGTCCAGAATTGTCCCTGGGAAAGCTGTCCTTTTCCCCTCTTTTTCCGGCTGGAAGCACACCTCTGGCATCCGACTGCCGTTCGGCGACGTCCTGGGGGAGACGCCCTGGTTTCACTTGTGGCGCACACTGGTGTTTCTCAGAAGAGCCCAAATTCCTCCCTGCGGGTGGGTGGGGGGCTTGGCACACCAGCATGGAATGTAAGGCTGTTTAGAACTGCGTACCTTGAGGCCGTGTGAAGGCCGCGCGAACGAGAGCTTTCGAGCGAACAGGGCAGCGCTTCGCCATCACCGTTGCACATTCACGGAGCTTAGTCAAACGAACGCATTTACTTCCTGGGGCTCAAACACAGCCGAGGAGTCGGAAGGCATACAGTGAGTGCCCTTTGACAGTTGTTACAACGAACGTGAGTGCACAGTGTCTCGTGAAATACCTTCCACGGTTGAAGCATTCCGTTAACGCGAGCCCCTCCGCTCCCTCTGGCACTCCGAGGTGTTACTGTCGGGGGAAATCTGGACTCTTGCTTGAGGCCGGGGTGGGGCGGGGGGACTCACAGTTCTTCTGCCGGCGAGCTCCAGAGCGCTCCTGCTGAAGCCCCCAGCAAGGAACTGAGAGCGGCAGGCCTCACACGAGTCGACTCAGACTTCTTCTGTCACGAGTACACTCAGACTTCTTATGTGAGGTCTTCCGGCAGCAAAGAGAAGGTGCGCGCGAGGAGTGTGCTTCAGGCAGCTTAGGACCCGCCACTGTCTCGTCCACCACGGAGGGGAATCAGGTTTGGCCAGGGTCGCCCAGCTTCATACCTGAGCTCCTACAGGTATCCTCAGTGGTTTCTCATTACCTCAAGGAAACACAACGGGAGGAACAGGGCCCTTCCGTGGAGGCCCTTCTGGGCACAGGGACCTCTGCGTGGGATCTACTGGGTAAGTATGGCAGTACCTGAGGTAGGCCTCAGTGACCAAGGCTCTCTGGCTCACGCCTAGCTGTGTAGAGAAGTGTGGCAAACGTACGTACGGCTCCTCAGGCTGGGCCCACAGCCTAGCTTTCGCTTCTGTGAGAGTGCTGTCCCGAGTCTCTTCCTGGAGCCAGTCGTCAGCGCGGTGCCTTTTGGCACTGCAGTTCTCTTTCAGTCAAGGAGGCCGTTCGACTGACTGGCAAAGGGAGTCCGCCCAGCGCTGCTTTCGCCAGTCTCTCTGACGACTGGGCCACTCAACCCGGGCAACCCAGAGAGGAGTACACTGCCCTAGCTATGACTGTGAAGAGCTGTCTCCAGGGGCCTGCTTACGCTCAGGTTCCTCAGAAGCCAGAGGCCGCCGTTCCGGCACGGAGAGAGGTCATCATGCGAAACTGGCGAGCGGGCTCCTACCCTGTGTGTCCCCAGGAGCGTCGCCGGGTTAAGGCACTCCGTGGTGGAGTATGGCCTCATTGGAGACCCCCTGCACGCCCAACTCCCCTGACGTGAAACACTGGAACTTCACCTTGAGGCCTGAGGTCACCTTTCGTTCGGCCGGAGCCGGACCTGGGGTGCCGTGGGAGGAGTTCCTAGAAAGGGATTGCCAGCACGGTTTTCGCTTTGGGAGAACACGCAGCCTCGGCCCACAACGACAGTCCTGCCGTGCAGAGACGTCGGGCCGCTAGTGCTGTTCAAGGCAGCTTTGAAGCCAAGCGCAAGGCGCCTCCAAACGGGGAGAAAGCGTCCTCTCCCCTCCGCGTCCCACGTTCAAGCTGAATGACGCAGCATGTTTCTCGGAAGGCTCTGCCGAGCTATCTAGTACAAGGGAGAGAGTGCCTGCCTCTGCTGAGAAAGGTTTTGACGTGGGGATTGCTGGACAGGCGGCAGAGCGTTCCCCAGGCCGTGCGAAGTTTAGGCTTTGGTGACTCTGGAGGGTCCCAAGGGTCCAGAATTGTGCCTGGGAAAGCTGTCCTCTTTTTCTTTCTCCGGCTGGAAGTAAACAGCTGGCAACCGACTGCCGTACGCAGACGTCCTGGGGGAGCCCCCCGGTTTCATTCGGGACGCACATTGGTGTCTCACAGAAGAGCCCAAATTCCTAATTGGGGGCACACCAGCGTGGAATGTAAGGCTGTTTAGAACTGCGTACCCTGAGGCCGTTGGAAGGCCGTACAAACGAGAGCTTTCGAGGGAACAGGGCAGCGCTTCGCCATCATCGTTGCACGTTCACGGAGCTTAATCAAACGAACGCATTTACTTCCTGGGGCTCAAACGCAACAGAGGAGTTGGAAGGCATACAGTGCCCTTTGACAGTTGTTACAACGAACGTGAGTGCACAGTGTCTCGTGAAATAAATCCCTAGCACTGTTGAAGCATTCCGTTAACGCGTGCTTCTTCGCTCCTCTGGCACTCCGAGGTGTTACTGACGGGGGAAATCTGGACTTTTGCTTGAGGCCGGGGTGGGGCGGGGGGGCTCACAATTCTTTTGTCGGCGAGCTCCAGAGTGCTCTTGCTGAAGGTCCCAGCAAGGAACTGAGAGCAGCAGGCCTCACACGAGTACACTCAGACGGCTTCCGTCACGAGTACACTCAGGCCTCTTATGTGAGGCCTTCCGGCAGCAAAGAGAAGGTGGGCGCGAGGAGTGTGCTTCAGGCAGCTTAGCACTCGCCACTGTCTCGTCTACCACGGAGGGGAATAAGGTTTGCCCAGGGTCGCCCAGTTTCAAAGCTGAGCTCACGTAGTTATCCTCAGTGGTTTCTGATTACCCCAAGGAAACACACGGGAGGAACAAGGCCCTTCCATGGAGGCCCTTTTGGGCACAGGGACCTCTGCATGGGATCTAGTGGGTAAGTATGGCAGTACCTTAGATAGGCCTCAGTGACCAAGGCTGTCGTCTGGCTCATGCCTTAGCTGTGTTAAGTGTGGAAAACGTGCTGGTCCTCAGGCTGGGCCCACAGCCTAGCTTTCGCTTCTGTGAGAGTGCTGTCCCGAGTCTCCTCCTGGAGCCAGTCGTCCGCACGGTGCCTTCTGGCACTGCAGTTCTCTTTCAGTCAAGGAGGCCGTGCGACTGGCAGAGGGAGTCTGCGCAGCACTGCCTTCGCGAGGCTCTTTGACGACTGGGGCACTCAACCCAGGCAAGCCAGAGAGCAGTACGTGGCCCTTGCTATGAATGTGAAGAGCTTTCTCCAGGGGCCTGTCTAGGCTAAGGTTCCTCAGAAGCCAGGAGCCGCCCTTCCGGCACGGAGAGAAGTCATCCTGCGAAATTGGCGAACGAGCTCCTATCCTGTGTGCCCCCAGGAGCGTCGCAGAGTTAAGGCACTCCGTGGTGGAGTATGGCCTCATGGAAACCACTGCACACCCAACTCCCCCGACGTGAAACACTGGAACTTCACCTTGAGGCCTGAGGTCACCTTTCGTTTGGCCGGAGCCGAACATGTGGTGCCGTGGGAGGGGTTTCTAGAAAGGTATTGCCAGCACGGTTTTCGCTTTGGGAGAACACGCAGCCTCGGCCCACAACGACAGTCCTGCCGTGCAGAGACGTCGGGCCGCTAGTGCTGTTCAAGGCAGCTTTGAAGCCAAGCGCAAGGCGCCTCCAAACGGGGAGAAAGCGTCCTCTCCCCTCCGCGTCCCACGTTCAAGCTGAATGACGCAGCATGTTTCTCGGAAGGCTCTGCCGAGCTATCCAGTACAAGGGAGAGAGTGCCTGCCTCTGCTGAGAAAGGTTTTGACGTGGGGATTGCTGGACAGGCGGCAGAGTGTTCCCCAGGCCGTGCAAAGTTTAGGCCTTGGTGATTCTGGATGGTCCCAAGGGTCCAGAATTGTCCCTGGGAAAGCTGTCCTTTTCCCCTCTTTTTCCGGCTGGAAGCACACCTCTGGCATCCGACTGCCGTTCGGCGACGTCCTGGGGGAGACGCCCTGGTTTCACTTGTGGCGCACACTGGTGTTTCTCAGAAGAGCCCAAATTCCTCCCTGCGGGTGGGTGGGGGGCTTGGCACACCAGCATGGAATGTAAGGCTGTTTAGAACTGCGTACCTTGAGGCCGTGTGAAGGCCGCGCGAACGAGAGCTTTCGAGCGAACAGGGCAGCGCTTCGCCATCACCGTTGCACATTCACGGAGCTTAGTCAAACGAACGCATTTACTTCCTGGGGCTCAAACACAGCCGAGGAGTCGGAAGGCATACAGTGAGTGCCCTTTGACAGTTGTTACAACGAACGTGAGTGCACAGTGTCTCGTGAAATACCTTCCACGGTTGAAGCATTCCGTTAACGCGAGCCCCTCCGCTCCCTCTGGCACTCCGAGGTGTTACTGTCGGGGGAAATCTGGACTCTTGCTTGAGGCCGGGGTGGGGCGGGGGGACTCACAGTTCTTCTGCCGGCGAGCTCCAGAGCGCTCCTGCTGAAGCCCCCAGCAAGGAACTGAGAGCGGCAGGCCTCACACGAGTCGACTCAGACTTCTTCTGTCACGAGTACACTCAGACTTCTTATGTGAGGCCTTCCGGCAGCAAAGAGAAGGTGCGCGCGAGGAGTGTGCTTCAGGCAGCTTAGGACCCGCCACTGTCTCGTCCACCACGGAGGGGAATCAGGTTTGGCCAGGGTCGCCCAGCTTCATACCTGAGCTCCTACAGGTATCCTCAGTGGTTTCTGATTACCTCAAGGAAACACAACGGGAGGAACAGGGCCCTTCCGTGGAGGCCCTTCTGGGCACAGGGACCTCTGCGTGGGATCTACTGGGTAAGTATGGCAGTACCTGAGGTAGGCCTCAGTGACCAAGGCTCTCTGGCTCACGCCTAGCTGTGTAGAGAAGTGTGGCAAACGTACGTACGGCTCCTCAGGCTGGGCCCACAGCCTAGCTTTCGCTTCTGTGAGAGTGCTGTCCCGAGTCTCTTCCTGGAGCCAGTCGTCAGCGCGGTGCCTTTTGGCACTGCAGTTCTCTTTCAGTCAAGGAGGCCGTTCGACTGACTGGCAAAGGGAGTCCGCCCAGCGCTGCTTTCGCCAGTCTCTCTGACGACTGGGCCACTCAACCCGGGCAACCCAGAGAGGAGTACACTGCCCTAGCTATGACTGTGAAGAGCTGTCTCCAGGGGCCTGCTTACGCTCAGGTTCCTCAGAAGCCAGAGGCCGCCGTTCCGGCACGGAGAGAGGTCATCATGCGAAACTGGCGAGCGGGCTCCTACCCTGTGTGTCCCCAGGAGCGTCGCCGGGTTAAGGCACTCCGTGGTGGAGTATGGCCTCATTGGAGACCCCCTGCACGCCCAACTCCCCTGACGTGAAACACTGGAACTTCACCTTGAGGCCTGAGGTCACCTTTCGTTCGGCCGGAGCCGGACCTGGGGTGCCGTGGGAGGAGTTCCTAGAAAGGGATTGCCAGCACGGTTTTCGCTTTGGGAGAACACGCAGCCTCGGCCCACAACGACAGTCCTGCCGTGCAGAGACGTCGGGCCGCTAGTGCTGTTCAAGGCAGCTTTGAAGCCAAGCGCAAGGCGCCTCCAAACGGGGAGAAAGCGTCCTCTCCCCTCCGCGTCCCACGTTCAAGCTGAATGACGCAGCATGTTTCTCGGAAGGCTCTGCCGAGCTATCTAGTACAAGGGAGAGAGTGCCTGCCTCTGCTGAGAAAGGTTTTGACGTGGGGATTGCTGGACAGGCGGCAGAGCGTTCCCCAGGCCGTGCGAAGTTTAGGCTTTGGTGACTCTGGAGGGTCCCAAGGGTCCAGAATTGTGCCTGGGAAAGCTGTCCTCTTTTTCTTTCTCCGGCTGGAAGTAAACAGCTGGCAACCGACTGCCGTACGCAGACGTCCTGGGGGAGCCCCCCGGTTTCATTCGGGACGCACATTGGTGTCTCACAGAAGAGCCCAAATTCCTAATTGGGGGCACACCAGCGTGGAATGTAAGGCTGTTTAGAACTGCATACCCTGAGGCCGTTGGAAGGCCGTACAAACGAGAGCTTTCGAGGGAACAGGGCAGCGCTTCGCCATCATCGTTGCACGTTCACGGAGCTTAATCAAACGAACGCATTTACTTCCTGGGGCTCAAACGCAACAGAGGAGTTGGAAGGCATACAGTGCCCTTTGACAGTTGTTACAACGAACGTGAGTGCACAGTGTCTCGTGAAATAAATCCCTAGCACTGTTGAAGCATTCCGTTAACGCGTGCTTCTTCGCTCCTCTGGCACTCCGAGGTGTTACTGACGGGGGAAATCTGGACTTTTGCTTGAGGCCGGGGTGGGGCGGGGGGGCTCACAATTCTTTTGTCGGCGAGCTCCAGAGTGCTCTTGCTGAAGGTCCCAGCAAGGAACTGAGAGCAGCAGGCCTCACACGAGTACACTCAGACGGCTTCCGTCACGAGTACACTCAGGCCTCTTATGTGAGGCCTTCCGGCAGCAAAGAGAAGGTGGGCGCGAAGAGTGTGCTTCAGGCAGCTTAGCACTCGCCACTGTCTCGTCTACCACGGAGGGGAATAAGGTTTGCCCAGGGTCGCCCAGTTTCAAAGCTGAGCTCACGTAGTTATCCTCAGTGGTTTCTGATTACCTCAAGGAAACACACGGGAGGAACAGGGCCCTTCCATGGAGGCCCTTTTGGGCACAGGGACCTCTGCGTGGGATCTAGTGGGTAAGTATGGCAGTACCTTAGATAGGCCTCAGTGACCAAGGCTGTCGTCTGGCTCATGCCTTAGCTGTGTTAAGTGTGGAAAACGTGCTGGTCCTCAGGCTGGGCCCACAGCCTAGCTTTCGCTTCTGTGAGAGTGCTGTCCCGAGTCTCCTCCTGGAGCCAGTCGTCCGCACGGTGCCTTCTGGCACTGCAGTTCTCTTTCAGTCAAGGAGGCCGTGCGACTGGCAGAGGGAGTCTGCGCAGCACTGCCTTCGCGAGGCTCTTTGACGACTGGGGCACTCAACCCAGGCAAGCCAGAGAGCAGTACGTTGCCCTTGCTATGAATGTGAAGAGCTTTCTCCAGGGGCCTGTTTAGGCTAAGGTTCCTCAGAAGCCAGGAGCCGCCCTTCCGGCACGGAGAGAAGTCATCCTGCGAAATTGGCGAACGAGCTCCTATCCTGTGTGCCCCCAGGAGCGTCGCAGAGTTAAGGCACTCCGTGGTGGAGTATGGCCTCATGGAAACCACTGCACACCCAACTCCCCCGACGTGAAACACTGGAACTTCACCTTGAGGCCTGAGGTCACCTTTCGTTTGGCCGGAGCCGAACATGTGGTGCCGTGGGAGGGGTTTCTAGAAAGGTATTGCCAGCACGGTTTTCGCTTTGGGAGAACACGCAGCCTCGGCCCACAACGACAGTCCTGCCGTGCAGAGACGTCGGGCCGCTAGTGCTGTTCAAGGCAGCTTTGAAGCCAAGCGCAAGGCGCCTCCAAACGGGGAGAAAGCGTCCTCTCCCCTCCGCGTCCCACGTTCAAGCTGAATGACGCAGCATGTTTCTCGGAAGGCTCTGCCGAGCTATCCAGTACAAGGGAGAGAGTGCCTGCCTCTGCTGAGAAAGGTTTTGACGTGGGGATTGCTGGACAGGCGGAAGAGCGTTCCCCAGGCCGTGCAAAGTTTAGGCCTTGGTGATTCTGGATGGTCCCAAGGGTCCAGAATTGTCCCTGGGAAAGCTGTCCTTTTCCCCTCTTTTTCCGGCTGGAAGCACACCTCTGGCATCCGACTGCCGTTCGGCGACGTCCTGGGGGAGACGCCCTGGTTTCACTTGTGGCGCACACTGGTGTTTCTCAGAAGAGCCCAAATTCCTCCCTGCGGGTGGGTGGGGGGCTTGGCACACCAGCATGGAATGTAAGGCTGTTTAGAACTGCGTACCTTGAGGCCGTGTGAAGGCCGCGCGAACGAGAGCTTTCGAGCGAACAGGGCAGCGCTTCGCCATCACCGTTGCACATTCACGGAGCTTAGTCAAACGAACGCATTTACTTCCTGGGGCTCAAACACAGCCGAGGAGTCGGAAGGCATACAGTGAGTGCCCTTTGACAGTTGTTACAACGAACGTGAGTGCACAGTGTCTCGTGAAATACCTTCCACGGTTGAAGCATTCCGTTAACGCGAGCCCCTCCGCTCCCTCTGGCACTCCGAGGTGTTACTGTCGGGGGAAATCTGGACTCTTGCTTGAGGCCGGGGTGGGGCGGGGGGACTCACAGTTCTTCTGCCGGCGAGCTCCAGAGCGCTCCTGCTGAAGCCCCCAGCAAGGAACTGAGAGCGGCAGGCCTCACACGAGTCGACTCAGACTTCTTCTGTCACGAGTACACTCAGACTTCTTATGTGAGGCCTTCCGGCAGCAAAGAGAAGGTGCGCGCGAGGAGTGTGCTTCAGGCAGCTTAGGACCCGCCACTGTCTCGTCCACCACGGAGGGGAATCAGGTTTGGCCAGGGTCGCCCAGCTTCATACCTGAGCTCCTACAGGTATCCTCAGTGGTTTCTGATTACCTCAAGGAAACACAACGGGAGGAACAGGGCCCTTCCGTGGAGGCCCTTCTGGGCACAGGGACCTCTGCGTGGGATCTACTGGGTAAGTATGGCAGTACCTGAGGTAGGCCTCAGTGACCAAGGCTCTCTGGCTCACGCCTAGCTGTGTAGAGAAGTGTGGCAAACGTACGTACGGCTCCTCAGGCTGGGCCCACAGCCTAGCTTTCGCTTCTGTGAGAGTGCTGTCCCGAGTCTCTTCCTGGAGCCAGTCGTCAGCGCGGTGCCTTTTGGCACTGCAGTTCTCTTTCAGTCAAGGAGGCCGTTCGACTGACTGGCAAAGGGAGTCCGCCCAGCGCTGCTTTCGCCAGTCTCTCTGACGACTGGGCCACTCAACCCGGGCAACCCAGAGAGGAGTACACTGCCCTAGCTATGACTGTGAAGAGCTGTCTCCAGGGGCCTGCTTACGCTCAGGTTCCTCAGAAGCCAGAGGCCGCCGTTCCGGCACGGAGAGAGGTCATCATGCGAAACTGGCGAGCGGGCTCCTACCCTGTGTGTCCCCAGGAGCGTCGCCGGGTTAAGGCACTCCGTGGTGGAGTATGGCCTCATTGGAGACCCCCTGCACGCCCAACTCCCCTGACGTGAAACACTGGAACTTCACCTTGAGGCCTGAGGTCACCTTTCGTTCGGCCGGAGCCGGACCTGGGGTGCCGTGGGAGGAGTTCCTAGAAAGGGATTGCCAGCACGGTTTTCGCTTTGGGAGAACACGCAGCCTCGGCCCACAACGACAGTCCTGCCGTGCAGAGACGTCGGGCCGCTAGTGCTGTTCAAGGCAGCTTTGAAGCCAAGCGCAAGGCGCCTCCAAACGGGGAGAAAGCGTCCTCTCCCCTCCGCGTCCCACGTTCAAGCTGAATGACGCAGCATGTTTCTCGGAAGGCTCTGCCGAGCTATCTAGTACAAGGGAGAGAGTGCCTGCCTCTGCTGAGAAAGGTTTTGACGTGGGGATTGCTGGACAGGCGGCAGAGCGTTCCCCAGGCCGTGCGAAGTTTAGGCTTTGGTGACTCTGGAGGGTCCCAAGGGTCCAGAATTGTGCCTGGGAAAGCTGTCCTCTTTTTCTTTCTCCGGCTGGAAGTAAACAGCTGGCAACCGACTGCCGTACGCAGACGTCCTGGGGGAGCCCCCCGGTTTCATTCGGGACGCACATTGGTGTCTCACAGAAGAGCCCAAATTCCTAATTGGGGGCACACCAGCGTGGAATGTAAGGCTGTTTAGAACTGCGTACCCTGAGGCCGTTGGAAGGCCGTACAAACGAGAGCTTTCGAGGGAACAGGGCAGCGCTTCGCCATCATCGTTGCACGTTCACGGAGCTTAATCAAACGAACGCATTTACTTCCTGGGGCTCAAACGCAACAGAGGAGTTGGAAGGCATACAGTGCCCTTTGACAGTTGTTACAACGAACGTGAGTGCACAGTGTCTCGTGAAATAAATCCCTAGCACTGTTGAAGCATTCCGTTAACGCGTGCTTCTTCGCTCCTCTGGCACTCCGAGGTGTTACTGACGGGGGAAATCTGGACTTTTGCTTGAGGCCGGGGTGGGGCGGGGGGGCTCACAATTCTTTTGTCGGCGAGCTCCAGAGTGCTCTTGCTGAAGGTCCCAGCAAGGAACTGAGAGCAGCAGGCCTCACACGAGTACACTCAGACGGCTTCCGTCACGAGTACACTCAGGCCTCTTATGTGAGGCCTTCCGGCAGCAAAGAGAAGGTGGGCGCGAGGAGTGTGCTTCAGGCAGCTTAGCACTCGCCACTGTCTCGTCTACCACGGAGGGGAATAAGGTTTGCCCAGGGTCGCCCAGTTTCAAAGCTGAGCTCACGTAGTTATCCTCAGTGGTTTCTGATTACCTCAAGGAAACACACGGGAGGAACAAGGCCCTTCCATGGAGGCCCTTTTGGGCACAGGGACCTCTGCGTGGGATCTAGTGGGTAAGTATGGCAGTACCTTAGATAGGCCTCAGTGACCAAGGCTGTCGTCTGGCTCATGCCTTAGCTGTGTTAAGTGTGGAAAACGTGCTGGTCCTCAGGCTGGGCCCACAGCCTAGCTTTCGCTTCTGTGAGAGTGCTGTCCCGAGTCTCCTCCTGGAGCCAGTCGTCCGCACGGTGCCTTCTGGCACTGCAGTTCTCTTTCAGTCAAGGAGGCCGTGCGACTGGCAGAGGGAGTCTGCGCAGCACTGCCTTCGCGAGGCTCTTTGACGACTGGGGCACTCAACCCAGGCAAGCCAGAGAGCAGTACGTTGCCCTTGCTATGAATGTGAAGAGCTTTCTCCAGGGGCCTGTTTAGGCTAAGGTTCCTCAGAAGCCAGGAGCCGCCCTTCCGGCACGGAGAGAAGTCATCCTGCGAAATTGGCGAACGAGCTCCTATCCTGTGTGCCCCCAGGAGCGTCGCAGAGTTAAGGCACTCCGTGGTGGAGTATGGCCTCATGGAAACCACTGCACACCCAACTCCCCCGACGTGAAACACTGGAACTTCACCTTGAGGCCTGAGGTCACCTTTCGTTTGGCCGGAGCCGAACATGTGGTGCCGTGGGAGGGGTTTCTAGAAAGGTATTGCCAGCACGGTTTTCGCTTTGGGAGAACACGCAGCCTCGGCCCACAACGACAGTCCTGCCGTGCAGAGACGTCGGGCCGCTAGTGCTGTTCAAGGCAGCTTTGAAGCCAAGCGCAAGGCGCCTCCAAACGGGGAGAAAGCGTCCTCTCCCCTCCGCGTCCCACGTTCAAGCTGAATGACGCAGCATGTTTCTCGGAAGGCTCTGCCGAGCTATCCAGTACAAGGGAGAGAGTGCCTGCCTCTGCTGAGAAAGGTTTTGACGTGGGGATTGCTGGACAGGCGGCAGAGCGTTCCCCAGGCCGTGCAAAGTTTAGGCCTTGGTGATTCTGGATGGTCCCAAGGGTCCAGAATTGTCCCTGGGAAAGCTGTCCTTTTCCCCTCTTTTTCCGGCTGGAAGCACACCTCTGGCATCCGACTGCCGTTCGGCGACGTCCTGGGGGAGACGCCCTGGTTTCACTTGTGGCGCACACTGGTGTTTCTCAGAAGAGCCCAAATTCCTCCCTGCGGGTGGGTGGGGGGCTTGGCGCACCAGCATGGAATGTAAGGCTGTTTAGAACTGCGTACCTTGAGGCCGTGTGAAGGCCGCGCGAACGAGAGCTTTCGAGCGAACAGGGCAGCGCTTCGCCATCACCGTTGCACATTCACGGAGCTTAGTCAAACGAACGCATTTACTTCCTGGGGCTCAAACACAGCCGAGGAGTCGGAAGGCATACAGTGAGTGCCCTTTGACAGTTGTTACAACGAACGTGAGTGCACAGTGTCTCGTGAAATACCTTCCACGGTTGAAGCATTCCGTTAACGCGAGCCCCTCCGCTCCCTCTGGCACTCCGAGGTGTTACTGTCGGGGGAAATCTGGACTCTTGCTTGAGGCCGGGGTGGGGCGGGGGGACTCACAGTTCTTCTGCCGGCGAGCTCCAGAGCGCTCCTGCTGAAGCCCCCAGCAAGGAACTGAGAGCGGCAGGCCTCACACGAGTCGACTCAGACTTCTTCTGTCACGAGTACACTCAGACTTCTTATGTGAGGCCTTCCGGCAGCAAAGAGAAGGTGCGCGCGAGGAGTGTGCTTCAGGCAGCTTAGGACCCGCCACTGTCTCGTCCACCACGGAGGGGAATCAGGTTTGGCCAGGGTCGCCCAGCTTCATACCTGAGCTCCTACAGGTATCCTCAGTGGTTTCTCATTACCTCAAGGAAACACAACGGGAGGAACAGGGCCCTTCCGTGGAGGCCCTTCTGGGCACAGGGACCTCTGCGTGGGATCTACTGGGTAAGTATGGCAGTACCTGAGGTAGGCCTCAGTGACCAAGGCTCTCTGGCTCACGCCTAGCTGTGTAGAGAAGTGTGGCAAACGTACGTACGGCTCCTCAGGCTGGGCCCACAGCCTAGCTTTCGCTTCTGTGAGAGTGCTGTCCCGAGTCTCTTCCTGGAGCCAGTCGTCAGCGCGGTGCCTTTTGGCACTGCAGTTCTCTTTCAGTCAAGGAGGCCGTTCGACTGACTGGCAAAGGGAGTCCGCCCAGCGCTGCTTTCGCCAGTCTCTCTGACGACTGGGCCACTCAACCCGGGCAACCCAGAGAGGAGTACACTGCCCTAGCTATGACTGTGAAGAGCTGTCTCCAGGGGCCTGCTTACGCTCAGGTTCCTCAGAAGCCAGAGGCCGCCGTTCCGGCACGGAGAGAGGTCATCATGCGAAACTGGCGAGCGGGCTCCTACCCTGTGTGTCCCCAGGAGCGTCGCCGGGTTAAGGCACTCCGTGGTGGAGTATGGCCTCATTGGAGACCCCCTGCACGCCCAACTCCCCTGACGTGAAACACTGGAACTTCACCTTGAGGCCTGAGGTCACCTTTCGTTCGGCCGGAGCCGGACCTGGGGTGCCGTGGGAGGAGTTCCTAGAAAGGGATTGCCAGCACGGTTTTCGCTTTGGGAGAACACGCAGCCTCGGCCCACAACGACAGTCCTGCCGTGCAGAGACGTCGGGCCGCTAGTGCTGTTCAAGGCAGCTTTGAAGCCAAGCGCAAGGCGCCTCCAAACGGGGAGAAAGCGTCCTCTCCCCTCCGCGTCCCACGTTCAAGCTGAATGACGCAGCATGTTTCTCGGAAGGCTCTGCCGAGCTATCTAGTACAAGGGAGAGAGTGCCTGCCTCTGCTGAGAAAGGTTTGAACGTGGGGATTGCTGGACAGGCGGCAGAGCGTTCCCCAGGCCGTGCGAAGTTTAGGCTTTGGTGACTCTGGAGGGTCCCAAGGGTCCAGAATTGTGCCTGGGAAAGCTGTCCTCTTTTTCTTTCTCCGGCTGGAAGTAAACAGCTGGCAACCGACTGCCGTACGCAGACGTCCTGGGGGAGCCCCCCGGTTTCATTCGGGACGCACATTGGTGTCTCACAGAAGAGCCCAAATTCCTAATTGGGGGCACACCAGCGTGGAATGTAAGGCTGTTTAGAACTGCGTACCCTGAGGCCGTTGGAAGGCCGTACAAACGAGAGCTTTCGAGGGAACAGGGCAGCGCTTCGCCATCATCGTTGCACGTTCACGGAGCTTAATCAAACGAACGCATTTACTTCCTGGGGCTCAAACGCAACAGAGGAGTTGGAAGGCATACAGTGCCCTTTGACAGTTGTTACAACGAACGTGAGTGCACAGTGTCTCGTGAAATAAATCCCTAGCACTGTTGAAGCATTCCGTTAACGCGTGCTTCTTCGCTCCTCTGGCACTCCGAGGTGTTACTGACGGGGGAAATCTGGACTTTTGCTTGAGGCCGGGGTGGGGCGGGGGGGCTCACAATTCTTTTGTCGGCGAGCTCCAGAGTGCTCTTGCTGAAGGTCCCAGCAAGGAACTGAGAGCAGCAGGCCTCACACGAGTACACTCAGACGGCTTCCGTCACGAGTACACTCAGGCCTCTTATGTGAGGCCTTCCGGCAGCAAAGAGAAGGTGGGCGCGAGGAGTGTGCTTCAGGCAGCTTAGCACTCGCCACTGTCTCGTCTACCACGGAGGGGAATAAGGTTTGCCCAGGGTCGCCCAGTTTCAAAGCTGAGCTCACGTAGTTATCCTCAGTGGTTTCTGATTACCTCAAGGAAACACACGGGAGGAACAAGGCCCTTCCATGGAGGCCCTTTTGGGCACAGGGACCTCTGCATGGGATCTAGTGGGTAAGTATGGCAGTACCTTAGATAGGCCTCAGTGACCAAGGCTGTCGTCTGGCTCATGCCTTAGCTGTGTTAAGTGTGGAAAACGTGCTGGTCCTCAGGCTGGGCCCACAGCCTAGCTTTCGCTTCTGTGAGAGTGCTGTCCCGAGTCTCCTCCTGGAGCCAGTCGTCCGCACGGTGCCTTCTGGCACTGCAGTTCTCTTTCAGTCAAGGAGGCCGTGCGACTGGCAGAGGGAGTCTGCGCAGCACTGCCTTCGCGAGGCTCTTTGACGACTGGGGCACTCAACCCAGGCAAGCCAGAGAGCAGTACGTTGCCCTTGCTATGAATGTGAAGAGCTTTCTCCAGGGGCCTGTTTAGGCTAAGGTTCCTCAGAAGCCAGGAGCCGCCCTTCCGGCACGGAGAGAAGTCATCCTGCGAAATTGGCGAACGAGCTCCTATCCTGTGTGCCCCCAGGAGCGTCGCAGAGTTAAGGCACTCCGTGGTGGAGTATGGCCTCATGGAAACCACTGCACACCCAACTCCCCCGACGTGAAACACTGGAACTTCACCTTGAGGCCTGAGGTCACCTTTCGTTTGGCCGGAGCCGAACATGTGGTGCCGTGGGAGGGGTTTCTAGAAAGGTATTGCCAGCACGGTTTTCGCTTTGGGAGAACACGCAGCCTCGGCCCACAACGACAGTCCTGCCGTGCAGAGACGTCGGGCCGCTAGTGCTGTTCAAGGCAGCTTTGAAGCCAAGCGCAAGGCGCCTCCAAACGGGGAGAAAGCGTCCTCTCCCCTCCGCGTCCCACGTTCAAGCTGAATGACGCAGCATGTTTCTCGGAAGGCTCTGCCGAGCTATCCAGTACAAGGGAGAGAGTGCCTGCCTCTGCTGAGAAAGGTTTTGACGTGGGGATTGCTGGACAGGCGGCAGAGCGTTCCCCAGGCCGTGCAAAGTTTAGGCCTTGGTGATTCTGGATGGTCCCAAGGGTCCAGAATTGTCCCTGGGAAAGCTGTCCTTTTCCCCTCTTTTTCCGGCTGGAAGCACACCTCTGGCATCCGACTGCCGTTCGGCGACGTCCTGGGGGAGACGCCCTGGTTTCACTTGTGGCGCACACTGGTGTTTCTCAGAAGAGCCCAAATTCCTCCCTGCGGGTGGGTGGGGGGCTTGGCACACCAGCATGGAATGTAAGGCTGTTTAGAACTGCGTACCTTGAGGCCGTGTGAAGGCCGCGCGAACGAGAGCTTTCGAGCGAACAGGGCAGCGCTTCGCCATCACCGTTGCACATTCACGGAGCTTAGTCAAACGAACGCATTTACTTCCTGGGGCTCAAACACAGCCGAGGAGTCGGAAGGCATACAGTGAGTGCCCTTTGACAGTTGTTACAACGAACGTGAGTGCACAGTGTCTCGTGAAATACCTTCCACGGTTGAAGCATTCCGTTAACGCGAGCCCCTCCGCTCCCTCTGGCACTCCGAGGTGTTACTGTCGGGGGAAATCTGGACTCTTGCTTGAGGCCGGGGTGGGGCGGGGGGACTCACAGTTCTTCTGCCGGCGAGCTCCAGAGCGCTCCTGCTGAAGCCCCCAGCAAGGAACTGAGAGCGGCAGGCCTCACACGAGTCGACTCAGACTTCTTCTGTCACGAGTACACTCAGACTTCTTATGTGAGGCCTTCCGGCAGCAAAGAGAAGGTGCGCGCGAGGAGTGTGCTTCAGGCAGCTTAGGACCCGCCACTGTCTCGTCCACCACGGAGGGGAATCAGGTTTGGCCAGGGTCGCCCAGCTTCATACCTGAGCTCCTACAGGTATCCTCAGTGGTTTCTCATTACCTCAAGGAAACACAACGGGAGGAACAGGGCCCTTCCGTGGAGGCCCTTCTGGGCACAGGGACCTCTGCGTGGGATCTACTGGGTAAGTATGGCAGTACCTGAGGTAGGCCTCAGTGACCAAGGCTCTCTGGCTCACGCCTAGCTGTGTAGAGAAGTGTGGCAAACGTACGTACGGCTCCTCAGGCTGGGCCCACAGCCTAGCTTTCGCTTCTGTGAGAGTGCTGTCCCGAGTCTCTTCCTGGAGCCAGTCGTCAGCGCGGTGCCTTTTGGCACTGCAGTTCTCTTTCAGTCAAGGAGGCCGTTCGACTGACTGGCAAAGGGAGTCCGCCCAGCGCTGCTTTCGCCAGTCTCTCTGACGACTGGGCCACTCAACCCGGGCAACCCAGAGAGGAGTACACTGCCCTAGCTATGACTGTGAAGAGCTGTCTCCAGGGGCCTGCTTACGCTCAGGTTCCTCAGAAGCCAGAGGCCGCCGTTCCGGCACGGAGAGAGGTCATCATGCGAAACTGGCGAGCGGGCTCCTACCCTGTGTGTCCCCAGGAGCGTCGCCGGGTTAAGGCACTCCGTGGTGGAGTATGGCCTCATTGGAGACCCCCTGCACGCCCAACTCCCCTGACGTGAAACACTGGAACTTCACCTTGAGGCCTGAGGTCACCTTTCGTTCGGCCGGAGCCGGACCTGGGGTGCCGTGGGAGGAGTTCCTAGAAAGGGATTGCCAGCACGGTTTTCGCTTTGGGAGAACACGCAGCCTCGGCCCACAACGACAGTCCTGCCGTGCAGAGACGTCGGGCCGCTAGTGCTGTTCAAGGCAGCTTTGAAGCCAAGCGCAAGGCGCCTCCAAACGGGGAGAAAGCGTCCTCTCCCCTCCGCGTCCCACGTTCAAGCTGAATGACGCAGCATGTTTCTCGGAAGGCTCTGCCGAGCTATCTAGTACAAGGGAGAGAGTGCCTGCCTCTGCTGAGAAAGGTTTTGACGTGGGGATTGCTGGACAGGCGGCAGAGCGTTCCCCAGGCCGTGCGAAGTTTAGGCTTTGGTGACTCTGGAGGGTCCCAAGGGTCCAGAATTGTGCCTGGGAAAGCTGTCCTCTTTTTCTTTCTCCGGCTGGAAGTAAACAGCTGGCAACCGACTGCCGTACGCAGACGTCCTGGGGGAGCCCCCCGGTTTCATTCGGGACGCACATTGGTGTCTCACAGAAGAGCCCAAATTCCTAATTGGGGGCACACCAGCGTGGAATGTAAGGCTGTTTAGAACTGCGTACCCTGAGGCCGTTGGAAGGCCGTACAAACGAGAGCTTTCGAGGGAACAGGGCAGCGCTTCGCCATCATCGTTGCACGTTCACGGAGCTTAATCAAACGAACGCATTTACTTCCTGGGGCTCAAACGCAACAGAGGAGTTGGAAGGCATACAGTGCCCTTTGACAGTTGTTACAACGAACGTGAGTGCACAGTGTCTCGTGAAATAAATCCCTAGCACTGTTGAAGCATTCCGTTAACGCGTGCTTCTTCGCTCCTCTGGCACTCCGAGGTGTTACTGACGGGGGAAATCTGGACTTTTGCTTGAGGCCGGGGTGGGGCGGGGGGGCTCACAATTCTTTTGTCGGCGAGCTCCAGAGTGCTCTTGCTGAAGGTCCCAGCAAGGAACTGAGAGCAGCAGGCCTCACACGAGTACACTCAGACGGCTTCCGTCACGAGTACACTCAGGCCTCTTATGTGAGGCCTTCCGGCAGCAAAGAGAAGGTGGGCGCGAGGAGTGTGCTTCAGGCAGCTTAGCACTCGCCACTGTCTCGTCTACCACGGAGGGGAATAAGGTTTGCCCAGGGTCGCCCAGTTTCAAAGCTGAGCTCACGTAGTTATCCTCAGTGGTTTCTGATTACCTCAAGGAAACACACGGGAGGAACAAGGCCCTTCCATGGAGGCCCTTTTGGGCACAGGGACCTCTGCGTGGGATCTAGTGGGTAAGTATGGCAGTACCTTAGATAGGCCTCAGTGACCAAGGCTGTCGTCTGGCTCATGCCTTAGCTGTGTTAAGTGTGGAAAACGTGCTGGTCCTCAGGCTGGGCCCACAGCCTAGCTTTCGCTTCTGTGAGAGTGCTGTCCCGAGTCTCCTCCTGGAGCCAGTCGTCCGCACGGTGCCTTCTGGCACTGCAGTTCTCTTTCAGTCAAGGAGGCCGTGCGACTGGCAGAGGGAGTCTGCGCAGCACTGCCTTCGCGAGGCTCTTTGACGACTGGGGCACTCAACCCAGGCAAGCCAGAGAGCAGTACGTTGCCCTTGCTATGAATGTGAAGAGCTTTCTCCAGGGGCCTGTTTAGGCTAAGGTTCCTCAGAAGCCAGGAGCCGCCCTTCCGGCACGGAGAGAAGTCATCCTGCGAAATTGGCGAACGAGCTCCTATCCTGTGTGCCCCCAGGAGCGTCGCAGAGTTAAGGCACTCCGTGGTGGAGTATGGCCTCATGGAAACCACTGCACACCCAACTCCCCCGACGTGAAACACTGGAACTTCACCTTGAGGCCTGAGGTCACCTTTCGTTTGGCCGGAGCCGAACATGTGGTGCCGTGGGAGGGGTTTCTAGAAAGGTATTGCCAGCACGGTTTTCGCTTTGGGAGAACACGCAGCCTCGGCCCACAACGACAGTCCTGCCGTGCAGAGACGTCGGGCCGCTAGTGCTGTTCAAGGCAGCTTTGAAGCCAAGCGCAAGGCGCCTCCAAACGGGGAGAAAGCGTCCTCTCCCCTCCGCGTCCCACGTTCAAGCTGAATGACGCAGCATGTTTCTCGGAAGGCTCTGCCGAGCTATCCAGTACAAGGGAGAGAGTGCCTGCCTCTGCTGAGAAAGGTTTTGACGTGGGGATTGCTGGACAGGCGGCAGAGCGTTCCCCAGGCCGTGCAAAGTTTAGGCCTTGGTGATTCTGGATGGTCCCAAGGGTCCAGAATTGTCCCTGGGAAAGCTGTCCTTTTCCCCTCTTTTTCCGGCTGGAAGCACACCTCTGGCATCCGACTGCCGTTCGGCGACGTCCTGGGGGAGACGCCCTGGTTTCACTTGTGGCGCACACTGGTGTTTCTCAGAAGAGCCCAAATTCCTCCCTGCGGGTGGGTGGGGGGCTTGGCGCACCAGCATGGAATGTAAGGCTGTTTAGAACTGCGTACCTTGAGGCCGTGTGAAGGCCGCGCGAACGAGAGCTTTCGAGCGAACAGGGCAGCGCTTCGCCATCACCGTTGCACATTCACGGAGCTTAGTCAAACGAACGCATTTACTTCCTGGGGCTCAAACACAGCCGAGGAGTCGGAAGGCATACAGTGAGTGCCCTTTGACAGTTGTTACAACGAACGTGAGTGCACAGTGTCTCGTGAAATACCTTCCACGGTTGAAGCATTCCGTTAACGCGAGCCCCTCCGCTCCCTCTGGCACTCCGAGGTGTTACTGTCGGGGGAAATCTGGACTCTTGCTTGAGGCCGGGGTGGGGCGGGGGGACTCACAGTTCTTCTGCCGGCGAGCTCCAGAGCGCTCCTGCTGAAGCCCCCAGCAAGGAACTGAGAGCGGCAGGCCTCACACGAGTCGACTCAGACTTCTTCTGTCACGAGTACACTCAGACTTCTTATGTGAGGCCTTCCGGCAGCAAAGAGAAGGTGCGCGCGAGGAGTGTGCTTCAGGCAGCTTAGGACCCGCCACTGTCTCGTCCACCACGGAGGGGAATCAGGTTTGGCCAGGGTCGCCCAGCTTCATACCTGAGCTCCTACAGGTATCCTCAGTGGTTTCTCATTACCTCAAGGAAACACAACGGGAGGAACAGGGCCCTTCCGTGGAGGCCCTTCTGGGCACAGGGACCTCTGCGTGGGATCTACTGGGTAAGTATGGCAGTACCTGAGGTAGGCCTCAGTGACCAAGGCTCTCTGGCTCACGCCTAGCTGTGTAGAGAAGTGTGGCAAACGTACGTACGGCTCCTCAGGCTGGGCCCACAGCCTAGCTTTCGCTTCTGTGAGAGTGCTGTCCCGAGTCTCTTCCTGGAGCCAGTCGTCAGCGCGGTGCCTTTTGGCACTGCAGTTCTCTTTCAGTCAAGGAGGCCGTTCGACTGACTGGCAAAGGGAGTCCGCCCAGCGCTGCTTTCGCCAGTCTCTCTGACGACTGGGCCACTCAACCCGGGCAACCCAGAGAGGAGTACACTGCCCTAGCTATGACTGTGAAGAGCTGTCTCCAGGGGCCTGCTTACGCTCAGGTTCCTCAGAAGCCAGAGGCCGCCGTTCCGGCACGGAGAGAGGTCATCATGCGAAACTGGCGAGCGGGCTCCTACCCTGTGTGTCCCCAGGAGCGTCGCCGGGTTAAGGCACTCCGTGGTGGAGTATGGCCTCATTGGAGACCCCCTGCACGCCCAACTCCCCTGACGTGAAACACTGGAACTTCACCTTGAGGCCTGAGGTCACCTTTCGTTCGGCCGGAGCCGGACCTGGGGTGCCGTGGGAGGAGTTCCTAGAAAGGGATTGCCAGCACGGTTTTCGCTTTGGGAGAACACGCAGCCTCGGCCCACAACGACAGTCCTGCCGTGCAGAGACGTCGGGCCGCTAGTGCTGTTCAAGGCAGCTTTGAAGCCAAGCGCAAGGCGCCTCCAAACGGGGAGAAAGCGTCCTCTCCCCTCCGCGTCCCACGTTCAAGCTGAATGACGCAGCATGTTTCTCGGAAGGCTCTGCCGAGCTATCTAGTACAAGGGAGAGAGTGCCTGCCTCTGCTGAGAAAGGTTTGAACGTGGGGATTGCTGGACAGGCGGCAGAGCGTTCCCCAGGCCGTGCGAAGTTTAGGCTTTGGTGACTCTGGAGGGTCCCAAGGGTCCAGAATTGTGCCTGGGAAAGCTGTCCTCTTTTTCTTTCTCCGGCTGGAAGTAAACAGCTGGCAACCGACTGCCGTACGCAGACGTCCTGGGGGAGCCCCCCGGTTTCATTCGGGACGCACATTGGTGTCTCACAGAAGAGCCCAAATTCCTAATTGGGGGCACACCAGCGTGGAATGTAAGGCTGTTTAGAACTGCGTACCCTGAGGCCGTTGGAAGGCCGTACAAACGAGAGCTTTCGAGGGAACAGGGCAGCGCTTCGCCATCATCGTTGCACGTTCACGGAGCTTAATCAAACGAACGCATTTACTTCCTGGGGCTCAAACGCAACAGAGGAGTTGGAAGGCATACAGTGCCCTTTGACAGTTGTTACAACGAACGTGAGTGCACAGTGTCTCGTGAAATAAATCCCTAGCACTGTTGAAGCATTCCGTTAACGCGTGCTTCTTCGCTCCTCTGGCACTCCGAGGTGTTACTGACGGGGGAAATCTGGACTTTTGCTTGAGGCCGGGGTGGGGCGGGGGGGCTCACAATTCTTTTGTCGGCGAGCTCCAGAGTGCTCTTGCTGAAGGTCCCAGCAAGGAACTGAGAGCAGCAGGCCTCACACGAGTACACTCAGACGGCTTCCGTCACGAGTACACTCAGGCCTCTTATGTGAGGCCTTCCGGCAGCAAAGAGAAGGTGGGCGCGAGGAGTGTGCTTCAGGCAGCTTAGCACTCGCCACTGTCTCGTCTACCACGGAGGGGAATAAGGTTTGCCCAGGGTCGCCCAGTTTCAAAGCTGAGCTCACGTAGTTATCCTCAGTGGTTTCTGATTACCTCAAGGAAACACACGGGAGGAACAAGGCCCTTCCATGGAGGCCCTTTTGGGCACAGGGACCTCTGCATGGGATCTAGTGGGTAAGTATGGCAGTACCTTAGATAGGCCTCAGTGACCAAGGCTGTCGTCTGGCTCATGCCTTAGCTGTGTTAAGTGTGGAAAACGTGCTGGTCCTCAGGCTGGGCCCACAGCCTAGCTTTCGCTTCTGTGAGAGTGCTGTCCCGAGTCTCCTCCTGGAGCCAGTCGTCCGCACGGTGCCTTCTGGCACTGCAGTTCTCTTTCAGTCAAGGAGGCCGTGCGACTGGCAGAGGGAGTCTGCGCAGCACTGCCTTCGCGAGGCTCTTTGACGACTGGGGCACTCAACCCAGGCAAGCCAGAGAGCAGTACGTTGCCCTTGCTATGAATGTGAAGAGCTTTCTCCAGGGGCCTGTTTAGGCTAAGGTTCCTCAGAAGCCAGGAGCCGCCCTTCCGGCACGGAGAGAAGTCATCCTGCGAAATTGGCGAACGAGCTCCTATCCTGTGTGCCCCCAGGAGCGTCGCAGAGTTAAGGCACTCCGTGGTGGAGTATGGCCTCATGGAAACCACTGCACACCCAACTCCCCCGACGTGAAACACTGGAACTTCACCTTGAGGCCTGAGGTCACCTTTCGTTTGGCCGGAGCCGAACATGTGGTGCCGTGGGAGGGGTTTCTAGAAAGGTATTGCCAGCACGGTTTTCGCTTTGGGAGAACACGCAGCCTCGGCCCACAACGACAGTCCTGCCGTGCAGAGACGTCGGGCCGCTAGTGCTGTTCAAGGCAGCTTTGAAGCCAAGCGCAAGGCGCCTCCAAACGGGGAGAAAGCGTCCTCTCCCCTCCGCGTCCCACGTTCAAGCTGAATGACGCAGCATGTTTCTCGGAAGGCTCTGCCGAGCTATCCAGTACAAGGGAGAGAGTGCCTGCCTCTGCTGAGAAAGGTTTTGACGTGGGGATTGCTGGACAGGCGGAAGAGCGTTCCCCAGGCCGTGCAAAGTTTAGGCCTTGGTGATTCTGGATGGTCCCAAGGGTCCAGAATTGTCCCTGGGAAAGCTGTCCTTTTCCCCTCTTTTTCCGGCTGGAAGCACACCTCTGGCATCCGACTGCCGTTCGGCGACGTCCTGGGGGAGACGCCCTGGTTTCACTTGTGGCGCACACTGGTGTTTCTCAGAAGAGCCCAAATTCCTCCCTGCGGGTGGGTGGGGGGCTTGGCACACCAGCATGGAATGTAAGGCTGTTTAGAACTGCGTACCTTGAGGCCGTGTGAAGGCCGCGCGAACGAGAGCTTTCGAGCGAACAGGGCAGCGCTTCGCCATCACCGTTGCACATTCACGGAGCTTAGTCAAACGAACGCATTTACTTCCTGGGGCTCAAACACAGCCGAGGAGTCGGAAGGCATACAGTGAGTGCCCTTTGACAGTTGTTACAACGAACGTGAGTGCACAGTGTCTCGTGAAATACCTTCCACGGTTGAAGCATTCCGTTAACGCGAGCCCCTCCGCTCCCTCTGGCACTCCGAGGTGTTACTGTCGGGGGAAATCTGGACTCTTGCTTGAGGCCGGGGTGGGGCGGGGGGACTCACAGTTCTTCTGCCGGCGAGCTCCAGAGCGCTCCTGCTGAAGCCCCCAGCAAGGAACTGAGAGCGGCAGGCCTCACACGAGTCGACTCAGACTTCTTCTGTCACGAGTACACTCAGACTTCTTATGTGAGGCCTTCCGGCAGCAAAGAGAAGGTGCGCGCGAGGAGTGTGCTTCAGGCAGCTTAGGACCCGCCACTGTCTCGTCCACCACGGAGGGGAATCAGGTTTGGCCAGGGTCGCCCAGCTTCATACCTGAGCTCCTACAGGTATCCTCAGTGGTTTCTCATTACCTCAAGGAAACACAACGGGAGGAACAGGGCCCTTCCGTGGAGGCCCTTCTGGGCACAGGGACCTCTGCGTGGGATCTACTGGGTAAGTATGGCAGTACCTGAGGTAGGCCTCAGTGACCAAGGCTCTCTGGCTCACGCCTAGCTGTGTAGAGAAGTGTGGCAAACGTACGTACGGCTCCTCAGGCTGGGCCCACAGCCTAGCTTTCGCTTCTGTGAGAGTGCTGTCCCGAGTCTCTTCCTGGAGCCAGTCGTCAGCGCGGTGCCTTTTGGCACTGCAGTTCTCTTTCAGTCAAGGAGGCCGTTCGACTGACTGGCAAAGGGAGTCCGCCCAGCGCTGCTTTCGCCAGTCTCTCTGACGACTGGGCCACTCAACCCGGGCAACCCAGAGAGGAGTACACTGCCCTAGCTATGACTGTGAAGAGCTGTCTCCAGGGGCCTGCTTACGCTCAGGTTCCTCAGAAGCCAGAGGCCGCCGTTCCGGCACGGAGAGAGGTCATCATGCGAAACTGGCGAGCGGGCTCCTACCCTGTGTGTCCCCAGGAGCGTCGCCGGGTTAAGGCACTCCGTGGTGGAGTATGGCCTCATTGGAGACCCCCTGCACGCCCAACTCCCCTGACGTGAAACACTGGAACTTCACCTTGAGGCCTGAGGTCACCTTTCGTTCGGCCGGAGCCGGACCTGGGGTGCCGTGGGAGGAGTTCCTAGAAAGGGATTGCCAGCACGGTTTTCGCTTTGGGAGAACACGCAGCCTCGGCCCACAACGACAGTCCTGCCGTGCAGAGACGTCGGGCCGCTAGTGCTGTTCAAGGCAGCTTTGAAGCCAAGCGCAAGGCGCCTCCAAACGGGGAGAAAGCGTCCTCTCCCCTCCGCGTCCCACGTTCAAGCTGAATGACGCAGCATGTTTCTCGGAAGGCTCTGCCGAGCTATCTAGTACAAGGGAGAGAGTGCCTGCCTCTGCTGAGAAAGGTTTTGACGTGGGGATTGCTGGACAGGCGGCAGAGCGTTCCCCAGGCCGTGCGAAGTTTAGGCTTTGGTGACTCTGGAGGGTCCCAAGGGTCCAGAATTGTGCCTGGGAAAGCTGTCCTCTTTTTCTTTCTCCGGCTGGAAGTAAACAGCTGGCAACCGACTGCCGTACGCAGACGTCCTGGGGGAGCCCCCCGGTTTCATTCGGGACGCACATTGGTGTCTCACAGAAGAGCCCAAATTCCTAATTGGGGGCACACCAGCGTGGAATGTAAGGCTGTTTAGAACTGCGTACCCTGAGGCCGTTGGAAGGCCGTACAAACGAGAGCTTTCGAGGGAACAGGGCAGCGCTTCGCCATCATCGTTGCACGTTCACGGAGCTTAATCAAACGAACGCATTTACTTCCTGGGGCTCAAACGCAACAGAGGAGTTGGAAGGCATACAGTGCCCTTTGACAGTTGTTACAACGAACGTGAGTGCACAGTGTCTCGTGAAATAAATCCCTAGCACTGTTGAAGCATTCCGTTAACGCGTGCTTCTTCGCTCCTCTGGCACTCCGAGGTGTTACTGACGGGGGAAATCTGGACTTTTGCTTGAGGCCGGGGTGGGGCGGGGGGGCTCACAATTCTTTTGTCGGCGAGCTCCAGAGTGCTCTTGCTGAAGGTCCCAGCAAGGAACTGAGAGCAGCAGGCCTCACACGAGTACACTCAGACGGCTTCCGTCACGAGTACACTCAGGCCTCTTATGTGAGGCCTTCCGGCAGCAAAGAGAAGGTGGGCGCGAGGAGTGTGCTTCAGGCAGCTTAGCACTCGCCACTGTCTCGTCTACCACGGAGGGGAATAAGGTTTGCCCAGGGTCGCCCAGTTTCAAAGCTGAGCTCACGTAGTTATCCTCAGTGGTTTCTGATTACCTCAAGGAAACACACGGGAGGAACAAGGCCCTTCCATGGAGGCCCTTTTGGGCACAGGGACCTCTGCGTGGGATCTAGTGGGTAAGTATGGCAGTACCTTAGATAGGCCTCAGTGACCAAGGCTGTCGTCTGGCTCATGCCTTAGCTGTGTTAAGTGTGGAAAACGTGCTGGTCCTCAGGCTGGGCCCACAGCCTAGCTTTCGCTTCTGTGAGAGTGCTGTCCCGAGTCTCCTCCTGGAGCCAGTCGTCCGCACGGTGCCTTCTGGCACTGCAGTTCTCTTTCAGTCAAGGAGGCCGTGCGACTGGCAGAGGGAGTCTGCGCAGCACTGCCTTCGCGAGGCTCTTTGACGACTGGGGCACTCAACCCAGGCAAGCCAGAGAGCAGTACGTTGCCCTTGCTATGAATGTGAAGAGCTTTCTCCAGGGGCCTGTTTAGGCTAAGGTTCCTCAGAAGCCAGGAGCCGCCCTTCCGGCACGGAGAGAAGTCATCCTGCGAAATTGGCGAACGAGCTCCTATCCTGTGTGCCCCCAGGAGCGTCGCAGAGTTAAGGCACTCCGTGGTGGAGTATGGCCTCATGGAAACCACTGCACACCCAACTCCCCCGACGTGAAACACTGGAACTTCACCTTGAGGCCTGAGGTCACCTTTCGTTTGGCCGGAGCCGAACATGTGGTGCCGTGGGAGGGGTTTCTAGAAAGGTATTGCCAGCACGGTTTTCGCTTTGGGAGAACACGCAGCCTCGGCCCACAACGACAGTCCTGCCGTGCAGAGACGTCGGGCCGCTAGTGCTGTTCAAGGCAGCTTTGAAGCCAAGCGCAAGGCGCCTCCAAACGGGGAGAAAGCGTCCTCTCCCCTCCGCGTCCCACGTTCAAGCTGAATGACGCAGCATGTTTCTCGGAAGGCTCTGCCGAGCTATCCAGTACAAGGGAGAGAGTGCCTGCCTCTGCTGAGAAAGGTTTTGACGTGGGGATTGCTGGACAGGCGGCAGAGCGTTCCCCAGGCCGTGCAAAGTTTAGGCCTTGGTGATTCTGGATGGTCCCAAGGGTCCAGAATTGTCCCTGGGAAAGCTGTCCTTTTCCCCTCTTTTTCCGGCTGGAAGCACACCTCTGGCATCCGACTGCCGTTCGGCGACGTCCTGGGGGAGACGCCCTGGTTTCACTTGTGGCGCACACTGGTGTTTCTCAGAAGAGCCCAAATTCCTCCCTGCGGGTGGGTGGGGGGCTTGGCGCACCAGCATGGAATGTAAGGCTGTTTAGAACTGCGTACCTTGAGGCCGTGTGAAGGCCGCGCGAACGAGAGCTTTCGAGCGAACAGGGCAGCGCTTCGCCATCACCGTTGCACATTCACGGAGCTTAGTCAAACGAACGCATTTACTTCCTGGGGCTCAAACACAGCCGAGGAGTCGGAAGGCATACAGTGAGTGCCCTTTGACAGTTGTTACAACGAACGTGAGTGCACAGTGTCTCGTGAAATACCTTCCACGGTTGAAGCATTCCGTTAACGCGAGCCCCTCCGCTCCCTCTGGCACTCCGAGGTGTTACTGTCGGGGGAAATCTGGACTCTTGCTTGAGGCCGGGGTGGGGCGGGGGGACTCACAGTTCTTCTGCCGGCGAGCTCCAGAGCGCTCCTGCTGAAGCCCCCAGCAAGGAACTGAGAGCGGCAGGCCTCACACGAGTCGACTCAGACTTCTTCTGTCACGAGTACACTCAGACTTCTTATGTGAGGCCTTCCGGCAGCAAAGAGAAGGTGCGCGCGAGGAGTGTGCTTCAGGCAGCTTAGGACCCGCCACTGTCTCGTCCACCACGGAGGGGAATCAGGTTTGGCCAGGGTCGCCCAGCTTCATACCTGAGCTCCTACAGGTATCCTCAGTGGTTTCTCATTACCTCAAGGAAACACAACGGGAGGAACAGGGCCCTTCCGTGGAGGCCCTTCTGGGCACAGGGACCTCTGCGTGGGATCTACTGGGTAAGTATGGCAGTACCTGAGGTAGGCCTCAGTGACCAAGGCTCTCTGGCTCACGCCTAGCTGTGTAGAGAAGTGTGGCAAACGTACGTACGGCTCCTCAGGCTGGGCCCACAGCCTAGCTTTCGCTTCTGTGAGAGTGCTGTCCCGAGTCTCTTCCTGGAGCCAGTCGTCAGCGCGGTGCCTTTTGGCACTGCAGTTCTCTTTCAGTCAAGGAGGCCGTTCGACTGACTGGCAAAGGGAGTCCGCCCAGCGCTGCTTTCGCCAGTCTCTCTGACGACTGGGCCACTCAACCCGGGCAACCCAGAGAGGAGTACACTGCCCTAGCTATGACTGTGAAGAGCTGTCTCCAGGGGCCTGCTTACGCTCAGGTTCCTCAGAAGCCAGAGGCCGCCGTTCCGGCACGGAGAGAGGTCATCATGCGAAACTGGCGAGCGGGCTCCTACCCTGTGTGTCCCCAGGAGCGTCGCCGGGTTAAGGCACTCCGTGGTGGAGTATGGCCTCATTGGAGACCCCCTGCACGCCCAACTCCCCTGACGTGAAACACTGGAACTTCACCTTGAGGCCTGAGGTCACCTTTCGTTCGGCCGGAGCCGGACCTGGGGTGCCGTGGGAGGAGTTCCTAGAAAGGGATTGCCAGCACGGTTTTCGCTTTGGGAGAACACGCAGCCTCGGCCCACAACGACAGTCCTGCCGTGCAGAGACGTCGGGCCGCTAGTGCTGTTCAAGGCAGCTTTGAAGCCAAGCGCAAGGCGCCTCCAAACGGGGAGAAAGCGTCCTCTCCCCTCCGCGTCCCACGTTCAAGCTGAATGACGCAGCATGTTTCTCGGAAGGCTCTGCCGAGCTATCTAGTACAAGGGAGAGAGTGCCTGCCTCTGCTGAGAAAGGTTTGAACGTGGGGATTGCTGGACAGGCGGCAGAGCGTTCCCCAGGCCGTGCGAAGTTTAGGCTTTGGTGACTCTGGAGGGTCCCAAGGGTCCAGAATTGTGCCTGGGAAAGCTGTCCTCTTTTTCTTTCTCCGGCTGGAAGTAAACAGCTGGCAACCGACTGCCGTACGCAGACGTCCTGGGGGAGCCCCCCGGTTTCATTCGGGACGCACATTGGTGTCTCACAGAAGAGCCCAAATTCCTAATTGGGGGCACACCAGCGTGGAATGTAAGGCTGTTTAGAACTGCGTACCCTGAGGCCGTTGGAAGGCCGTACAAACGAGAGCTTTCGAGGGAACAGGGCAGCGCTTCGCCATCATCGTTGCACGTTCACGGAGCTTAATCAAACGAACGCATTTACTTCCTGGGGCTCAAACGCAACAGAGGAGTTGGAAGGCATACAGTGCCCTTTGACAGTTGTTACAACGAACGTGAGTGCACAGTGTCTCGTGAAATAAATCCCTAGCACTGTTGAAGCATTCCGTTAACGCGTGCTTCTTCGCTCCTCTGGCACTCCGAGGTGTTACTGACGGGGGAAATCTGGACTTTTGCTTGAGGCCGGGGTGGGGCGGGGGGGCTCACAATTCTTTTGTCGGCGAGCTCCAGAGTGCTCTTGCTGAAGGTCCCAGCAAGGAACTGAGAGCAGCAGGCCTCACACGAGTACACTCAGACGGCTTCCGTCACGAGTACACTCAGGCCTCTTATGTGAGGCCTTCCGGCAGCAAAGAGAAGGTGGGCGCGAGGAGTGTGCTTCAGGCAGCTTAGCACTCGCCACTGTCTCGTCTACCACGGAGGGGAATAAGGTTTGCCCAGGGTCGCCCAGTTTCAAAGCTGAGCTCACGTAGTTATCCTCAGTGGTTTCTGATTACCTCAAGGAAACACACGGGAGGAACAAGGCCCTTCCATGGAGGCCCTTTTGGGCACAGGGACCTCTGCATGGGATCTAGTGGGTAAGTATGGCAGTACCTTAGATAGGCCTCAGTGACCAAGGCTGTCGTCTGGCTCATGCCTTAGCTGTGTTAAGTGTGGAAAACGTGCTGGTCCTCAGGCTGGGCCCACAGCCTAGCTTTCGCTTCTGTGAGAGTGCTGTCCCGAGTCTCCTCCTGGAGCCAGTCGTCCGCA
This sequence comes from Leucopleurus acutus, assembly GCF_964270905.1. Taxonomy (NCBI): domain Eukaryota; kingdom Metazoa; phylum Chordata; class Mammalia; order Artiodactyla; family Delphinidae; genus Leucopleurus; species Leucopleurus acutus. Next base: position 31,145,777 of record NC_139155.1, read on the forward strand.
CGGTGCCTTCTGGCACTGCAGTTCTCTTTCAGTCAAGGAGGCCGTGCGACTGGCAGAGGGAGTCTGCGCAGCACTGCCTTCGCGAGGCTCTTTGACGACTGGGGCACTCAACCCAGGCAAGCCAGAGAGCAGTACGTTGCCCTTGCTATGAATGTGAAGAGCTTTCTCCAGGGGCCTGTTTAGGCTAAGGTTCCTCAGAAGCCAGGAGCCGCCCTTCCGGCACGGAGAGAAGTCATCCTGCGAAATTGGCGAACGAGCTCCTATCCTGTGTGCCCCCAGGAGCGTCGCAGAGTTAAGGCACTCCGTGGTGGAGTATGGCCTCATGGAAACCACTGCACACCCAACTCCCCCGACGTGAAACACTGGAACTTCACCTTGAGGCCTGAGGTCACCTTTCGTTTGGCCGGAGCCGAACATGTGGTGCCGTGGGAGGGGTTTCTAGAAAGGTATTGCCAGCACGGTTTTCGCTTTGGGAGAACACGCAGCCTCGGCCCACAACGACAGTCCTGCCGTGCAGAGACGTCGGGCCGCTAGTGCTGTTCAAGGCAGCTTTGAAGCCAAGCGCAAGGCGCCTCCAAACGGGGAGAAAGCGTCCTCTCCCCTCCGCGTCCCACGTTCAAGCTGAATGACGCAGCATGTTTCTCGGAAGGCTCTGCCGAGCTATCCAGTACAAGGGAGAGAGTGCCTGCCTCTGCTGAGAAAGGTTTTGACGTGGGGATTGCTGGACAGGCGGAAGAGCGTTCCCCAGGCCGTGCAAAGTTTAGGCCTTGGTGATTCTGGATGGTCCCAAGGGTCCAGAATTGTCCCTGGGAAAGCTGTCCTTTTCCCCTCTTTTTCCGGCTGGAAGCACACCTCTGGCATCCGACTGCCGTTCGGCGACGTCCTGGGGGAGACGCCCTGGTTTCACTTGTGGCGCACACTGGTGTTTCTCAGAAGAGCCCAAATTCCTCCCTGCGGGTGGGTGGGGGGCTTGGCACACCAGCATGGAATGTAAGGCTGTTTAGAACTGCGTACCTTGAGGCCGTGTGAAGGCCGCGCGAACGAGAGCTTTCGAGCGAACAGGGCAGCGCTTCGCCATCACCGTTGCACATTCACGGAGCTTAGTCAAACGAACGCATTTACTTCCTGGGGCTCAAACACAGCCGAGGAGTCGGAAGGCATACAGTGAGTGCCCTTTGACAGTTGTTACAACGAACGTGAGTGCACAGTGTCTCGTGAAATACCTTCCACGGTTGAAGCATTCCGTTAACGCGAGCCCCTCCGCTCCCTCTGGCACTCCGAGGTGTTACTGTCGGGGGAAATCTGGACTCTTGCTTGAGGCCGGGGTGGGGCGGGGGGACTCACAGTTCTTCTGCCGGCGAGCTCCAGAGCGCTCCTGCTGAAGCCCCCAGCAAGGAACTGAGAGCGGCAGGCCTCACACGAGTCGACTCAGACTTCTTCTGTCACGAGTACACTCAGACTTCTTATGTGAGGCCTTCCGGCAGCAAAGAGAAGGTGCGCGCGAGGAGTGTGCTTCAGGCAGCTTAGGACCCGCCACTGTCTCGTCCACCACGGAGGGGAATCAGGTTTGGCCAGGGTCGCCCAGCTTCATACCTGAGCTCCTACAGGTATCCTCAGTGGTTTCTCATTACCTCAAGGAAACACAACGGGAGGAACAGGGCCCTTCCGTGGAGGCCCTTCTGGGCACAGGGACCTCTGCGTGGGATCTACTGGGTAAGTATGGCAGTACCTGAGGTAGGCCTCAGTGACCAAGGCTCTCTGGCTCACGCCTAGCTGTGTAGAGAAGTGTGGCAAACGTACGTACGGCTCCTCAGGCTGGGCCCACAGCCTAGCTTTCGCTTCTGTGAGAGTGCTGTCCCGAGTCTCTTCCTGGAGCCAGTCGTCAGCGCGGTGCCTTTTGGCACTGCAGTTCTCTTTCAGTCAAGGAGGCCGTTCGACTGACTGGCAAAGGGAGTCCGCCCAGCGCTGCTTTCGCCAGTCTCTCTGACGACTGGGCCACTCAACCCGGGCAACCCAGAGAGGAGTACACTGCCCTAGCTATGACTGTGAAGAGCTGTCTCCAGGGGCCTGCTTACGCTCAGGTTCCTCAGAAGCCAGAGGCCGCCGTTCCGGCACGGAGAGAGGTCATCATGCGAAACTGGCGAGCGGGCTCCTACCCTGTGTGTCCCCAGGAGCGTCGCCGGGTTAAGGCACTCCGTGGTGGAGTATGGCCTCATTGGAGACCCCCTGCACGCCCAACTCCCCTGACGTGAAACACTGGAACTTCACCTTGAGGCCTGAGGTCACCTTTCGTTCGGCCGGAGCCGGACCTGGGGTGCCGTGGGAGGAGTTCCTAGAAAGGGATTGCCAGCACGGTTTTCGCTTTGGGAGAACACGCAGCCTCGGCCCACAACGACAGTCCTGCCGTGCAGAGACGTCGGGCCGCTAGTGCTGTTCAAGGCAGCTTTGAAGCCAAGCGCAAGGCGCCTCCAAACGGGGAGAAAGCGTCCTCTCCCCTCCGCGTCCCACGTTCAAGCTGAATGACGCAGCATGTTTCTCGGAAGGCTCTGCCGAGCTATCTAGTACAAGGGAGAGAGTGCCTGCCTCTGCTGAGAAAGGTTTTGACGTGGGGATTGCTGGACAGGCGGCAGAGCGTTCCCCAGGCCGTGCGAAGTTTAGGCTTTGGTGACTCTGGAGGGTCCCAAGGGTCCAGAATTGTGCCTGGGAAAGCTGTCCTCTTTTTCTTTCTCCGGCTGGAAGTAAACAGCTGGCAACCGACTGCCGTACGCAGACGTCCTGGGGGAGCCCCCCGGTTTCATTCGGGACGCACATTGGTGTCTCACAGAAGAGCCCAAATTCCTAATTGGGGGCACACCAGCGTGGAATGTAAGGCTGTTTAGAACTGCGTACCCTGAGGCCGTTGGAAGGCCGTACAAACGAGAGCTTTCGAGGGAACAGGGCAGCGCTTCGCCATCATCGTTGCACGTTCACGGAGCTTAATCAAACGAACGCATTTACTTCCTGGGGCTCAAACGCAACAGAGGAGTTGGAAGGCATACAGTGCCCTTTGACAGTTGTTACAACGAACGTGAGTGCACAGTGTCTCGTGAAATAAATCCCTAGCACTGTTGAAGCATTCCGTTAACGCGTGCTTCTTCGCTCCTCTGGCACTCCGAGGTGTTACTGACGGGGGAAATCTGGACTTTTGCTTGAGGCCGGGGTGGGGCGGGGGGGCTCACAATTCTTTTGTCGGCGAGCTCCAGAGTGCTCTTGCTGAAGGTCCCAGCAAGGAACTGAGAGCAGCAGGCCTCACACGAGTACACTCAGACGGCTTCCGTCACGAGTACACTCAGGCCTCTTATGTGAGGCCTTCCGGCAGCAAAGAGAAGGTGGGCGCGAGGAGTGTGCTTCAGGCAGCTTAGCACTCGCCACTGTCTCGTCTACCACGGAGGGGAATAAGGTTTGCCCAGGGTCGCCCAGTTTCAAAGCTGAGCTCACGTAGTTATCCTCAGTGGTTTCTGATTACCTCAAGGAAACACACGGGAGGAACAAGGCCCTTCCATGGAGGCCCTTTTGGGCACAGGGACCTCTGCGTGGGATCTAGTGGGTAAGTATGGCAGTACCTTAGATAGGCCTCAGTGACCAAGGCTGTCGTCTGGCTCATGCCTTAGCTGTGTTAAGTGTGGAAAACGTGCTGGTCCTCAGGCTGGGCCCACAGCCTAGCTTTCGCTTCTGTGAGAGTGCTGTCCCGAGTCTCCTCCTGGAGCCAGTCGTCCGCACGGTGCCTTCTGGCACTGCAGTTCTCTTTCAGTCAAGGAGGCCGTGCGACTGGCAGAGGGAGTCTGCGCAGCACTGCCTTCGCGAGGCTCTTTGACGACTGGGGCACTCAACCCAGGCAAGCCAGAGAGCAGTACGTTGCCCTTGCTATGAATGTGAAGAGCTTTCTCCAGGGGCCTGTTTAGGCTAAGGTTCCTCAGAAGCCAGGAGCCGCCCTTCCGGCACGGAGAGAAGTCATCCTGCGAAATTGGCGAACGAGCTCCTATCCTGTGTGCCCCCAGGAGCGTCGCAGAGTTAAGGCACTCCGTGGTGGAGTATGGCCTCATGGAAACCACTGCACACCCAACTCCCCCGACGTGAAACACTGGAACTTCACCTTGAGGCCTGAGGTCACCTTTCGTTTGGCCGGAGCCGAACATGTGGTGCCGTGGGAGGGGTTTCTAGAAAGGTATTGCCAGCACGGTTTTCGCTTTGGGAGAACACGCAGCCTCGGCCCACAACGACAGTCCTGCCGTGCAGAGACGTCGGGCCGCTAGTGCTGTTCAAGGCAGCTTTGAAGCCAAGCGCAAGGCGCCTCCAAACGGGGAGAAAGCGTCCTCTCCCCTCCGCGTCCCACGTTCAAGCTGAATGACGCAGCATGTTTCTCGGAAGGCTCTGCCGAGCTATCCAGTACAAGGGAGAGAGTGCCTGCCTCTGCTGAGAAAGGTTTTGACGTGGGGATTGCTGGACAGGCGGCAGAGCGTTCCCCAGGCCGTGCAAAGTTTAGGCCTTGGTGATTCTGGATGGTCCCAAGGGTCCAGAATTGTCCCTGGGAAAGCTGTCCTTTTCCCCTCTTTTTCCGGCTGGAAGCACACCTCTGGCATCCGACTGCCGTTCGGCGACGTCCTGGGGGAGACGCCCTGGTTTCACTTGTGGCGCACACTGGTGTTTCTCAGAAGAGCCCAAATTCCTCCCTGCGGGTGGGTGGGGGGCTTGGCGCACCAGCATGGAATGTAAGGCTGTTTAGAACTGCGTACCTTGAGGCCGTGTGAAGGCCGCGCGAACGAGAGCTTTCGAGCGAACAGGGCAGCGCTTCGCCATCACCGTTGCACATTCACGGAGCTTAGTCAAACGAACGCATTTACTTCCTGGGGCTCAAACACAGCCGAGGAGTCGGAAGGCATACAGTGAGTGCCCTTTGACAGTTGTTACAACGAACGTGAGTGCACAGTGTCTCGTGAAATACCTTCCACGGTTGAAGCATTCCGTTAACGCGAGCCCCTCCGCTCCCTCTGGCACTCCGAGGTGTTACTGTCGGGGGAAATCTGGACTCTTGCTTGAGGCCGGGGTGGGGCGGGGGGACTCACAGTTCTTCTGCCGGCGAGCTCCAGAGCGCTCCTGCTGAAGCCCCCAGCAAGGAACTGAGAGCGGCAGGCCTCACACGAGTCGACTCAGACTTCTTCTGTCACGAGTACACTCAGACTTCTTATGTGAGGCCTTCCGGCAGCAAAGAGAAGGTGCGCGCGAGGAGTGTGCTTCAGGCAGCTTAGGACCCGCCACTGTCTCGTCCACCACGGAGGGGAATCAGGTTTGGCCAGGGTCGCCCAGCTTCATACCTGAGCTCCTACAGGTATCCTCAGTGGTTTCTCATTACCTCAAGGAAACACAACGGGAGGAACAGGGCCCTTCCGTGGAGGCCCTTCTGGGCACAGGGACCTCTGCGTGGGATCTACTGGGTAAGTATGGCAGTACCTGAGGTAGGCCTCAGTGACCAAGGCTCTCTGGCTCACGCCTAGCTGTGTAGAGAAGTGTGGCAAACGTACGTACGGCTCCTCAGGCTGGGCCCACAGCCTAGCTTTCGCTTCTGTGAGAGTGCTGTCCCGAGTCTCTTCCTGGAGCCAGTCGTCAGCGCGGTGCCTTTTGGCACTGCAGTTCTCTTTCAGTCAAGGAGGCCGTTCGACTGACTGGCAAAGGGAGTCCGCCCAGCGCTGCTTTCGCCAGTCTCTCTGACGACTGGGCCACTCAACCCGGGCAACCCAGAGAGGAGTACACTGCCCTAGCTATGACTGTGAAGAGCTGTCTCCAGGGGCCTGCTTACGCTCAGGTTCCTCAGAAGCCAGAGGCCGCCGTTCCGGCACGGAGAGAGGTCATCATGCGAAACTGGCGAGCGGGCTCCTACCCTGTGTGTCCCCAGGAGCGTCGCCGGGTTAAGGCACTCCGTGGTGGAGTATGGCCTCATTGGAGACCCCCTGCACGCCCAACTCCCCTGACGTGAAACACTGGAACTTCACCTTGAGGCCTGAGGTCACCTTTCGTTCGGCCGGAGCCGGACCTGGGGTGCCGTGGGAGGAGTTCCTAGAAAGGGATTGCCAGCACGGTTTTCGCTTTGGGAGAACACGCAGCCTCGGCCCACAACGACAGTCCTGCCGTGCAGAGACGTCGGGCCGCTAGTGCTGTTCAAGGCAGCTTTGAAGCCAAGCGCAAGGCGCCTCCAAACGGGGAGAAAGCGTCCTCTCCCCTCCGCGTCCCACGTTCAAGCTGAATGACGCAGCATGTTTCTCGGAAGGCTCTGCCGAGCTATCTAGTACAAGGGAGAGAGTGCCTGCCTCTGCTGAGAAAGGTTTGAACGTGGGGATTGCTGGACAGGCGGCAGAGCGTTCCCCAGGCCGTGCGAAGTTTAGGCTTTGGTGACTCTGGAGGGTCCCAAGGGTCCAGAATTGTGCCTGGGAAAGCTGTCCTCTTTTTCTTTCTCCGGCTGGAAGTAAACAGCTGGCAACCGACTGCCGTACGCAGACGTCCTGGGGGAGCCCCCCGGTTTCATTCGGGACGCACATTGGTGTCTCACAGAAGAGCCCAAATTCCTAATTGGGGGCACACCAGCGTGGAATGTAAGGCTGTTTAGAACTGCGTACCCTGAGGCCGTTGGAAGGCCGTACAAACGAGAGCTTTCGAGGGAACAGGGCAGCGCTTCGCCATCATCGTTGCACGTTCACGGAGCTTAATCAAACGAACGCATTTACTTCCTGGGGCTCAAACGCAACAGAGGAGTTGGAAGGCATACAGTGCCCTTTGACAGTTGTTACAACGAACGTGAGTGCACAGTGTCTCGTGAAATAAATCCCTAGCACTGTTGAAGCATTCCGTTAACGCGTGCTTCTTCGCTCCTCTGGCACTCCGAGGTGTTACTGACGGGGGAAATCTGGACTTTTGCTTGAGGCCGGGGTGGGGCGGGGGGGCTCACAATTCTTTTGTCGGCGAGCTCCAGAGTGCTCTTGCTGAAGGTCCCAGCAAGGAACTGAGAGCAGCAGGCCTCACACGAGTACACTCAGACGGCTTCCGTCACGAGTACACTCAGGCCTCTTATGTGAGGCCTTCCGGCAGCAAAGAGAAGGTGGGCGCGAGGAGTGTGCTTCAGGCAGCTTAGCACTCGCCACTGTCTCGTCTACCACGGAGGGGAATAAGGTTTGCCCAGGGTCGCCCAGTTTCAAAGCTGAGCTCACGTAGTTATCCTCAGTGGTTTCTGATTACCTCAAGGAAACACACGGGAGGAACAAGGCCCTTCCATGGAGGCCCTTTTGGGCACAGGGACCTCTGCATGGGATCTAGTGGGTAAGTATGGCAGTACCTTAGATAGGCCTCAGTGACCAAGGCTGTCGTCTGGCTCATGCCTTAGCTGTGTTAAGTGTGGAAAACGTGCTGGTCCTCAGGCTGGGCCCACAGCCTAGCTTTCGCTTCTGTGAGAGTGCTGTCCCGAGTCTCCTCCTGGAGCCAGTCGTCCGCACGGTGCCTTCTGGCACTGCAGTTCTCTTTCAGTCAAGGAGGCCGTGCGACTGGCAGAGGGAGTCTGCGCAGCACTGCCTTCGCGAGGCTCTTTGACGACTGGGGCACTCAACCCAGGCAAGCCAGAGAGCAGTACGTTGCCCTTGCTATGAATGTGAAGAGCTTTCTCCAGGGGCCTGTTTAGGCTAAGGTTCCTCAGAAGCCAGGAGCCGCCCTTCCGGCACGGAGAGAAGTCATCCTGCGAAATTGGCGAACGAGCTCCTATCCTGTGTGCCCCCAGGAGCGTCGCAGAGTTAAGGCACTCCGTGGTGGAGTATGGCCTCATGGAAACCACTGCACACCCAACTCCCCCGACGTGAAACACTGGAACTTCACCTTGAGGCCTGAGGTCACCTTTCGTTTGGCCGGAGCCGAACATGTGGTGCCGTGGGAGGGGTTTCTAGAAAGGTATTGCCAGCACGGTTTTCGCTTTGGGAGAACACGCAGCCTCGGCCCACAACGACAGTCCTGCCGTGCAGAGACGTCGGGCCGCTAGTGCTGTTCAAGGCAGCTTTGAAGCCAAGCGCAAGGCGCCTCCAAACGGGGAGAAAGCGTCCTCTCCCCTCCGCGTCCCACGTTCAAGCTGAATGACGCAGCATGTTTCTCGGAAGGCTCTGCCGAGCTATCCAGTACAAGGGAGAGAGTGCCTGCCTCTGCTGAGAAAGGTTTTGACGTGGGGATTGCTGGACAGGCGGAAGAGCGTTCCCCAGGCCGTGCAAAGTTTAGGCCTTGGTGATTCTGGATGGTCCCAAGGGTCCAGAATTGTCCCTGGGAAAGCTGTCCTTTTCCCCTCTTTTTCCGGCTGGAAGCACACCTCTGGCATCCGACTGCCGTTCGGCGACGTCCTGGGGGAGACGCCCTGGTTTCACTTGTGGCGCACACTGGTGTTTCTCAGAAGAGCCCAAATTCCTCCCTGCGGGTGGGTGGGGGGCTTGGCACACCAGCATGGAATGTAAGGCTGTTTAGAACTGCGTACCTTGAGGCCGTGTGAAGGCCGCGCGAACGAGAGCTTTCGAGCGAACAGGGCAGCGCTTCGCCATCACCGTTGCACATTCACGGAGCTTAGTCAAACGAACGCATTTACTTCCTGGGGCTCAAACACAGCCGAGGAGTCGGAAGGCATACAGTGAGTGCCCTTTGACAGTTGTTACAACGAACGTGAGTGCACAGTGTCTCGTGAAATACCTTCCACGGTTGAAGCATTCCGTTAACGCGAGCCCCTCCGCTCCCTCTGGCACTCCGAGGTGTTACTGTCGGGGGAAATCTGGACTCTTGCTTGAGGCCGGGGTGGGGCGGGGGGACTCACAGTTCTTCTGCCGGCGAGCTCCAGAGCGCTCCTGCTGAAGCCCCCAGCAAGGAACTGAGAGCGGCAGGCCTCACACGAGTCGACTCAGACTTCTTCTGTCACGAGTACACTCAGACTTCTTATGTGAGGCCTTCCGGCAGCAAAGAGAAGGTGCGCGCGAGGAGTGTGCTTCAGGCAGCTTAGGACCCGCCACTGTCTCGTCCACCACGGAGGGGAATCAGGTTTGGCCAGGGTCGCCCAGCTTCATACCTGAGCTCCTACAGGTATCCTCAGTGGTTTCTCATTACCTCAAGGAAACACAACGGGAGGAACAGGGCCCTTCCGTGGAGGCCCTTCTGGGCACAGGGACCTCTGCGTGGGATCTACTGGGTAAGTATGGCAGTACCTGAGGTAGGCCTCAGTGACCAAGGCTCTCTGGCTCACGCCTAGCTGTGTAGAGAAGTGTGGCAAACGTACGTACGGCTCCTCAGGCTGGGCCCACAGCCTAGCTTTCGCTTCTGTGAGAGTGCTGTCCCGAGTCTCTTCCTGGAGCCAGTCGTCAGCGCGGTGCCTTTTGGCACTGCAGTTCTCTTTCAGTCAAGGAGGCCGTTCGACTGACTGGCAAAGGGAGTCCGCCCAGCGCTGCTTTCGCCAGTCTCTCTGACGACTGGGCCACTCAACCCGGGCAACCCAGAGAGGAGTACACTGCCCTAGCTATGACTGTGAAGAGCTGTCTCCAGGGGCCTGCTTACGCTCAGGTTCCTCAGAAGCCAGAGGCCGCCGTTCCGGCACGGAGAGAGGTCATCATGCGAAACTGGCGAGCGGGCTCCTACCCTGTGTGTCCCCAGGAGCGTCGCCGGGTTAAGGCACTCCGTGGTGGAGTATGGCCTCATTGGAGACCCCCTGCACGCCCAACTCCCCTGACGTGAAACACTGGAACTTCACCTTGAGGCCTGAGGTCACCTTTCGTTCGGCCGGAGCCGGACCTGGGGTGCCGTGGGAGGAGTTCCTAGAAAGGGATTGCCAGCACGGTTTTCGCTTTGGGAGAACACGCAGCCTCGGCCCACAACGACAGTCCTGCCGTGCAGAGACGTCGGGCCGCTAGTGCTGTTCAAGGCAGCTTTGAAGCCAAGCGCAAGGCGCCTCCAAACGGGGAGAAAGCGTCCTCTCCCCTCCGCGTCCCACGTTCAAGCTGAATGACGCAGCATGTTTCTCGGAAGGCTCTGCCGAGCTATCTAGTACAAGGGAGAGAGTGCCTGCCTCTGCTGAGAAAGGTTTTGACGTGGGGATTGCTGGACAGGCGGCAGAGCGTTCCCCAGGCCGTGCGAAGTTTAGGCTTTGGTGACTCTGGAGGGTCCCAAGGGTCCAGAATTGTGCCTGGGAAAGCTGTCCTCTTTTTCTTTCTCCGGCTGGAAGTAAACAGCTGGCAACCGACTGCCGTACGCAGACGTCCTGGGGGAGCCCCCCGGTTTCATTCGGGACGCACATTGGTGTCTCACAGAAGAGCCCAAATTCCTAATTGGGGGCACACCAGCGTGGAATGTAAGGCTGTTTAGAACTGCGTACCCTGAGGCCGTTGGAAGGCCGTACAAACGAGAGCTTTCGAGGGAACAGGGCAGCGCTTCGCCATCATCGTTGCACGTTCACGGAGCTTAATCAAACGAACGCATTTACTTCCTGGGGCTCAAACGCAACAGAGGAGTTGGAAGGCATACAGTGCCCTTTGACAGTTGTTACAACGAACGTGAGTGCACAGTGTCTCGTGAAATAAATCCCTAGCACTGTTGAAGCATTCCGTTAACGCGTGCTTCTTCGCTCCTCTGGCACTCCGAGGTGTTACTGACGGGGGAAATCTGGACTTTTGCTTGAGGCCGGGGTGGGGCGGGGGGGCTCACAATTCTTTTGTCGGCGAGCTCCAGAGTGCTCTTGCTGAAGGTCCCAGCAAGGAACTGAGAGCAGCAGGCCTCACACGAGTACACTCAGACGGCTTCCGTCACGAGTACACTCAGGCCTCTTATGTGAGGCCTTCCGGCAGCAAAGAGAAGGTGGGCGCGAGGAGTGTGCTTCAGGCAGCTTAGCACTCGCCACTGTCTCGTCTACCACGGAGGGGAATAAGGTTTGCCCAGGGTCGCCCAGTTTCAAAGCTGAGCTCACGTAGTTATCCTCAGTGGTTTCTGATTACCTCAAGGAAACACACGGGAGGAACAAGGCCCTTCCATGGAGGCCCTTTTGGGCACAGGGACCTCTGCATGGGATCTAGTGGGTAAGTATGGCAGTACCTTAGATAGGCCTCAGTGACCAAGGCTGTCGTCTGGCTCATGCCTTAGCTGTGTTAAGTGTGGAAAACGTGCTGGTCCTCAGGCTGGGCCCACAGCCTAGCTTTCGCTTCTGTGAGAGTGCTGTCCCGAGTCTCCTCCTGGAGCCAGTCGTCCGCACGGTGCCTTCTGGCACTGCAGTTCTCTTTCAGTCAAGGAGGCCGTGCGACTGGCAGAGGGAGTCTGCGCAGCACTGCCTTCGCGAGGCTCTTTGACGACTGGGGCACTCAACCCAGGCAAGCCAGAGAGCAGTACGTTGCCCTTGCTATGAATGTGAAGAGCTTTCTCCAGGGGCCTGTTTAGGCTAAGGTTCCTCAGAAGCCAGGAGCCGCCCTTCCGGCACGGAGAGAAGTCATCCTGCGAAATTGGCGAACGAGCTCCTATCCTGTGTGCCCCCAGGAGCGTCGCAGAGTTAAGGCACTCCGTGGTGGAGTATGGCCTCATGGAAACCACTGCACACCCAACTCCCCCGACGTGAAACACTGGAACTTCACCTTGAGGCCTGAGGTCACCTTTCGTTTGGCCGGAGCCGAACATGTGGTGCCGTGGGAGGGGTTTCTAGAAAGGTATTGCCAGCACGGTTTTCGCTTTGGGAGAACACGCAGCCTCGGCCCACAACGACAGTCCTGCCGTGCAGAGACGTCGGGCCGCTAGTGCTGTTCAAGGCAGCTTTGAAGCCAAGCGCAAGGCGCCTCCAAACGGGGAGAAAGCGTCCTCTCCCCTCCGCGTCCCACGTTCAAGCTGAATGACGCAGCATGTTTCTCGGAAGGCTCTGCCGAGCTATCCAGTACAAGGGAGAGAGTGCCTGCCTCTGCTGAGAAAGGTTTTGACGTGGGGATTGCTGGACAGGCGGCAGAGCGTTCCCCAGGCCGTGCAAAGTTTAGGCCTTGGTGATTCTGGATGGTCCCAAGGGTCCAGAATTGTCCCTGGGAAAGCTGTCCTTTTCCCCTCTTTTTCCGGCTGGAAGCACACCTCTGGCATCCGACTGCCGTTCGGCGACGTCCTGGGGGAGACGCCCTGGTTTCACTTGTGGCGCACACTGGTGTTTCTCAGAAGAGCCCAAATTCCTCCCTGCGGGTGGGTGGGGGGCTTGGCACACCAGCATGGAATGTAAGGCTGTTTAGAACTGCGTACCTTGAGGCCGTGTGAAGGCCGCGCGAACGAGAGCTTTCGAGCGAACAGGGCAGCGCTTCGCCATCACCGTCGCACATTCACGGAGCTTAGTGGAACGAACGCATTTACTTCCTGCGGCTCAAACACAGCCGAGGAGTCGAAAGGCATACCGTGAGTGCCCTTTGACAGTCGTTACAACGAACGTGAGTGCACAGTGTCTCGTGAAATACCTTCCACGGTTGAAGCATTCCGTTAACGCGAGCCCCTCCGCTCCCTCTGGCACTCCGAGGTGTTACTGTCGGGGGAAATCTGGACTCTTGCTTGAGGCCGGGGTGGGGCGGGGGGACTCACAGTTCTTCTGCCGGCGAGCTCCAGAGCGCTCCTGCTGAAGCCCCCAGCAAGGAACTGAGAGCGGCAGGCCTCACACGAGTCAACTCAGACTTCTTCTGTCACGAGTACACTCAGACTTCTTATGTGAGGCCTTCCGGCAGCAAAGAGAAGGTGCGCGCGAGGAGTGTCCTTCAGGCAGCTTAGGACCCGCCACTATCTCGTCCACCACGGAGGGGAATCAGGTTTGACCAGGGTCGCCCAGCTTCATACCTGAGCTCCTACAGGTATCCTCAGTGGTTCCTCATTACCTCAAGGAAACACAACGGGAGGAACAGGGCCCTTCCGTGGAGGCCCTTCTGGGCACAGGGACCTCTGCGTGGGATCTACTGGGTAAGTATGGCAGTACCTGAGGTAGGCCTCCGTGACCAAGGCTCTCTGGCTCACGCCTAGCTGTGTAGAGAAGTGTGGCAAACGTACGTACTGCTCCCCAGGCTGGGCCCACAGCCTAGCTTTCGCTTCTGTGAGAGTGCTGTCCCGAGTCTCTTCCTGGAGCCAGTCGTCAGTGCGGTGCCTTTCAGCACTGCAGTTCTCTTTCGGTCAAGGAGGCCGTTCGACTGACTGGCAAAGGGAGTCCGCCCAGCGCTGCTTTCGCCAGTCTCTCTGACGACTGGGCCACTCAACCCGGGCAACCCAGAGAGGAGTACACTGCCCTAGCTATGAATGTGAAGAGCTGTCTCCAGGGGCCTGCCTGCGCTAAGGTTCCTCAGAAGCCAGAGGCCGCCGTTCCGGCACGGAGAGAGGTCATCATGGAAAACTGGTGAACGGGCTCCTACCCTGTGTGTCCCCAGGAGCGTCGCAGGGTTAAGGCACTCCGTGGTGGAGTCTGGCCTCATTGGAGACCCCTGCACGCCCAACTCCCCTGACGTGAGACACTGGAACTTCACCTTGAGGCCTGAGGTCACCTTTCGTTCGGCCGGAGCCGAACCTGGGGTGCCGTGGGAGGAGCTCCTAGAAAGGGATTGCCAGCACGGTTTTCGCTTTGGGAGAACACGCAGCCTCGGGCCCACAATGACAGTCCTGCCGTGCAGAGACGTCGGGCCGCTAGTGCTGTTCAAGGCAGCTTTGAAGCCAAGCGCAAGGCGCCTCCGAACGGGGAGAAAGCGTCCTCTCCCCTCCGCGTCCCACGTTCAAGCTGAATGACGCAGCATGTTTCTCGGAAGGCTCTGCCGAGCTATCCAGCACAAGGGAGAGAGTGCCTGCCTCTGCTGAGAAAGGTTTTGACGTGGGGATTGCTGGACAGGCGGCAGAGCGTTCCCCAGGCCGTGCGAAGTTTAGGCCTTGGTGATTCTGGATGGTCCCAAGGGTCCAGAATTGTCCCTGGGAAAGCTGTCCTTTTCCCTCTTTTTCCGGCTGGAAGTACACCTCTGGCATCCGACTGCCGTTCGGCGACGTCCTGGGGGAGGCGCCCTGGTTTCACTTGTGGCGCACACTGGTGTTTCCCAGAAGAGCCCAAATTCCTCCCTGCGGGTGGGTGGGGGGCGTGGCACCCCAGCATGGAATGTAAGGCTGTTTAGAACTGCGTACCTTGAGGCCGTGTGAAGGCCGCGCGAGCGAGAGCTTTCGAGCGAACAGGGCAGCGCTTCGCCATCACCGTCGCACATTCACGGAGCTTAGTGGAACGAACGCATTTACTTCCTGGGGCTCAAACACAGCCGAGGAGTTGGAGGGCATACCGTGAGTGCCCTTTGACAGTCGTTACAACGAACGTGAGTGCACAGTGTCTCGTGAAATACCTTCCACGGTTGAAGCATTCCGTTAACGCGTGCCCCTCCGCTCCCTCTGGCACTCCGAGGTGTTACTGTCGGGGGAAATGTGGCCTCTTGCTTGAGGCCGGGGTGGGGCTGGGGGACTCACAGTTCTTCTGCCGGCGAGCTCCAGAGCGCTCCTGCTGAAGCTCCCAGCAAGGAACTGAGAGCGGCAGGCCTCACACGAGTCGACTCAGACTTCTTCTGTCACGAGTACACTCAGACTTCTTATGTGAGGCCTTCCGGCAGCAAAGAGAAGGTGCGCGCGAGGAGTGTGCTTCAGGCAGCTTAGGACCCGCCACTGTCTCGTCCACCACGGAGGGGAATCAGGTTTGGCCAGGGTCGCCCAGCTTCATACCTGAGCTCCTACAGGTATCCTCAGTGGTTTCTCATTACCTCAAGGAAACACAACGGGAGGAACAGGGCCCTTCCGTGGAGGCCCTTCTGGGCACAGGGACCTCTCTGCGTGGGATCTACTGGGTAAGTATGGCAGTACCTGAGGTAGGCCTCAGTGACCAAGGCTCTCTGGCTCACGCCTAGCTGTGTAGAGAAGTGTGGCAAACGTACGTACTGCTCCCCAGGCTGGGCCCACAGCCTAGCTTTCGCTTCTGTGAGAGTGCTGTCCCGAGTCTCTTCCTGGAGCCAGTCGTCAGCGCGGTGCCTTTCGGCACTGCAGTTCTCTTTCGGTCAAGGAGGCCGTTCGACTGACTGGCAAAGGGAGTCCGCCCAGCGCTGCTTTCGCCAGTCTCTCTGACGACTGGGCCACTCAACCCGGGCAACCCAGAGAGGAGTACACTGCCCTAGCTATGAATGTGAAGAGCTGTCTCCAGGGGCCTGCCTGCGCTAAGGTTCCTCAGAAGCCAGAGGCCGCCGTTCCGGCACGGAGAGAGGTCATCATGGGAAACTGGTGAACGGGCTCCTACCCTGTGTGTCCCCAGGAGCGTCGCAGGGTTAAGGCACTCCGTGGTGGAGTCTGGCCTCATTGGAGACCCCTGCACGCCCAACTCCCCTGACGTGAGACACTGGAACTTCACCTTGAGGCCTGAGGTCACCTTTCGTTCGGCCGGAGCCGAACCTGGGGTGCCGTGGGAGGAGCTCCTAGAAAGGGATTGCCAGCACGGTTTTCGCTTTGGGAGAACACGCAGCCTCGGGCCCACAACGACAGTCCTGCCGTGCAGAGACGTCGGGCCGCTAGTGCTGTTCAAGGCAGCTTTGAAGCCAAGCGCAAGGCGCCTCCGAACGGGGAGAAAGCGTCCTCTCCCCTCCGCGTCCCACGTTCAAGCTGAATGACGCAGCATGTTTCTCGGAAGGCTCTGCCGAGCTATCCAGCACAAGGGAGAGAGTGCCTGCCTCTGCTGAGAAAGGTTTTGACGTGGGGATTGCTGGACAGGCGGCAGAGCGTTCCCCAGGCCGTGCGAAGTTTAGGCCTTGGTGATTCTGGATGGTCCCAAGGGTCCAGAATTGTCCCTGGGAAAGCTGTCCTTTTCCCTCTTTTTCCGGCTGGAAGTACACCTCTGGCATCCGACTGCCGTTCGGCGACGTCCTGGGGGAGGCGCCCTGGTTTCACTTGTGGCGCACACTGGTGTTTCCCAGAAGAGCCCAAATTCCTCCCTGCGGGTGGGTGGGGGGCGTGGCACCCCAGCATGGAATGTAAGGCTGTTTAGAACTGCGTACCTTGAGGCCCTGTGAAGGCCGCGCGAGCGAGAGCTTTCGAGCGAACAGGGCAGCGCTTCGCCATCACCGTCGCACATTCACGGAGCTTAGTGGAACGAACGCATTTACTTCCTGGGGCTCAAACACAGCCGAGGAGTTGGAGGGCATACCGTGAGTGCCCTTTGACAGTCGTTACAACGAACGTGAGTGCACAGTGTCTCGTGAAATACCTTCCACGGTTGAAGCATTCCGTTAACGCGTGCCCCTCCGCTCCCTCTGGCACTCCGAGGTGTTACTGTCGGGGGAAATGTGGCCTCTTGCTTGAGGCCGGGGTGGGGCGGGGGGACTCACAGTTCTTCTGCCGGCGAGCTCCAGAGCGCTCCTGCTGAAGCCCCCAGCAAGGAACTGAGAGCGGCAGGCCTCACACGAGTCGACTCAGACTTCTTCTGTCACGAGTACACTCAGACTTCTTATGTGAGGCCTTCCGGCAGCAAAGAGAAGGTGCGCGCGAGGAGTGTGCTTCAGGCAGCTTAGGACCCGCCACTGTCTCGTCCACCACGGAGGGGAATCAGGTTTGGCCAGGGTCGCCCAGCTTCATACCTGAGCTCCTACAGGTATCCTCAGTGGTTTCTCATTACCTCAAGGAAACACTAACGGGAGGAACAGGGCCCTTCCGTGGAGGCCCTTCTGGGCACAGGGACCTCTCTGCGTGGGATCTACTGGGTAAGTATGGCAGTACCTGAGGTAGGCCTCAGTGACCAAGGCTCTCTGGCTCACGCCTAGCTGTGTAGAGAAGTGTGGCAAACGTACGTACTGCTCCCCAGGCTGGGCCCACAGCCTAGCTTTCGCTTCTGTGAGAGTGCTGTCCCGAGTCTCTTCCTGGAGCCAGTCGTCAGCGCGGTGCCTTTCGGCACTGCAGTTCTCTTTCGGTCAAGGAGGCCGTTCGACTGACTGGCAAAGGGAGTCCGCCCAGCGCTGCTTTCGCCAGTCTCTCTGACGACTGGGCCACTCAACCCGGGCAACCCAGAGAGGAGTACACTGCCCTAGCTATGAATGTGAAGAGCTGTCTCCAGGGGCCTGCCTGCGCTAAGGTTCCTCAGAAGCCAGAGGCCGCCGTTCCGGCACGGAGAGAGGTCATCATGGGAAACTGGTGAACGGGCTCCTACCCTGTGTGTCCCCAGGAGCGTCGCAGGGTTAAGGCACTCCGTGGTGGAGTCTGGCCTCATTGGAGACCCCTGCACGCCCAACTCCCCTGACGTGAGACACTGGAACTTCACCTTGAGGCCTGAGGTCACCTTTCGTTCGGCCGGAGCCGAACCTGGGGTGCCGTGGGAGGAGCTCCTAGAAAGGGATTGCCAGCACGGTTTTCGCTTTGGGAGAACACGCAGCCTCGGGCCCACAACGACAGTCCTGCCGTGCAGAGACGTCGGGCCGCTAGTGCTGTTCAAGGCAGCTTTGAAGCCAAGCGCAAGGCGCCTCCGAACGGGGAGAAAGCGTCCTCTCCCCTCCGCGTCCCACGTTCAAGCTGAATGACGCAGCATGTTTCTCGGAAGGCTCTGCCGAGCTATCCAGCACAAGGGAGAGAGTGCCTGCCTCTGCTGAGAAAGGTTTTGACGTGGGGATTGCTGGACAGGCGGCAGAGCGTTCCCCAGGCCGTGCGAAGTTTAGGCCTTGGTGATTCTGGATGGTCCCAAGGGTCCAGAATTGTCCCTGGGAAAGCTGTCCTTTTCCCTCTTTTTCCGGCTGGAAGTACACCTCTGGCATCCGACTGCCGTTCGGCGACGTCCTGGGGGAGGCGCCCTGGTTTCACTTGTGGCGCACACTGGTGTTTCCCAGAAGAGCCCAAATTCCTCCCTGCGGGTGGGTGGGGGGCGTGGCACCCCAGCATGGAATGTAAGGCTGTTTAGAACTGCGTACCTTGAGGCCGTGTGAAGGCCGCGCGAGCGAGAGCTTTCGAGCGAACAGGGCAGCGCTTCGCCATCACCGTCGCACATTCACGGAGCTTAGTGGAACGAACGCATTTACTCCTGGGGCTCAAACACAGCCGAGGAGTTGGAGGGCATACCGTGAGTGCCCTTTGACAGTCGTTACAACGAACGTGAGTGCACAGTGTCTCGTGAAATACCTTCCACGGTTGAAGCATTCCGTTAACGCGTGCCCCTCCGCTCCCTCTGGCACTCCGAGGTGTTACTGTCGGGGGAAATGTGGACTCTTGCTTGAGGCCGGGGTGGGGCGGGGGGACTCACAGTTCTTCTGCCGGCGAGCTCCAGAGCGCTCCTGCTGAAGCCCCCAGCAAGGAACTGAGAGCGGCAGGCCTCACACGAGTCGACTCAGACTTCTTCTGTCACGAGTACACTCAGACTTCTTATGTGAGGCCTTCCGGCAGCAAAGAGAAGGTGCGCGCGAGGAGTGTGCTTCAGGCAGCTTAGGACCCGCCACTGTCTCGTCCACCACGGAGGGGAATCAGGTTTGGCCAGGGTCGCCCAGCTTCATACCTGAGCTCCTACAGGTATCCTCAGTGGTTTCTCATTACCTCAAGGAAACACTAACGGGAGGAACAGGGCCCTTCCGTGGAGGCCCTTCTGGGCACAGGGACCTCTCTGCGTGGGATCTACTGGGTAAGTATGGCAGTACCTGAGGTAGGCCTCAGTGACCAAGGCTCTCTGGCTCACGCCTAGCTGTGTAGAGAAGTGTGGCAAACGTACGTACTGCTCCCCAGGCTGGGCCCACAGCCTAGCTTTCGCTTCTGTGAGAGTGCTGTCCCGAGTCTCTTCCTGGAGCCAGTCGTCAGCGCGGTGCCTTTCGGCACTGCAGTTCTCTTTCGGTCAAGGAGGCCGTTCGACTGACTGGCAAAGGGAGTCCGCCCAGCGCTGCTTTCGCCAGTCTCTCTGACGACTGGGCCACTCAACCCGGGCAACCCAGAGAGGAGTACACTGCCCTAGCTATGAATGTGAAGAGCTGTCTCCAGGGGCCTGCCTGCGCTAAGGTTCCTCAGAAGCCAGAGGCCGCCGTTCCGGCACGGAGAGAGGTCATCATGGGAAACTGGTGAACGGGCTCCTACCCTGTGTGTCCCCAGGAGCGTCGCAGGGTTAAGGCACTCCGTGGTGGAGTCTGGCCTCATTGGAGACCCCTGCACGCCCAACTCCCCTGACGTGAGACACTGGAACTTCACCTTGAGGCCTGAGGTCACCTTTCGTTCGGCCGGAGCCGAACCTGGGGTGCCGTGGGAGGAGCTCCTAGAAAGGGATTGCCAGCACGGTTTTCGCTTTGGGAGAACACGCAGCCTCGGGCCCACAACGACAGTCCTGCCGTGCAGAGACGTCGGGCCGCTAGTGCTGTTCAAGGCAGCTTTGAAGCCAAGCGCAAGGCGCCTCCGAACGGGGAGAAAGCGTCCTCTCCCCTCCGCGTCCCACGTTCAAGCTGAATGACGCAGCATGTTTCTCGGAAGGCTCTGCCGAGCTATCCAGCACAAGGGAGAGAGTGCCTGCCTCTGCTGAGAAAGGTTTTGACGTGGGGATTGCTGGACAGGCGGCAGAGCGTTCCCCAGGCCGTGCGAAGTTTAGGCCTTGGTGATTCTGGATGGTCCCAAGGGTCCAGAATTGTCCCTGGGAAAGCTGTCCTTTTCCCTCTTTTTCCGGCTGGAAGTACACCTCTGGCATCCGACTGCCGTTCGGCGACGTCCTGGGGGAGGCGCCCTGGTTTCACTTGTGGCGCACACTGGTGTTTCCCAGAAGAGCCCAAATTCCTCCCTGCGGGTGGGTGGGGGGCGTGGCACCCCAGCATGGAATGTAAGGCTGTTTAGAACTGCGTACCTTGAGGCCGTGTGAAGGCCGCGCGAGCGAGAGCTTTCGAGCGAACAGGGCAGCGCTTCGCCATCACCGTCGCACATTCACGGAGCTTAGTGGAACGAACGCATTTACTCCTGGGGCTCAAACACAGCCGAGGAGTTGGAGGGCATACCGTGAGTGCCCTTTGACAGTCGTTACAACGAACGTGAGTGCACAGTGTCTCGTGAAATACCTTCCACGGTTGAAGCATTCCGTTAACGCGTGCCCCTCCGCTCCCTCTGGCACTCCGAGGTGTTACTGTCGGGGGAAATGTGGACTCTTGCTTGAGGCCGGGGTGGGGCGGGGGGACTCACAGTTCTTCTGCCGGCGAGCTCCAGAGCGCTCCTGCTGAAGCCCCCAGCAAGGAACTGAGAGCGGCAGGCCTCACACGAGTCGACTCAGACTTCTTCTGTCACGAGTACACTCAGACTTCTTATGTGAGGCCTTCCGGCAGCAAAGAGAAGGTGCGCGCGAGGAGTGTGCTTCAGGCAGCTTAGGACCCGCCACTGTCTCGTCCACCACGGAGGGGAATCAGGTTTGGCCAGGGTCGCCCAGCTTCATACCTGAGCTCCTACAGGTATCCTCAGTGGTTCCTCATTACCTCAAGGAAACACAACGGGAGGAACAGGGCCCTTCCGTGGAGGCCCTTCTGGGCACAGGGACCTCTCTGCGTGGGATCTACTGGGTAAGTATGGCAGTACCTGAGGTAGGCCTCAGTGACCAAGGCTCTCTGGCTCACGCCTAGCTGTGTAGAGAAGTGTGGCAAACGTACGTACTGCTCCCCAGGCTGGGCCCACAGCCTAGCTTTCGCTTCTGTGAGAGTGCTGTCCCGAGTCTCTTCCTGGAGCCAGTCGTCAGTGCGGTGCCTTTCAGCACTGCAGTTCTCTTTCGGTCAAGGAGGCCGTTCGACTGACTGGCAAAGGGAGTCCGCCCAGCGCTGCTTTCGCCAGTCTCTCTGACGACTGGGCCACTCAACCCGGGCAACCCAGAGAGGAGTACACTGCCCTAGCTATGAATGTGAAGAGCTGTCTCCAGGGGCCTGCCTGCGCTAAGGTTCCTCAGAAGCCAGAGGCCGCCGTTCCGGCACGGAGAGAGGTCATCATGGAAAACTGGTGAACGGGCTCCTACCCTGTGTGTCCCCAGGAGCGTCGCAGGGTTAAGGCACTCCGTGGTGGAGTCTGGCCTCATTGGAGACCCCTGCACGCCCAACTCCCCTGACGTGAGACACTGGAACTTCACCTTGAGGCCTGAGGTCACCTTTCGTTCGGCCGGAGCCGAACCTGGGGTGCCGTGGGAGGAGCTCCTAGAAAGGGATTGCCAGCACGGTTTTCGCTTTGGGAGAACACGCAGCCTCGGGCCCACAATGACAGTCCTGCCGTGCAGAGACGTCGGGCCGCTAGTGCTGTTCAAGGCAGCTTTGAAGCCAAGCGCAAGGCGCCTCCGAACGGGGAGAAAGCGTCCTCTCCCCTCCGCGTCCCACGTTCAAGCTGAATGACGCAGCATGTTTCTCGGAAGGCTCTGCCGAGCTATCCAGCACAAGGGAGAGAGTGCCTGCCTCTGCTGAGAAAGGTTTTGACGTGGGGATTGCTGGACAGGCGGCAGAGCGTTCCCCAGGCCGTGCGAAGTTTAGGCCTTGGTGATTCTGGATGGTCCCAAGGGTCCAGAATTGTCCCTGGGAAAGCTGTCCTTTTCCCTCTTTTTCCGGCTGGAAGTACACCTCTGGCATCCGACTGCCGTTCGGCGACGTCCTGGGGGAGGCGCCCTGGTTTCACTTGTGGCGCACACTGGTGTTTCCCAGAAGAGCCCAAATTCCTCCCTGCGGGTGGGTGGGGGGCGTGGCACCCCAGCATGGAATGTAAGGCTGTTTAGAACTGCGTACCTTGAGGCCGTGTGAAGGCCGCGCGAGCGAGAGCTTTCGAGCGAACAGGGCAGCGCTTCGCCATCACCGTCGCACATTCACGGAGCTTAGTGGAACGAACGCATTTACTTCCTGGGGCTCAAACACAGCCGAGGAGTTGGAGGGCATACCGTGAGTGCCCTTTGACAGTCGTTACAACGAACGTGAGTGCACAGTGTCTCGTGAAATACCTTCCACGGTTGAAGCATTCCGTTAACGCGTGCCCCTCCGCTCCCTCTGGCACTCCGAGGTGTTACTGTCGGGGGAAATGTGGCCTCTTGCTTGAGGCCGGGGTGGGGCGGGGGGACTCACAGTTCTTCTGCCGGCGAGCTCCAGAGCGCTCCTGCTGAAGCCCCCAGCAAGGAACTGAGAGCGGCAGGCCTCACACGAGTCGACTCAGACTTCTTCTGTCACGAGTACACTCAGACTTCTTATGTGAGGCCTTCCGGCAGCAAAGAGAAGGTGCGCGCGAGGAGTGTGCTTCAGGCAGCTTAGGACCCGCCACTGTCTCGTCCACCACGGAGGGGAATCAGGTTTGGCCAGGGTCGCCCAGCTTCATACCTGAGCTCCTACAGGTATCCTCAGTGGTTTCTCATTACCTCAAGGAAACACAACGGGAGGAACAGGGCCCTTCCGTGGAGGCCCTTCTGGGCACAGGGACCTCTCTGCGTGGGATCTACTGGGTAAGTATGGCAGTACCTGAGGTAGGCCTCAGTGACCAAGGCTCTCTGGCTCACGCCTAGCTGTGTAGAGAAGTGTGGCAAACGTACGTACTGCTCCCCAGGCTGGGCCCACAGCCTAGCTTTCGCTTCTGTGAGAGTGCTGTCCCGAGTCTCTTCCTGGAGCCAGTCGTCAGCGCGGTGCCTTTCGGCACTGCAGTTCTCTTTCGGTCAAGGAGGCCGTTCGACTGACTGGCAAAGGGAGTCCGCCCAGCGCTGCTTTCGCCAGTCTCTCTGACGACTGGGCCACTCAACCCGGGCAACCCAGAGAGGAGTACACTGCCCTAGCTATGAATGTGAAGAGCTGTCTCCAGGGGCCTGCCTGCGCTAAGGTTCCTCAGAAGCCAGAGGCCGCCGTTCCGGCACGGAGAGAGGTCATCATGGGAAACTGGTGAACGGGCTCCTACCCTGTGTGTCCCCAGGAGCGTCGCAGGGTTAAGGCACTCCGTGGTGGAGTCTGGCCTCATTGGAGACCCCTGCACGCCCAACTCCCCTGACGTGAGACACTGGAACTTCACCTTGAGGCCTGAGGTCACCTTTCGTTCGGCCGGAGCCGAACCTGGGGTGCCGTGGGAGGAGCTCCTAGAAAGGGATTGCCAGCACGGTTTTCGCTTTGGGAGAACACGCAGCCTCGGGCCCACAACGACAGTCCTGCCGTGCAGAGACGTCGGGCCGCTAGTGCTGTTCAAGGCAGCTTTGAAGCCAAGCGCAAGGCGCCTCCGAACGGGGAGAAAGCGTCCTCTCCCCTCCGCGTCCCACGTTCAAGCTGAATGACGCAGCATGTTTCTCGGAAGGCTCTGCCGAGCTATCCAGCACAAGGGAGAGAGTGCCTGCCTCTGCTGAGAAAGGTTTTGACGTGGGGATTGCTGGACAGGCGGCAGAGCGTTCCCCAGGCCGTGCGAAGTTTAGGCCTTGGTGATTCTGGATGGTCCCAAGGGTCCAGAATTGTCCCTGGGAAAGCTGTCCTTTTCCCTCTTTTTCCGGCTGGAAGTACACCTCTGGCATCCGACTGCCGTTCGGCGACGTCCTGGGGGAGGCGCCCTGGTTTCACTTGTGGCGCACACTGGTGTTTCCCAGAAGAGCCCAAATTCCTCCCTGCGGGTGGGTGGGGGGCGTGGCACCCCAGCATGGAATGTAAGGCTGTTTAGAACTGCGTACCTTGAGGCCGTGTGAAGGCCGCGCGAGCGAGAGCTTTCGAGCGAACAGGGCAGCGCTTCGCCATCACCGTCGCACATTCACGGAGCTTAGTGGAACGAACGCATTTACTTCCTGGGGCTCAAACACAGCCGAGGAGTTGGAGGGCATACCGTGAGTGCCCTTTGACAGTCGTTACAACGAACGTGAGTGCACAGTGTCTCGTGAAATACCTTCCACGGTTGAAGCATTCCGTTAACGCGTGCCCCTCCGCTCCCTCTGGCACTCCGAGGTGTTACTGTCGGGGGAAATGTGGACTCTTGCTTGAGGCCGGGGTGGGGCGGGGGGACTCACAGTTCTTCTGCCGGCGAGCTCCAGAGCGCTCCTGCTGAAGCCCCCAGCAAGGAACTGAGAGCGGCAGGCCTCACACGAGTCGACTCAGACTTCTTCTGTCACGAGTACACTCAGACTTCTTATGTGAGGCCTTCCGGCAGCAAAGAGAAGGTGCGCGCGAGGAGTGTGCTTCAGGCAGCTTAGGACCCGCCACTGTCTCGTCCACCACGGAGGGGAATCAGGTTTGGCCAGGGTCGCCCAGCTTCATACCTGAGCTCCTACAGGTATCCTCAGTGGTTTCTCATTACCTCAAGGAAACACTAACGGGAGGAACAGGGCCCTTCCGTGGAGGCCCTTCTGGGCACAGGGACCTCTCTGCGTGGGATCTACTGGGTAAGTATGGCAGTACCTGAGGTAGGCCTCAGTGACCAAGGCTCTCTGGCTCACGCCTAGCTGTGTAGAGAAGTGTGGCAAACGTACGTACTGCTCCCCAGGCTGGGCCCACAGCCTAGCTTTCGCTTCTGTGAGAGTGCTGTCCCGAGTCTCTTCCTGGAGCCAGTCGTCAGCGCGGTGCCTTTCGGCACTGCAGTTCTCTTTCGGTCAAGGAGGCCGTTCGACTGACTGGCAAAGGGAGTCCGCCCAGCGCTGCTTTCGCCAGTCTCTCTGACGACTGGGCCACTCAACCCGGGCAACCCAGAGAGGAGTACACTGCCCTAGCTATGAATGTGAAGAGCTGTCTCCAGGGGCCTGCCTGCGCTAAGGTTCCTCAGAAGCCAGAGGCCGCCGTTCCGGCACGGAGAGAGGTCATCATGGGAAACTGGTGAACGGGCTCCTACCCTGTGTGTCCCCAGGAGCGTCGCAGGGTTAAGGCACTCCGTGGTGGAGTCTGGCCTCATTGGAGACCCCTGCACGCCCAACTCCCCTGACGTGAGACACTGGAACTTCACCTTGAGGCCTGAGGTCACCTTTCGTTCGGCCGGAGCCGAACCTGGGGTGCCGTGGGAGGAGCTCCTAGAAAGGGATTGCCAGCACGGTTTTCGCTTTGGGAGAACACGCAGCCTCGGGCCCACAACGACAGTCCTGCCGTGCAGAGACGTCGGGCCGCTAGTGCTGTTCAAGGCAGCTTTGAAGCCAAGCGCAAGGCGCCTCCGAACGGGGAGAAAGCGTCCTCTCCCCTCCGCGTCCCACGTTCAAGCTGAATGACGCAGCATGTTTCTCGGAAGGCTCTGACGAGCTATCCAACACAAGGGAGAGAGTGCGTGCCTCTGCTGAGAAAGGTTTTGACGTGGGGATTGCTGGACAGGCGGCAGAGCGTTCCCCAGGCCGTGCGAAGTTTAGGCCTTGGTGATTCTGGATGGTCCCAAGGGTCCAGAATTGTCCCTGGGAAAGCTGTCCTTTTCCCTCTTTTTCCGGCTGGAAGTACACCTCTGGCATCCGACTGCCGTTCGGCGACGTCCTGGGGGAGGCGCCCTGGTTTCACTTGTGGCGCACACTGGTGTTTCCCAGAAGAGCCCAAATTCCTCCCTGCGGGTGGGTGGGGGGCGTGGCACCCCAGCATGGAATGTAAAGCTGTTTAGAACTGCGTACCTTGAGGCCCTGTGAAGGCCGCGCGAGCGAGAGCTTTCGAGCGAACAGGGCAGCGCTTCGCCATCACCGTCGCACATTCACGGAGCTTAGTGGAACGAACGCATTTACTTCCTGGGGCTCAAACACAGCCGAGGAGTTGGAGGGCATACCGTGAGTGCCCTTTGACAGTCGTTACAACGAACGTGAGTGCACAGTGTCTCGTGAAATACCTTCCACGGTTGAAGCATTCCGTTAATGCGTGCCCCTCCGCTCCCTCTGGCACTCCGAGGTGTTACTGTCGGGGGAAATGTGGCCTCTTGCTTGAGGCCGGGGTGGGGCGGGGGGACTCACAGTTCTTCTGCCGGCGAGCTCCAGAGCGCTCCTGCTGAAGCCCCCAGCAAGGAACTGAGAGCGGCAGGCCTCACACGAGTCGACTCAGACTTCTTCTGTCACGAGTACACTCAGACTTCTTATGTGAGGCCTTCCGGCAGCAAAGAGAAGGTGCGCGCGAGGAGTGTGCTTCAGGCAGCTTAGGACCCGCCACTGTCTCGTCCACCACGGAGGGGAATCAGGTTTGGCCAGGGTCGCCCAGCTTCATACCTGAGCTCCTACAGGTATCCTCAGTGGTTTCTCATTACCTCAAGGAAACACAACGGGAGGAACAGGGCCCTTCCGTGGAGGCCCTTCTGGGCACAGGGACCTCTCTGCGTGGGATCTACTGGGTAAGTATGGCAGTACCTGAGGTAGGCCTCAGTGACCAAGGCTCTCTGGCTCACGCCTAGCTGTGTAGAGAAGTGTGGCAAACGTACGTACTGCTCCCCAGGCTGGGCCCACAGCCTAGCTTTCGCTTCTGTGAGAGTGCTGTCCCGAGTCTCTTCCTGGAGCCAGTCGTCAGCGCGGTGCCTTTCGGCACTGCAGTTCTCTTTCGGTCAAGGAGGCCGTTCGACTGACTGGCAAAGGGAGTCCGCCCAGCGCTGCTTTCGCCAGTCTCTCTGACGACTGGGCCACTCAACCCGGGCAACCCAGAGAGGAGTACACTGCCCTAGCTATGAATGTGAAGAGCTGTCTCCAGGGGCCTGCCTGCGCTAAGGTTCCTCAGAAGCCAGAGGCCGCCGTTCCGGCACGGAGAGAGGTCATCATGGGAAACTGGTGAACGGGCTCCTACCCTGTGTGTCCCCAGGAGCGTCGCAGGGTTAAGGCACTCCGTGGTGGAGTCTGGCCTCATTGGAGACCCCTGCACGCCCAACTCCCCTGACGTGAGACACTGGAACTTCACCTTGAGGCCTGAGGTCACCTTTCGTTCGGCCGGAGCCGAACCTGGGGTGCCGTGGGAGGAGCTCCTAGAAAGGGATTGCCAGCACGGTTTTCGCTTTGGGAGAACACGCAGCCTCGGGCCCACAACGACAGTCCTGCCGTGCAGAGACGTCGGGCCGCTAGTGCTGTTCAAGGCAGCTTTGAAGCCAAGCGCAAGGCGCCTCCGAACGGGGAGAAAGCGTCCTCTCCCCTCCGCGTCCCACGTTCAAGCTGAATGACGCAGCATGTTTCTCGGAAGGCTCTGCCGAGCTATCCAGCACAAGGGAGAGAGTGCCTGCCTCTGCTGAGAAAGGTTTTGACGTGGGGATTGCTGGACAGGCGGCAGAGCGTTCCCCAGGCCGTGCGAAGTTTAGGCCTTGGTGATTCTGGATGGTCCCAAGGGTCCAGAATTGTCCCTGGGAAAGCTGTCCTTTTCCCTCTTTTTCCGGCTGGAAGTACACCTCTGGCATCCGACTGCCGTTCGGCGACGTCCTGGGGGAGGCGCCCTGGTTTCACTTGTGGCGCACACTGGTGTTTCCCAGAAGAGCCCAAATTCCTCCCTGCGGGTGGGTGGGGGGCGTGGCACCCCAGCATGGAATGTAAGGCTGTTTAGAACTGCGTACCTTGAGGCCCTGTGAAGGCCGCGCGAGCGAGAGCTTTCGAGCGAACAGGGCAGCGCTTCGCCATCACCGTCGCACATTCACGGAGCTTAGTGGAACGAACGCATTTACTTCCTGGGGCTCAAACACAGCCGAGGAGTTGGAGGGCATACCGTGAGTGCCCTTTGACAGTCGTTACAACGAACGTGAGTGCACAGTGTCTCGTGAAATACCTTCCACGGTTGAAGCATTCCGTTAACGCGTGCCCCTCCGCTCCCTCTGGCACTCCGAGGTGTTACTGTCGGGGGAAATGTGGACTCTTGCTTGAGGCCGGGGTGGGGCGGGGGGACTCACAGTTCTTCTGCCGGCGAGCTCCAGAGCGCTCCTGCTGAAGCCCCCAGCAAGGAACTGAGAGCGGCAGGCCTCACACGAGTCGACTCAGACTTCTTCTGTCACGAGTACACTCAGACTTCTTATGTGAGGCCTTCCGGCAGCAAAGAGAAGGTGCGCGCGAGGAGTGTGCTTCAGGCAGCTTAGGACCCGCCACTGTCTCGTCCACCACGGAGGGGAATCAGGTTTGGCCAGGGTCGCCCAGCTTCATACCTGAGCTCCTACAGGTATCCTCAGTGGTTCCTCATTACCTCAAGGAAACACAACGGGAGGAACAGGGCCCTTCCGTGGAGGCCCTTCTGGGCACAGGGACCTCTCTGCGTGGGATCTACTGGGTAAGTATGGCAGTACCTGAGGTAGGCCTCAGTGACCAAGGCTCTCTGGCTCACGCCTAGCTGTGTAGAGAAGTGTGGCAAACGTACGTACTGCTCCCCAGGCTGGGCCCACAGCCTAGCTTTCGCTTCTGTGAGAGTGCTGTCCCGAGTCTCTTCCTGGAGCCAGTCGTCAGCGCGGTGCCTTTCGGCACTGCAGTTCTCTTTCGGTCAAGGAGGCCGTTCGACTGACTGGCAAAGGGAGTCCGCCCAGCGCTGCTTTCGCCAGTCTCTCTGACGACTGGGCCACTCAACCCGGGCAACCCAGAGAGGAGTACACTGCCCTAGCTATGAATGTGAAGAGCTGTCTCCAGGGGCCTGCCTGCGCTAAGGTTCCTCAGAAGCCAGAGGCCGCCGTTCCGGCACGGAGAGAGGTCATCATGGGAAACTGGTGAACGGGCTCCTACCCTGTGTGTCCCCAGGAGCGTCGCAGGGTTAAGGCACTCCGTGGTGGAGTCTGGCCTCATTGGAGACCCCTGCACGCCCAACTCCCCTGACGTGAGACACTGGAACTTCACCTTGAGGCCTGAGGTCACCTTTCGTTCGGCCGGAGCCGAACCTGGGGTGCCGTGGGAGGAGCTCCTAGAAAGGGATTGCCAGCACGGTTTTCGCTTTGGGAGAACACGCAGCCTCGGGCCCACAACGACAGTCCTGCCGTGCAGAGACGTCGGGCCGCTAGTGCTGTTCAAGGCAGCTTTGAAGCCAAGCGCAAGGCGCCTCCGAACGGGGAGAAAGCGTCCTCTCCCCTCCGCGTCCCACGTTCAAGCTGAATGACGCAGCATGTTTCTCGGAAGGCTCTGCCGAGCTATCCAGCACAAGGGAGAGAGTGCCTGCCTCTGCTGAGAAAGGTTTTGACGTGGGGATTGCTGGACAGGCGGCAGAGCGTTCCCCAGGCCGTGCGAAGTTTAGGCCTTGGTGATTCTGGATGGTCCCAAGGGTCCAGAATTGTCCCTGGGAAAGCTGTCCTTTTCCCTCTTTTTCCGGCTGGAAGTACACCTCTGGCATCCGACTGCCGTTCGGCGACGTCCTGGGGGAGGCGCCCTGGTTTCACTTGTGGCGCACACTGGTGTTTCCCAGAAGAGCCCAAATTCCTCCCTGCGGGTGGGTGGGGGGCGTGGCACCCCAGCATGGAATGTAAGGCTGTTTAGAACTGCGTACCTTGAGGCCCTGTGAAGGCCGCGCGAGCGAGAGCTTTCGAGCGAACAGGGCAGCGCTTCGCCATCACCGTCGCACATTCACGGAGCTTAGTGGAACGAACGCATTTACTTCCTGGGGCTCAAACACAGCCGAGGAGTTGGAGGGCATACCGTGAGTGCCCTTTGACAGTCGTTACAACGAACGTGAGTGCACAGTGTCTCGTGAAATACCTTCCACGGTTGAAGCATTCCGTTAACGCGTGCCCCTCCGCTCCCTCTGGCACTCCGAGGTGTTACTGTCGGGGGAAATGTGGACTCTTGCTTGAGGCCGGGGTGGGGCGGGGGGACTCACAGTTCTTCTGCCGGCGAGCTCCAGAGCGCTCCTGCTGAAGCCCCCAGCAAGGAACTGAGAGCGGCAGGCCTCACACGAGTCGACTCAGACTTCTTCTGTCACGAGTACACTCAGACTTCTTATGTGAGGCCTTCCGGCAGCAAAGAGAAGGTGCGCGCGAGGAGTGTGCTTCAGGCAGCTTAGGACCCGCCACTGTCTCGTCCACCACGGAGGGGAATCAGGTTTGGCCAGGGTCGCCCAGCTTCATACCTGAGCTCCTACAGGTATCCTCAGTGGTTCCTCATTACCTCAAGGAAACACAACGGGAGGAACAGGGCCCTTCCGTGGAGGCCCTTCTGGGCACAGGGACCTCTCTGCGTGGGATCTACTGGGTAAGTATGGCAGTACCTGAGGTAGGCCTCAGTGACCAAGGCTCTCTGGCTCACGCCTAGCTGTGTAGAGAAGTGTGGCAAACGTACGTACTGCTCCCCAGGCTGGGCCCACAGCCTAGCTTTCGCTTCTGTGAGAGTGCTGTCCCGAGTCTCTTCCTGGAGCCAGTCGTCAGCGCGGTGCCTTTCGGCACTGCAGTTCTCTTTCGGTCAAGGAGGCCGTTCGACTGACTGGCAAAGGGAGTCCGCCCAGCGCTGCTTTCGCCAGTCTCTCTGACGACTGGGCCACTCAACCCGGGCAACCCAGAGAGGAGTACACTGCCCTAGCTATGAATGTGAAGAGCTGTCTCCAGGGTCCTGCCTGCGCTAAGGTTCCTCAGAAGCCAGAGGCCGCCGTTCCGGCACGGAGAGAGGTCATCATGGGAAACTGGTGAACGGGCTCCTACCCTGTGTGTCCCCAGGAGCGTCGCAGGGTTAAGGCACTCCGTGGTGGAGTCTGGCCTCATTGGAGACCCCTGCACGCCCAACTCCCCTGACGTGAGACACTGGAACTTCACCTTGAGGCCTGAGGTCACCTTTCGTTCGGCCGGAGCCGAACCTGGGGTGCCGTGGGAGGAGCTCCTAGAAAGGGATTGCCAGCACGGTTTTCGCTTTGGGAGAACACGCAGCCTCGGGCCCACAACGACAGTCCTGCCGTGCAGAGACGTCGGGCCGCTAGTGCTGTTCAAGGCAGCTTTGAAGCCAAGCGCAAGGCGCCTCCGAACGGGGAGAAAGCGTCCTCTCCCCTCCGCGTCCCACGTTCAAGCTGAATGACGCAGCATGTTTCTCGGAAGGCTCTGCCGAGCTATCCAGCACAAGGGAGAGAGTGCCTGCCTCTGCTGAGAAAGGTTTTGACGTGGGGATTGCTGGACAGGCGGCAGAGCGTTCCCCAGGCCGTGCGAAGTTTAGGCCTTGGTGATTCTGGATGGTCCCAAGGGTCCAGAATTGTCCCTGGGAAAGCTGTCCTTTTCCCTCTTTTTCCGGCTGGAAGTACACCTCTGGCATCCGACTGCCGTTCGGCGACGTCCTGGGGGAGGCGCCCTGGTTTCACTTGTGGCGCACACTGGTGTTTCCCAGAAGAGCCCAAATTCCTCCCTGCGGGTGGGTGGGGGGCGTGGCACCCCAGCATGGAATGTAAGGCTGTTTAGAACTGCGTACCTTGAGGCCGTGTGAAGGCCGCGCGAGCGAGAGCTTTCGAGCGAACAGGGCAGCGCTTCGCCATCACCGTCGCACATTCACGGAGCTTAGTGGAACGAACGCATTTACTTCCTGGGGCTCAAACACAGCCGAGGAGTTGGAGGGCATACCGTGAGTGCCCTTTGACAGTCGTTACAACGAACGTGAGTGCACAGTGTCTCGTGAAATACCTTCCACGGTTGAAGCATTCCGTTAACGCGTGCCCCTCCGCTCCCTCTGGCACTCCGAGGTGTTACTGTCGGGGGAAATGTGGACTCTTGCTTGAGGCCGGGGTGGGGCGGGGGGACTCACAGTTCTTCTGCCGGCGAGCTCCAGAGCGCTCCTGCTGAAGCTCCCAGCAAGGAACTGAGAGCGGCAGGCCTCACACGAGTCGACTCAGACTTCTTCTGTCACGAGTACACTCAGACTTCTTATGTGAGGCCTTCCGGCAGCAAAGAGAAGGTGCGCGCGAGGAGTGTGCTTCAGGCAGCTTAGGACCCGCCACTGTCTCGTCCACCACGGAGGGGAATCAGGTTTGGCCAGGGTCGCCCAGCTTCATACCTGAGCTCCTACAGGTATCCTCAGTGGTTTCTGATTACCTCAAGGAAACACAACGGGAGGAACAGGGCCCTTCCGTGGAGGCCCTTCTGGGCACAGGGACCTCTCTGCGTGGGATCTACTGGGTAAGTATGGCAGTACCTGAGGTAGGCCTCAGTGACCAAGGCTCTCTGGCTCACGCCTAGCTGTGTAGAGAAGTGTGGCAAACGTACGTACTGCTCCCCAGGCTGGGCCCACAGCCTAGCTTTCGCTTCTGTGAGAGTGCTGTCCCGAGTCTCTTCCTGGAGCCAGTCGTCAGCGCGGTGCCTTTCAGCACTGCAGTTCTCTTTCGGTCAAGGAGGCCGTTCGACTGACTGGCAAAGGGAGTCCGCCCAGCGCTGCTTTCGCCAGTCTCTCTGACGACTGGGCCACTCAACCCGGGCAACCCAGAGAGGAGTACACTGCCCTAGCTATGAATGTGAAGAGCTGTCTCCAGGGGCCTGCCTGCGCTAAGGTTCCTCAGAAGCCAGAGGCCGCCGTTCCGGCACGGAGAGAGGTCATCATGGGAAACTGGTGAACGGGCTCCTACCCTGTGTGTCCCCAGGAGCGTCGCAGGGTTAAGGCACTCCGTGGTGGAGTCTGGCCTCATTGGAGACCCCTGCACGCCCAACTCCCCTGACGTGAGACACTGGAACTTCACCTTGAGGCCTGAGGTCACCTTTCGTTCGGCCGGAGCCGAACCTGGGGTGCCGTGGGAGGAGCTCCTAGAAAGGGATTGCCAGCA
This sequence comes from Leucopleurus acutus, assembly GCF_964270905.1. Lineage (NCBI taxonomy): Eukaryota > Metazoa > Chordata > Mammalia > Artiodactyla > Delphinidae > Leucopleurus > Leucopleurus acutus. The sequence continues at coordinate 31,178,353 of NC_139155.1, forward strand.
CGGTTTTCGCTTTGGGAGAACACGCAGCCTCGGGCCCACAACGACAGTCCTGCCGTGCAGAGACGTCGGGCCGCTAGTGCTGTTCAAGGCAGCTTTGAAGCCAAGCGCAAGGCGCCTCCGAACGGGGAGAAAGCGTCCTCTCCCCTCCGCGTCCCACGTTCAAGCTGAATGACGCAGCATGTTTCTCGGAAGGCTCTGCCGAGCTATCCAGCACAAGGGAGAGAGTGCCTGCCTCTGCTGAGAAAGGTTTTGACGTGGGGATTGCTGGACAGGCGGCAGAGCGTTCCCCAGGCCGTGCGAAGTTTAGGCCTTGGTGATTCTGGATGGTCCCAAGGGTCCAGAATTGTCCCTGGGAAAGCTGTCCTTTTCCCTCTTTTTCCGGCTGGAAGTACACCTCTGGCATCCGACTGCCGTTCGGCGACGTCCTGGGGGAGGCGCCCTGGTTTCACTTGTGGCGCACACTGGTGTTTCCCAGAAGAGCCCAAATTCCTCCCTGCGGGTGGGTGGGGGGCGTGGCACCCCAGCATGGAATGTAAGGCTGTTTAGAACTGCGTACCTTGAGGCCGTGTGAAGGCCGCGCGAGCGAGAGCTTTCGAGCGAACAGGGCAGCGCTTCGCCATCACCGCCGCACATTCACGGAGCTTAGTGGAACGAACGCATTTACTTCCTGGGGCTCAAACACAGCCGAGGAGTTGGAGGGCATACCGTGAGTGCCCTTTGACAGTCGTTACAACGAACGTGAGTGCACAGTGTCTCGTGAAATACCTTCCACGGTTGAAGCATTCCGTTAACGCGTGCCCCTCCGCTCCCTCTGGCACTCCGAGGTGTTACTGTCGGGGGAAATGTGGACTCTTGCTTGAGGCCGGGGTGGGGCGGGGGGACTCACAGTTCTTCTGCCGGCGAGCTCCAGAGCGCTCCTGCTGAAGCTCCCAGCAAGGAACTGAGAGCGGCAGGCCTCACACGAGTCGACTCAGACTTCTTCTGTCACGAGTACACTCAGACTTCTTATGTGAGGCCTTCCGGCAGCAAAGAGAAGGTGCGCGCGAGGAGTGTGCTTCAGGCAGCTTAGGACCCGCCACTGTCTCGTCCACCACGGAGGGGAATCAGGTTTGGCCAGGGTCGCCCAGCTTCATACCTGAGCTCCTACAGGTATCCTCAGTGGTTCCTCATTACCTCAAGGAAACACAACGGGAGGAACAGGGCCCTTCCGTGGAGGCCCTTCTGGGCACAGGGACCTCTCTGCGTGGGATCTACTGGGTAAGTATGGCAGTACCTGAGGTAGGCCTCAGTGACCAAGGCTCTCTGGCTCACGCCTAGCTGTGTAGAGAAGTGTGGCAAACGTACGTACTGCTCCCCAGGCTGGGCCCACAGCCTAGCTTTCGCTTCTGTGAGAGTGCTGTCCCGAGTCTCTTCCTGGAGCCAGTCGTCAGTGCGGTGCCTTTCAGCACTGCAGTTCTCTTTCGGTCAAGGAGGCCGTTCGACTGACTGGCAAAGGGAGTCCGCCCAGCGCTGCTTTCGCCAGTCTCTCTGACGACTGGGCCACTCAACCCGGGCAACCCAGAGAGGAGTACACTGCCCTAGCTATGAATGTGAAGAGCTGTCTCCAGGGGCCTGCCTGCGCTAAGGTTCCTCAGAAGCCAGAGGCCGCCGTTCCGGCACGGAGAGAGGTCATCATGGGAAACTGGTGAACGGGCTCCTACCCTGTGTGTCCCCAGGAGCGTCGCAGGGTTAAGGCACTCCGTGGTGGAGTCTGGCCTCATTGGAGACCCCTGCACGCCCAACTCCCCTGACGTGAGACACTGGAACTTCACCTTGAGGCCTGAGGTCACCTTTCGTTCGGCCGGAGCCGAACCTGGGGTGCCGTGGGAGGAGCTCCTAGAAAGGGATTGCCAGCACGGTTTTCGCTTTGGGAGAACACGCAGCCTCGGGCCCACAACGACAGTCCTGCCGTGCAGAGACGTCGGGCCGCTAGTGCTGTTCAAGGCAGCTTTGAAGCCAAGCGCAAGGCGCCTCCGAACGGGGAGAAAGCGTCCTCTCCCCTCCGCGTCCCACGTTCAAGCTGAATGACGCAGCATGTTTCTCGGAAGGCTCTGCCGAGCTATCCAGCACAAGGGAGAGAGTGCCTGCCTCTGCTGAGAAAGGTTTTGACGTGGGGATTGCTGGACAGGCGGCAGAGCGTTCCCCAGGCCGTGCGAAGTTTAGGCCTTGGTGATTCTGGATGGTCCCAAGGGTCCAGAATTGTCCCTGGGAAAGCTGTCCTTTTCCCTCTTTTTCCGGCTGGAAGTACACCTCTGGCATCCGACTGCCGTTCGGCGACGTCCTGGGGGAGGCGCCCTGGTTTCACTTGTGGCGCACACTGGTGTTTCCCAGAAGAGCCCAAATTCCTCCCTGCGGGTGGGTGGGGGGCGTGGCACCCCAGCATGGAATGTAAGGCTGTTTAGAACTGCGTACCTTGAGGCCCTGTGAAGGCCGCGCGAGCGAGAGCTTTCGAGCGAACAGGGCAGCGCTTCGCCATCACCGCCGCACATTCACGGAGCTTAGTGGAACGAACGCATTTACTTCCTGGGGCTCAAACACAGCCGAGGAGTTGGAGGGCATACCGTGAGTGCCCTTTGACAGTCGTTACAACGAACGTGAGTGCACAGTGTCTCGTGAAATACCTTCCACGGTTGAAGCATTCCGTTAACGCGTGCCCCTCCGCTCCCTCTGGCACTCCGAGGTGTTACTGTCGGGGGAAATGTGGACTCTTGCTTGAGGCCGGGGTGGGGCGGGGGGACTCACAGTTCTTCTGCCGGCGAGCTCCAGAGCGCTCCTGCTGAAGCTCCCAGCAAGGAACTGAGAGCGGCAGGCCTCACACGAGTCGACTCAGACTTCTTCTGTCACGAGTACACTCAGACTTCTTATGTGAGGCCTTCCGGCAGCAAAGAGAAGGTGCGCGCGAGGAGTGTGCTTCAGGCAGCTTAGGACCCGCCACTGTCTCGTCCACCACGGAGGGGAATCAGGTTTGGCCAGGGTCGCCCAGCTTCATACCTGAGCTCCTACAGGTATCCTCAGTGGTTCCTCATTACCTCAAGGAAACACAACGGGAGGAACAGGGCCCTTCCGTGGAGGCCCTTCTGGGCACAGGGACCTCTCTGCGTGGGATCTACTGGGTAAGTATGGCAGTACCTGAGGTAGGCCTCAGTGACCAAGGCTCTCTGGCTCACGCCTAGCTGTGTAGAGAAGTGTGGCAAACGTACGTACTGCTCCCCAGGCTGGGCCCGCAGCCTAGCTTTCGCTTCTGTGAGAGTGCTGTCCCGAGTCTCTTCCTGGAGCCAGTCGTCAGCGCGGTGCCTTTCGGCACTGCAGTTCTCTTTCGGTCAAGGAGGCCGTTCGACTGACTGGCAAAGGGAGTCCACCCAGCGCTGCTTTCGCCAGTCTCTCTGACGACTGGGCCACTCAACCCGGGCAACCCAGAGAGGAGTACACTGCCCTAGCTATGAATGTGAAGAGCTGTCTCCAGGGGCCTGCCTGCGCTAAGGTTCCTCAGAAGCCAGAGGCCGCCGTTCCGGCACGGAGAGAGGTCATCATGGGAAACTGGTGAACGGGCTCCTACCCTGTGTGTCCCCAGGAGCGTCGCAGGGTTAAGGCACTCCGTGGTGGAGTCTGGCCTCATTGGAGACCCCTGCACGCCCAACTCCCCTGACGTGAGACACTGGAACTTCACCTTGAGGCCTGAGGTCACCTTTCGTTCGGCCGGAGCCGAACCTGGGGTGCCGTGGGAGGAGCTCCTAGAAAGGGATTGCCAGCACGGTTTTCGCTTTGGGAGAACACGCAGCCTCGGGCCCACAACGACAGTCCTGCCGTGCAGAGACGTCGGGCCGCTAGTGCTGTTCAAGGCAGCTTTGAAGCCAAGCACAAGGCGCCTCCGAACGGGGAGAAAGCGTCCTCTCCCCTCCGCGTCCCACGTTCAAGCTGAATGACGCAGCATGTTTCTCGGAAGGCTCTGCCGAGCTATCCAGCACAAGGGAGAGAGTGCCTGCCTCTGCTGAGAAAGGTTTTGACGTGGGGATTGCTGGACAGGCGGCAGAGCGTTCCCTAGGCCGTGCGAAGTTTAGGCCTTGGTGATTCTGGATGGTCCCAAGGGTCCAGAATTGTCCCTGGGAAAGCTGTCCTTTTCCCTTTTTCCGGCTGGAAGTACACCTCTGGCATCCGACTGCCGTTCGGCGACGTCCTGGGGGAGGCGCCCTGGTTTCACTTGTGGCGCACACTGGTGTTTCCCAGAAGAGCCCAAATTCCTCCCTGCGGGTGGGTGGGGGGCGTGGCACCCCAGCATGGAATGTAAGGCTGTTTAGAACTGCGTACCTTGAGGCCCTGTGAAGGCCGCGCGAGCGAGAGCTTTCGAGCGAACAGGGCAGCGCTTCGCCATCACCGCCGCACATTCACGGAGCTTAGTGGAACGAACGCATTTACTTCCTGGGGCTCAAACACAGCCGAGGAGTTGGAGGGCATACCGTGAGTGCCCTTTGACAGTCGTTACAACGAACGTGAGTGCACAGTGTCTCGTGAAATACCTTCCATGGTTGAAGCATTCCGTTAACGCGTGCCCCTCCGCTCCCTCTGGCACTCCGAGGTGTTACTGTCGGGGGAAATGTGGACTCTTGCTTGAGGCCGGGGTGGGGCGGGGGGACTCACAGTTCTTCTGCCGGCGAGCTCCAGAGCGCTCCTGCTGAAGCTCCCAGCAAGGAACTGAGAGCGGCAGGCCTCACACGAGTCGACTCAGACTTCTTCTGTCACGAGTACACTCAGACTTCTTATGTGAGGCCTTCCGGCAGCAAAGAGAAGGTGCGCGCGAGGAGTGTGCTTCAGGCAGCTTAGGACCCGCCACTGTCTCGTCCACCACGGAGGGGAATCAGGTTTGGCCAGGGTCGCCCAGCTTCATACCTGAGCTCCTACAGGTATCCTCAGTGGTTCCTCATTACCTCAAGGAAACACAACGGGAGGAACAGGGCCCTTCCGTGGAGGCCCTTCTGGGCACAGGGACCTCTCTGCGTGGGATCTACTGGGTAAGTATGGCAGTACCTGAGGTAGGCCTCAGTGACCAAGGCTCTCTGGCTCACGCCTAGCTGTGTAGAGAAGTGTGGCAAACGTACGTACTGCTCCCCAGGCTGGGCCCACAGCCTAGCTTTCGCTTCTGTGAGAGTGCTGTCCCGAGTCTCTTCCTGGAGCCAGTCGTCAGTGCGGTGCCTTTCAGCACTGCAGTTCTCTTTCGGTCAAGGAGGCCGTTCGACTGACTGGCAAAGGGAGTCCGCCCAGCGCTGCTTTCGCCAGTCTCTCTGACGACTGGGCCACTCAACCCGGGCAACCCAGAGAGGAGTACACTGCCCTAGCTATGAATGTGAAGAGCTGTCTCCAGGGGCCTGCCTGCGCTAAGGTTCCTCAGAAGCCAGAGGCCGCCGTTCCGGCACGGAGAGAGGTCATCATGGGAAACTGGTGAACGGGCTCCTACCCTGTGTGTCCCCAGGAGCGTCGCAGGGTTAAGGCACTCCGTGGTGGAGTCTGGCCTCATTGGAGACCCCTGCACGCCCAACTCCCCTGACGTGAGACACTGGAACTTCACCTTGAGGCCTGAGGTCACCTTTCGTTCGGCCGGAGCCGAACCTGGGGTGCCGTGGGAGGAGCTCCTAGAAAGGGATTGCCAGCACGGTTTTCGCTTTGGGAGAACACGCAGCCTCGGGCCCACAACGACAGTCCTGCCGTGCAGAGACGTCGGGCCGCTAGTGCTGTTCAAGGCAGCTTTGAAGCCAAGCGCAAGGCGCCTCCGAACGGGGAGAAAGCGTCCTCTCCCCTCCGCGTCCCACGTTCAAGCTGAATGACGCAGCATGTTTCTCGGAAGGCTCTGCCGAGCTATCCAGCACAAGGGAGAGAGTGCCTGCCTCTGCTGAGAAAGGTTTTGACGTGGGGATTGCTGGACAGGCGGCAGAGCGTTCCCCAGGCCGTGCGAAGTTTAGGCCTTGGTGATTCTGGATGGTCCCAAGGGTCCAGAATTGTCCCTGGGAAAGCTGTCCTTTTCCCTCTTTTTCCGGCTGGAAGTACACCTCTGGCATCCGACTGCCGTTCGGCGACGTCCTGGGGGAGGCGCCCTGGTTTCACTTGTGGCGCACACTGGTGTTTCCCAGAAGAGCCCAAATTCCTCCCTGCGGGTGGGTGGGGGGCGTGGCACCCCAGCATGGAATGTAAGGCTGTTTAGAACTGCGTACCTTGAGGCCGTGTGAAGGCCGCGCGAGCGAGAGCTTTCGAGCGAACAGGGCAGCGCTTCGCCATCACCGCCGCACATTCACGGAGCTTAGTGGAACGAACGCATTTACTTCCTGGGGCTCAAACACAGCCGAGGAGTTGGAGGGCATACCGTGAGTGCCCTTTGACAGTCGTTACAACGAACGTGAGTGCACAGTGTCTCGTGAAATACCTTCCACGGTTGAAGCATTCCGTTAACGCGTGCCCCTCCGCTCCCTCTGGCACTCCGAGGTGTTACTGTCGGGGGAAATGTGGACTCTTGCTTGAGGCCGGGGTGGGGCGGGGGGACTCACAGTTCTTCTGCTGGCGAGCTCCAGAGCGCTCCTGCTGAAGCTCCCAGCAAGGAACTGAGAGCGGCAGGCCTCACACGAGTCGACTCAGACTTCTTCTGTCACGAGTACACTCAGACTTCTTATGTGAGGCCTTCCGGCAGCAAAGAGAAGGTGCGCGCGAGGAGTGTGCTTCAGGCAGCTTAGGACCCGCCACTGTCTCGTCCACCACGGAGGGGAATCAGGTTTGGCCAGGGTCGCCCAGCTTCATACCTGAGCTCCTACAGGTATCCTCAGTGGTTCCTCATTACCTCAAGGAAACACAACGGGAGGAACAGGGCCCTTCCGTGGAGGCCCTTCTGGGCACAGGGACCTCTCTGCGTGGGATCTACTGGGTAAGTATGGCAGTACCTGAGGTAGGCCTCAGTGACCAAGGCTCTCTGGCTCACGCCTAGCTGTGTAGAGAAGTGTGGCAAACGTACGTACTGCTCCCCAGGCTGGGCCCACAGCCTAGCTTTCGCTTCTGTGAGAGTGCTGTCCCGAGTCTCTTCCTGGAGCCAGTCGTCAGCGCGGTGCCTTTCGGCACTGCAGTTCTCTTTCAGTCAAGGAGGCCGTTCGACTGACTGGCAAAGGGAGTCCGCCCAGCGCTGCTTTCGCCAGTCTCTCTGACGACTGGGCCACTCAACCCGGGCAACCCAGAGAGGAGTACACTGCCCTAGCTATGAATGTGAAGAGCTGTCTCCAGGGGCCTGCCTGCGCTAAGGTTCCTCAGAAGCCAGAGGCCGCCGTTCCGGCACGGAGAGAGGTCATCATGGGAAACTGGTGAACGGGCTCCTACCCTGTGTGTCCCCAGGAGCGTCGCAGGGTTAAGGCACTCCGTGGTGGAGTCTGGCCTCATTGGAGACCCCTGCACGCCCAACTCCCCTGACGTGAGACACTGGAACTTCACCTTGAGGCCTGAGGTCACCTTTCGTTCGGCCGGAGCCGAACCTGGGGTGCCGTGGGAGGAGCTCCTAGAAAGGGATTGCCAGCACGGTTTTCGCTTTGGGAGAACACGCAGCCTCGGGCCCACAACGACAGTCCTGCCGTGCAGAGACGTCGGGCCGCTAGTGCTGTTCAAGGCAGCTTTGAAGCCAAGCGCAAGGCGCCTCCGAACGGGGAGAAAGCGTCCTCTCCCCTCCGCGTCCCACGTTCAAGCTGAATGACGCAGCATGTTTCTCGGAAGGCTCTGCCGAGCTATCCAGCACAAGGGAGAGAGTGCCTGCCTCTGCTGACAAAGGTTTTGACGTGGGGATTGCTGGACAGGCGGCAGAGCGTTCCCCAGGCCGTGCGAAGTTTAGGCCTTGGTGATTCTGGATGGTCCCAAGGGTCCAGAATTGTCCCTGGGAAAGCTGTCCTTTTCCCTCTTTTTCCGGCTGGAAGTACACCTCTGGCATCCGACTGCCGTTCGGCGACGTCCTGGGGGAGGCGCCCTGGTTTCACTTGTGGCGCACACTGGTGTTTCCCAGAAGAGCCCAAATTCCTCCCTGCGGGTGGGTGGGGGGCGTGGCACCCCAGCATGGAATGTAAGGCTGTTTAGAACTGCGTACCTTGAGGCCGTGTGAAGGCCGCGCGAGCGAGAGCTTTCGAGCGAACAGGGCAGCGCTTCGCCATCACCGCCGCACATTCACGGAGCTTAGTGGAACGAACGCATTTACTTCCTGGGGCTCAAACACAGCCGAGGAGTTGGAGGGCATACCGTGAGTGCCCTTTGACAGTCGTTACAACGAACGTGAGTGCACAGTGTCTCGTGAAATACCTTCCACGGTTGAAGCATTCCGTTAACGCGTGCCCCTCCGCTCCCTCTGGCACTCCGAGGTGTTACTGTCGGGGGAAATGTGGACTCTTGCTTGAGGCCGGGGTGGGGCGGGGGGACTCACAGTTCTTCTGCCGGCGAGCTCCAGAGCGCTCCTGCTGAAGCTCCCAGCAAGGAACTGAGAGCGGCAGGCCTCACACGAGTCGACTCAGACTTCTTCTGTCACGAGTACACTCAGACTTCTTATGTGAGGCCTTCCGGCAGCAAAGAGAAGGTGCGCGCGAGGAGTGTGCTTCAGGCAGCTTAGGACCCGCCACTGTCTCGTCCACCACGGAGGGGAATCAGGTTTGGCCAGGGTCGCCCAGCTTCATACCTGAGCTCCTACAGGTATCCTCAGTGGTTCCTCATTACCTCAAGGAAACACAACGGGAGGAACAGGGCCCTTCCGTGGAGGCCCTTCTGGGCACAGGGACCTCTCTGCGTGGGATCTACTGGGTAAGTATGGCAGTACCTGAGGTAGGCCTCAGTGACCAAGGCTCTCTGGCTCACGCCTAGCTGTGTAGAGAAGTGTGGCAAACGTACGTACTGCTCCCCAGGCTGGGCCCGCAGCCTAGCTTTCGCTTCTGTGAGAGTGCTGTCCCGAGTCTCTTCCTGGAGCCAGTCGTCAGCGCGGTGCCTTTCGGCACTGCAGTTCTCTTTCGGTCAAGGAGGCCATTCGACTGACTGGCAAAGGGAGTCCACCCAGCGCTGCTTTCGCCAGTCTCTCTGACGACTGGGCCACTCAACCCGGGCAACCCAGAGAGGAGTACACTGCCCTAGCTATGAATGTGAAGAGCTGTCTCCAGGGTCCTGCCTGCGCTAAGGTTCCTCAGAAGCCAGAGGCCGCCGTTCCGGCACGGAGAGAGGTCATCATGGGAAACTGGTGAACGGGCTCCTACCCTGTGTGTCCCCAGGAGCGTCGCAGGGTTAAGGCACTCCGTGGTGGAGTCTGGCCTCATTGGAGACCCCTGCACGCCCAACTCCCCTGACGTGAGACACTGGAACTTCACCTTGAGGCCTGAGGTCACCTTTCGTTCGGCCGGAGCCGAACCTGGGGTGCCGTGGGAGGAGCTCCTAGAAAGGGATTGCCAGCACGGTTTTCGCTTCGGGAGAACACGCAGCCTCGGGCCCACAACGACAGTCCTGCCGTGCAGAGACGTCGGGCCGCTAGTGCTGTTCAAGGCAGCTTTGAAGCCAAGCGCAAGGCGCCTCCGAACGGGGAGAAAGCGTCCTCTCCCCTCCGCGTCCCACGTTCAAGCTGAATGACGCAGCATGTTTCTCGGAAGGCTCTGCCGAGCTATCCAGCACAAGGGAGAGAGTGCCTGCCTCTGCTGAGAAAGGTTTTGACGTGGGGATTGCTGGACAGGCGGCAGAGCGTTCCCTAGGCCGTGCGAAGTTTAGGCCTTGGTGATTCTGGATGGTCCCAAGGGTCCAGAATTGTCCCTGGGAAAGCTGTCCTTTTCCCTTTTTCCGGCTGGAAGTACACCTCTGGCATCCGACTGCCGTTCGGCGACGTCCTGGGGGAGGCGCCCTGGTTTCACTTGTGGCGCACACTGGTGTTTCCCAGAAGAGCCCAAATTCCTCCCTGCGGGTGGGTGGGGGGCGTGGCACCCCAGCATGGAATGTAAGGCTGTTTAGAACTGCGTACCTTGAGGCCCTGTGAAGGCCGCGCGAGCGAGAGCTTTCGAGCGAACAGGGCAGCGCTTCGCCATCACCGCCGCACATTCACGGAGCTTAGTGGAACGAACGCATTTACTTCCTGGGGCTCAAACACAGCCGAGGAGTTGGAGGGCATACCGTGAGTGCCCTTTGACAGTCGTTACAACGAACGTGAGTGCACAGTGTCTCGTGAAATACCTTCCACGGTTGAAGCATTCCGTTAACGCGTGCCCCTCCGCTCCCTCTGGCACTCCGAGGTGTTACTGTCGGGGGAAATGTGGACTCTTGCTTGAGGCCGGGGTGGGGCGGGGGGACTCACAGTTCTTCTGCCGGCGAGCTCCAGAGCGCTCCTGCTGAAGCTCCCAGCAAGGAACTGAGAGCGGCAGGCCTCACACGAGTCGACTCAGACTTCTTCTGTCACGAGTACACTCAGACTTCTTATGTGAGGCCTTCCGGCAGCAAAGAGAAGGTGCGCGCGAGGAGTGTGCTTCAGGCAGCTTAGGACCCGCCACTGTCTCGTCCACCACGGAGGGGAATCAGGTTTGGCCAGGGTCGCCCAGCTTCATACCTGAGCTCCTACAGGTATCCTCAGTGGTTTCTCATTACCTCAAGGAAACACAACGGGAGGAACAGGGCCCTTCCGTGGAGGCCCTTCTGGGCACAGGGACCTCTCTGCGTGGGATCTACTGGGTAAGTATGGCAGTACCTGAGGTAGGCCTCAGTGACCAAGGCTCTCTGGCTCACGCCTAGCTGTGTAGAGAAGTGTGGCAAACGTACGTACTGCTCCCCAGGCTGGGCCCACAGCCTAGCTTTCGCTTCTGTGAGAGTGCTGTCCCGAGTCTCTTCCTGGAGCCAGTCGTCAGCGCGGTGCCTTTCGGCGCTGCAGTTCTCTTTCGGTCAAGGAGGCCGTTCGACTGACTGGCAAAGGGAGTCCGCCCAGCGCTGCTTTCGCCAGTCTCTCTGACGACTGGGCCACTCAACCCGGGCAACCCAGAGAGGAGTACACTGCCCTAGCTATGAATGTGAAGAGCTGTCTCCAGGGGCCTGCCTGCGCTAAGGTTCCTCAGAAGCCAGAGGCCGCCGTTCCGGCACGGAGAGAGGTCATCATGGGAAACTGGTGAACGGGCTCCTACCCTGTGTGTCCCCAGGAGCGTCGCAGGGTTAAGGCACTCCGTGGTGGAGTCTGGCCTCATTGGAGACCCCTGCACGCCCAACTCCCCTGACGTGAGACACTGGAACTTCACCTTGAGGCCTGAGGTCACCTTTCGTTCGGCCGGAGCCGAACCTGGGGTGCCGTGGGAGGAGCTCCTAGAAAGGGATTGCCAGCACGGTTTTCGCTTTGGGAGAACACGCAGCCTCGGGCCCACAACGACAGTCCTGCCGTGCAGAGACGTCGGGCCGCTAGTGCTGTTCAAGGCAGCTTTGAAGCCAAGCGCAAGGCGCCTCCGAACGGGGAGAAAGCGTCCTCTCCCCTCCGCGTCCCACGTTCAAGCTGAATGACGCAGCATGTTTCTCGGAAGGCTCTGCCGAGCTATCCAGCACAAGGGAGAGAGTGCCTGCCTCTGCTGAGAAAGGTTTTGACGTGGGGATTGCTGGACAGGCGGCAGAGCGTTCCCCAGGCCGTGCGAAGTTTAGGCCTTGGTGATTCTGGATGGTCCCAAGGGTCCAGAATTGTCCCTGGGAAAGCTGTCCTTTTCCCTCTTTTTCCGGCTGGAAGTACACCTCTGGCATCCGACTGCCGTTCGGCGACGTCCTGGGGGAGGCGCCCTGGTTTCACTTGTGGCGCACACTGGTGTTTCCCAGAAGAGCCCAAATTCCTCCCTGCGGGTGGGTGGGGGGCGTGGCACCCCAGCATGGAATGTAAGGCTGTTTAGAACTGCGTACCTTGAGGCCGTGTGAAGGCCGCGCGAGCGAGAGCTTTCGAGCGAACAGGGCAGCGCTTCGCCATCACCGTCGCACATTCACGGAGCTTAGCGCAACGAACGCATTTACTTCCTGGGGCTCAAACACAGCCGAGGAGTTGGAAGGCATACCGTGAGTGCCCTTTGACAGTCGTTACAACGAACGTGAGTGCACAGTGTCTCGTGAAATACCTTCCACGGTTGAAGCATTCCGTTAACGCGTGCCCCTCCGCTCCCTCTGGCACTCCGAGGTGTTACTGTCGGGGGAAATGTGGACTCTTGCTTGAGGCCGGGGTGGGGCGGGGGGACTCACAGTTCTTCTGCCGGCGAGCTCCAGAGCGCTCCTGCTGAAGCTCCCAGCAAGGAACTGAGAGCGGCAGGCCTCACACGAGTCGACTCAGACTTCTTCTGTCACGAGTACACTCAGACTTCTTATGTGAGGCCTTCCGGCAGCAAAGAGAAGGTGCGCGCGAGGAGTGTGCTTCAGGCAGCTTAGGACCCGCCACTGTCTCGTCCACCACGGAGGGGAATCAGGTTTGGCCAGGGTCGCCCAGCTTCATACCTGAGCTCCTACAGGTATCCTCAGTGGTTCCTCATTACCTCAAGGAAACACAACGGGAGGAACAGGGCCCTTCCGTGGAGGCCCTTCTGGGCACAGGGACCTCTCTGCGTGGGATCTACTGGGTAAGTATGGCAGTACCTGAGGTAGGCCTCAGTGACCAAGGCTCTCTGGCTCACGCCTAGCTGTGTAGAGAAGTGTGGCAAACGTACGTACTGCTCCCCAGGCTGGGCCCACAGCCTAGCTTTCGCTTCTGTGAGAGTGCTGTCCCGAGTCTCTTCCTGGAGCCAGTCGTCAGCGCGGTGCCTTTCGGCGCTGCAGTTCTCTTTCGGTCAAGGAGGCCGTTCGACTGACTGGCAAAGGGAGTCCGCCCAGCGCTGCTTTCGCCAGTCTCTCTGACGACTGGGCCACTCAACCCGGGCAACCCAGAGAGGAGTACACTGCCCTAGCTATGAATGTGAAGAGCTGTCTCCAGGGGCCTGCCTGCGCTAAGGTTCCTCAGAAGCCAGAGGCTGCCGTTCCGGCACGGAGAGAGGTCATCATGGGAAACTGGTGAACGGGCTCCTACCCTGTGTGTCCCCAGGAGCGTCGCAGGGTTAAGGCACTCCGTGGTGGAGTCTGGCCTCATTGGAGACCCCTGCACGCCCAACTCCCCTGACGTGAGACACTGGAACTTCACCTTGAGGCCTGAGGTCACCTTTCGTTCGGCCGGAGCCGAACCTGGGGTGCCGTGGGAGGAGCTCCTAGAAAGGGATTGCCAGCACGGTTTTCGCTTTGGGAGAACACGCAGCCTCGGGCCCACAACGACAGTCCTGCCGTGCAGAGACGTCGGGCCGCTAGTGCTGTTCAAGGCAGCTTTGAAGCCAAGCGCAAGGCGCCTCCGAACGGGGAGAAAGCGTCCTCTCCCCTCCGCGTCCCACGTTCAAGCTGAATGACGCAGCATGTTTCTCGGAAGGCTCTGCCGAGCTATCCAGCACAAGGGAGAGAGTGCCTGCCTCTGCTGAGAAAGGTTTTGACGTGGGGATTGCTGGACAGGCGGCAGAGCGTTCCCCAGGCCGTGCGAAGTTTAGGCCTTGGTGATTCTGGATGGTCCCAAGGGTCCAGAATTGTCCCTGGGAAAGCTGTCCTTTTCCCTCTTTTTCCGGCTGGAAGTACACCTCTGGCATCCGACTGCCGTTCGGCGACGTCCTGGGGGAGGCGCCCTGGTTTCACTTGTGGCGCACACTGGTGTTTCCCAGAAGAGCCCAAATTCCTCCCTGCGGGTGGGTGGGGGGCGTGGCACCCCAGCATGGAATGTAAGGCTGTTTAGAACTGCGTACCTTGAGGCCGTGTGAAGGCCGCGCGAGCGAGAGCTTTCGAGCGAACAGGGCAGCGCTTCGCCATCACCGTCGCACATTCACGGAGCTTAGAGGAACGAACGCATTTACTTCCTGGGGCTCAAACACAGCCGAGGAGTTGGAGGGCATACCGTGAGTGCCCTTTGACAGTCGTTACAACGAACGTGAGTGCACAGTGTCTCGTGAAATACCTTCCACGGTTGAAGCATTCCGTTAACGCGTGCCCCTCCGCTCCCTCTGGCACTCCGAGGTGTTACTGTCGGGGGAAATGTGGACTCTTGCTTGAGGCCGGGGTGGGGCGGGGGGACTCACAGTTCTTCTGCCGGCGAGCTCCAGAGCGCTCCTGCTGAAGCTCCCAGCAAGGAACTGAGAGCGGCAGGCCTCACACGAGTCGACTCAGACTTCTTCTGTCACGAGTACACTCAGACTTCTTATGTGAGGCCTTCCGGCAGCAAAGAGAAGGTGCGTGCGAGGAGTGTGCTTCAGGCAGCTTAGGACCCGCCACTGTCTCGTCCACCACGGAGGGGAATCAGGTTTGGCCAGGGTCGCCCAGCTTCATACCTGAGCTCCTACAGGTATCCTCAGTGGTTTCTCATTACCTCAAGGAAACACAACGGGAGGAACAGGGCCCTTCCGTGGAGGCCCTTCTGGGCACAGGGACCTCTCTGCGTGGGATCTACTGGGTAAGTATGGCAGTACCTGAGGTAGGCCTCAGTGACCAAGGCTCTCTGGCTCACGCCTAGCTGTGTAGAGAAGTGTGGCAAATGTACGTACTGCTCCCCAGGCTGGGCCCACAGCCTAGCTTTCGCTTCTGTGAGAGTGCTGTCCCGAGTCTCTTCCTGGAGCCAGTCGTCAGCGCGGTGCCTTTCGGCGCTGCAGTTCTCTTTCGGTCAAGGAGGCCGTTCGACTGACTGGCAAAGGGAGTCCGCCCAGCGCTGCTTTCGCCAGTCTCTCTGACGACTGGGCCACTCAACCCGGGCAACCCAGAGAGGAGTACACTGCCCTAGCTATGAATGTGAAGAGCTGTCTCCAGGGGCCTGCCTGCGCTAAGGTTCCTCAGAAGCCAGAGGCCGCCGTTCCGGCACGGAGAGAGGTCATCATGGGAAACTGGTGAACGGGCTCCTACCCTGTGTGTCCCCAGGAGCGTCGCAGGGTTAAGGCACTCCGTGGTGGAGTCTGGCCTCATTGGAGACCCCTGCACGCCCAACTCCCCTGACGTGAGACACTGGAACTTCACCTTGAGGCCTGAGGTCACCTTTCGTTCGGCCGGAGCCGAACCTGGGGTGCCGTGGGAGGAGCTCCTAGAAAGGGATTGCCAGCACGGTTTTCGCTTTGGGAGAACACGCAGCCTCGGGCCCACAACGACAGTCCTGCCGTGCAGAGACGTCGGGCCGCTAGTGCTGTTCAAGGCAGCTTTGAAGCCAAGCGCAAGGCGCCTCCGAACGGGGAGAAAGCGTCCTCTCCCCTCCGCGTCCCACGTTCAAGCTGAATGACGCAGCATGTTTCTCGGAAGGCTCTGCCGAGCTATCCAGCACAAGGGAGAGAGTGCCTGCCTCTGCTGAGAAAGGTTTTGACGTGGGGATTGCTGGACAGGCGGCAGAGCGTTCCCCAGGCCGTGCGAAGTTTAGGCCTTGGTGATTCTGGATGGTCCCAAGGGTCCAGAATTGTCCCTGGGAAAGCTGTCCTTTTCCCTCTTTTTCCGGCTGGAAGTACACCTCTGGCATCCGACTGCCGTTCGGCGTCGTCCTGGGGGAGGCGCCCTGGTTTCACTTGTGGTGCACACTGGTGTTTCCCAGAAGAGCCCAAATTCCTCCCTGCGGGTGGGTGGGGGGCGTGGCACCCCAGCATGGAATGTAAGGCTGTTTAGAACTGCGTACCTTGAGGCCGTGTGAAGGCCACGCGAGCGAGAGCTTTCGAGCGAACAGGGCAGCGCTTCGCCATCACCGTCGCACATTCACGGAGCTTAGCGGAACGAACGCATTTACTTCCTGGGGCTCAAACACAGCCGAGGAGTTGGAGGGCATACCGTGAGTGCCCTTTGACAGTCGTTACAACGAACGTGAGTGCACAGTGTCTCGTGAAATACCTTCCACGGTTGAAGCATTCCGTTAACGCGTGCCCCTCCGCTCCCTCTGGCACTCCGAGGTGTTACTGTCGGGGGAAATGTGGACTCTTGCTTGAGGCCGGGGTGGGGCGGGGGGACTCACAGTTCTTCTGCCGCGAGCTCCAGAGCGCTCCTGCTGAAGCCCCAGCAAGGAACTGAGAGCGGCAGGCCTCACACGAGTCGACTCAGACTTCTTCTGTCACGAGTACACTCAGACTTCTTATGTGAGGCCTTCCGGCAGCAAAGAGAAGGTGCGCGCGAGGAGTGTGCTTCAGGCAGCTTAGGACCCGCCACTGTCTCGTCCACCACGGAGGGGAATCAGGTTTGGCCAGGGTCGCCCAGCTTCATACCTGAGCTCCTACAGGTATCCTCAGTGGTTCCTCATTACCTCAAGGAAACACAACGGGAGGAACAGGGCCCTTCCGTGGAGGCCCTTCTGGGCACAGGGACCTCTCTGCGTGGGATCTACTGGGTAAGTATGGCAGTACCTGAGGTAGGCCTCAGTGACCAAGGCTCTCTGGCTCACGCCTAGCTGTGTAGAGAAGTGTGGCAAACGTACGTACTGCTCCCCAGGCTGGGCCCACAGCCTAGCTTTCGCTTCTGTGAGAGTGCTGTCCCGAGTCTCTTCCTGGAGCCAGTCGTCAGCGCGGTGCCTTTCGGCGCTGCAGTTCTCTTTCGGTCAAGGAGGCCGTTCGACTGACTGGCAAAGGGAGTCCGCCCAGCGCTGCTTTCGCCAGTCTCTCTGACGACTGGGCCACTCAACCTGGGCAACCCAGAGAGGAGTACACTGCCCTAGCTATGAATGTGAAGAGCTGTCTCCAGGGGCCTGCCTGCGCTAAGGTTCCTCAGAAGCCAGAGGCCGCCGTTCCGGCACGGAGAGAGGTCATCATGGGAAACTGGTGAACGGGCTCCTACCCTGTGTGTCCCCAGGAGCGTCGCAGGGTTAAGGCACTCCGTGGTGGAGTCTGGCCTCATTGGAGACCCCTGCACGCCCAACTCCCCTGACGTGAGACACTGGAACTTCACCTTGAGGCCTGAGGTCACCTTTCGTTCGGCCGGAGCCGAACCTGGGGTGCCGTGGGAGGAGCTCCTAGAAAGGGATTGCCAGCACGGTTTTCGCTTTGGGAGAACACGCAGCCTCGGGCCCACAACGACAGTCCTGCCGTGCAGAGACGTCGGGCCGCTAGTGCTGTTCAAGGCAGCTTTGAAGCCAAGCGCAAGGCGCCTCCGAATGGGGAGAAAGCGTCCTCTCCCCTCCGCGTCCCACGTTCAAGCTGAATGACGCAGCATGTTTCTCGGAAGGCTCTGCCGAGCTATCCAGCACAAGGGAGAGAGTGCCTGCCTCTGCTGAGAAAGGTTTTGACGTGGGGATTGCTGGACAGGCGGCAGAGCGTTCCCCAGGCCGTGCGAAGTTTAGGCCTTGGTGATTCTGGATGGTCCCAAGGGTCCAGAATTGTCCCTGGGAAAGCTGTCCTTTTCCCTCTTTTTCCGGCTGGAAGTACACCTCTGGCATCCGACTGCCGTTCGGCGACGTCCTGGGGGAGGCGCCCTGGTTTCACTTGTGGCGCACACTGGTGTTTCCCAGAAGAGCCCAAATTCCTCCCTGCGGGTGGGTGGGGGGCGTGGCACCCCAGCATGGAATGTAAGGCTGTTTAGAACTGCGTACCTTGAGGCCGTGTGAAGGCCGCGCGAGCGAGAGCTTTCGAGCGAACAGGGCAGCGCTTCGCCATCACCGTCGCACATTCACGGAGCTTAGTGCAACGAACGCATTTACTTCCTGGGGCTCAAACACAGCCGAGGAGTTGCAAGGCATACCGTGAGTGCCCTTTGACAGTCGTTACAACGAACGTGAGTGCACAGTGTCTCGTGAAATACCTTCCACGGTTGAAGCATTCCGTTAACGCGTGCCCCTCCGCTCCCTCTGGCACTCCGAGGTGTTACTGTCGGGGGAAATGTGGACTCTTGCTTGAGGCCGGGGTGGGGCGGGGGGACTCAAAGTTCTTCTGCCGGCGAGCTCCAGAGCGCTCCTGCTGAAGCTCCCAGCAAGGAACTGAGAGCGGCAGGCCTCACACGAGTCGACTCAGACTTCTTCTGTCACGAGTACACTCAGACTTCTTATGTGAGGCCTTCCGGCAGCAAAGAGAAGGTGCGCGCGAGGAGTGTGCTTCAGGCAGCTTAGGACCCGCCACTGTCTCGTCCACCACGGAGGGGAATCAGGTTTGGCCAGGGTCGCCCAGCTTCATACCTGAGCTCCTACAGGTATCCTCAGTGGTTTCTCATTACCTCAAGGAAACACAACGGGAGGAACAGGGCCCTTCCGTGGAGGCCCTTCTGGGCACAGGGACCTCTCTGCGTGGGATCTACTGGGTAAGTATGGCAGTACCTGAGGTAGGCCTCAGTGACCAAGGCTCTCTGGCTCACGCCTAGCTGTGTAGAGAAGTGTGGCAAACGTACGTACTGCTCCCCAGGCTGGGCCCACAGCCTAGCTTTCGCTTCTGTGAGAGTGCTGTCCCGAGTCTCTTCCTGGAGCCAGTCGTCAGCGCGGTGCCTTTCGGCGCTGCAGTTCTCTTTCGGTCAAGGAGGCCGTTCGACAGACTGGCAAAGGGAGTCCGCCCAGCGCTGCTTTCGCCAGTCTCTCTGACGACTGGGCCACTCAACCCGGGCAACCCAGAGAGGAGTACACTGCCCTAGCTATGAATGTGAAGAGCTGTCTCCAGGGGCCTGCCTGCGCTAAGGTTCCTCAGAAGCCAGAGGCCGCCGTTCCGGCACGGAGAGAGGTCATCATGGGAAACTGGTGAACGGGCTCCTACCCTGTGTGTCCCCAGGAGCGTCGCAGGGTTAAGGCACTCTGTGGTGGAGTCTGGCCTCATTGGAGACCCCTGCACGCCCAACTCCCCTGACGTGAGACACTGGAACTTCACCTTGAGGCCTGAGGTCACCTTTCGTTCGGCCGGAGCCGAACCTGGGGTGCCGTGGGAGGAGCTCCTAGAAAGGGATTGCCAGCACGGTTTTCGCTTTGGGAGAACACGCAGCCTCGGGCCCACAACGACAGTCCTGCCGTGCAGAGACGTCGGGCCGCTAGTGCTGTTCAAGGCAGCTTTGAAGCCAAGCGCAAGGCGCCTCCGAACGGGGAGAAAGCGTCCTCTCCCCTCCGCGTCCCACGTTCAAGCTGAATGACGCAGCATGTTTCTCGGAAGGCTCTGCCGAGCTATCCAGCACAAGGGAGAGAGTGCCTGCCTCTGCTGAGAAAGGTTTTGACGTGGGGATTGCTGGACAGGCGGCAGAGCGTTCCCCAGGCCGTGCGAAGTTTAGGCCTTGGTGATTCTGGATGGTCCCAAGGGTCCAGAATTGTCCCTGGGAAAGCTGTCCTTTTCCCTCTTTTTCCGGCTGGAAGTACACCTCTGGCATCCGACTGCCGTTCGGCGACGTCCTGCGGGAGGCGCCCTGGTTTCACTTGTGGCGCACACTGGTGTTTCCCAGAAGAGCCCAAATTCCTCCCTGCGGGTGGGTGGGGGGCGTGGCACCCCAGCATGGAATGTAAGGCTGTTTAGAACTGCGTACCTTGAGGCCGTGTGAAGGCCGCGCGAGTGAGAGCTTTCGAGCGAACAGGGCAGCGCTTCGCCATCACCGTCGCACATTCACGGAGCTTAGTGCAACGAACGCATTTACTTCCTGGGGCTCAAACACAGCCGAGGAGTTGGAGGGCATACCGTGAGTGCCCTTTGACAGTCGTTACAACGAACGTGAGTGCACAGTGTCTCGTGAAATACCTTCCACGGTTGAAGCATTCCGTTAACGCGTGCCCCTCCGCTCCCTCTGGCACTCCGAGGTGTTACTGTCGGGGGAAATGTGGACTCTTTCTTGAGGCCGGGGTGGGGCGGGGCGACTCACAGTTCTTCTGCCGGCGAGCTCCAGAGCGCTCCTGCTGAAGCTCCCAGCAAGGAACTGAGAGCGGCAGGCCTCACACGAGTCGACTCAGACTTCTTCTGTCACGAGTACACTCAGACTTCTTATGTGAGGCCTTCCGGCAGCAAAGAGAAGGTGCGCGCGAGGAGTGTGCTTCAGGCAGCTTAGGACCCGCCACTGTCTCGTCCACCACGGAGGGGAATCAGGTTTGGCCAGGGTCGCCCAGCTTCATACCTGAGCTCCTACAGGTATCCTCAGTGGTTTCTCATTACCTCAAGGAAACACAACGGGAGGAACAGGGCCCTTCCGTGGAGGCCCTTCTGGGCACAGGGACCTCTCTGCGTGGGATCTACTGGGTAAGTATGGCAGTACCTGAGGTAGGCCTCAGTGACCAAGGCTCTCTGGCTCACGCCTAGCTGTGTAGAGAAGTGTGGCAAACGTACGTACTGCTCCCCAGGCTGGGCCCACAGCCTAGCTTTCGCTTCTGTGAGAGTGCTGTCCCGAGTCTCTTCCTGGAGCCAGTCGTCAGCGCGGTGCCTTTCGGCGCTGCAGTTCTCTTTCGGTCAAGGAGGCCGTTCGACTGACTGGCAAAGGGAGTCCGCCCAGCGCTGCTTTCGCCAGTCTCTCTGACGACTGGGCCACTCAACCCGGGCAACCCAGAGAGGAGTACACTGCCCTAGCTATGAATGTGAAGAGCTGTCTCCAGGGGCCTGCCTGCGCTAAGGTTCCTCAGAAGCCAGAGGCCGCCGTTCCGGCACGGAGAGAGGTCATCATGGGAAACTGGTGAACGGGCTCCTACCCTGTGTGTCCCCAGGAGCGTCGCAGGGTTAAGGCACTCTGTGGTGGAGTCTGGCCTCATTGGAGACCCCTGCACGCCCAACTCCCCTGACGTGAGACACTGGAACTTCACCTTGAGGCCTGAGGTCACCTTTCGTTCGGCCGGAGCCGAACCTGGGGTGCCGTGGGAGGAGCTCCTAGAAAGGGATTGCCAGCACGGTTTTCGCTTTGGGAGAACACGCAGCCTCGGGCCCACAACGACAGTCCTGCCGTGCAGAGACGTCGGGCCGCTAGTGCTGTTCAAGGCAGCTTTGAAGCCAAGCGCAAGGCGCCTCCGAATGGGGAGAAAGCGTCCTCTCCCCTCCGCGTCCCACGTTCAAGCTGAATGACGCAGCATGTTTCTCGGAAGGCTCTGCCGAGCTATCCAGCACAAGGGAGAGAGTGCCTGCCTCTGCTGAGAAAGGTTTTGACGTGGGGATTGCTGGACAGGCGGCAGAGCGTTCCCCAGGCCGTGCGAAGTTTAGGCCTTGGTGATTCTGGATGGTCCCAAGGGTCCAGAATTGTCCCTGGGAAAGCTGTCCTTTTCCCTCTTTTTCCGGCTGGAAGTACACCTCTGGCATCCGACTGCCGTTCGGCGACGTCCTGGGGGAGGCGCCCTGGTTTCACTTGTGGCGCACACTGGTGTTTCCCAGAAGAGCCCAAATTCCTCCCTGCGGGTGGGTGGGGGGCGTGGCACCCCAGCATGGAATGTAAGGCTGTTTAGAACTGCGTACCTTGAGGCCGTGTGAAGGCCGCGCGAGCGAGAGCTTTCGAGCGAACAGGGCAGCGCTTCGCCATCACCGTCGCACATTCACGGAGCTTAGTGGAACGAACGCATTTACTTCCTGGGGCTCAAACACAGCCGAGGAGTTGGAGGGCATACCGTGAGTGCCCTTTGACAGTCGTTACAACGAACGTGAGTGCACAGTGTCTCGTGAAATACCTTCCACGGTTGAAGCATTCCGTTAACGCGTGCCCCTCCGCTCCCTCTGGCACTCCGAGGTGTTACTGTCGGGGGAAATGTGGACTCTTGCTTGAGGCCGGGGTGGGGCGGGGGGACTCACAGTTCTTCTGCCGGCGAGCTCCAGAGCGCTCCTGCTGAAGCTCCCAGCAAGGAACTGAGAGCGGCAGGCCTCACACGAGTCGACTCAGACTTCTTCTGTCACGAGTACACTCAGACTTCTTATGTGAGGCTTTCCGGCAGCAAAGAGAAGGTGCGCGCGAGGAGTGTGCTTCAGGCAGCTTAGGACCCGCCACTGTCTCGTCCACCACGGAGGGGAATCAGGTTTGGCCAGGGTCGCCCAGCTTCATACCTGAGCTCCTACAGGTATCCTCAGTGGTTTTTCATTACCTCAAGGAAACACAACGGGAGGAACAGGGCCCTTCCGTGGAGGCCCTTCTGGGCACAGGGACCTCTCTGTGTGGGATCTACTGGGTAAGTATGGCAGTACCTGAGGTAGGCCTCAGTGACCAAGGCTCTCTGGCTCACGCCTAGCTGTGTAGAGAAGTGTGGCAAACGTACGTACTGCTCCCCAGGCTGGGCCCACAGCCTAGCTTTCGCTTCTGTGAGAGTGCTGTCCCGAGTCTCTTCCTGGAGCCAGTCATCAGCGCGGTGCCTTTCGGCGCTGCAGTTCTCTTTCGGTCAAGGAGGCCGTTCGACTGACTGGCAAAGGGAGTCCGCCCAGCGCTGCTTTCGCCAGTCTCTCTGACGACTGGGCCACTCAACCCGGGCAACCCAGAGAGGAGTACACTGCCCTAGCTATGAATGTGAAGAGCTGTCTCCAGGGGCCTGCCTGCGCTAAGGTTCCTCAGAAGCCAGAGGCCGCCGTTCCGGCACGGAGAGAGGTCATCATGGGAAACTGGTGAACGGGCTCCTACCCTGTGTGTCCCCAGGAGCGTCGCAGGGTTAAGGCACTCCGTGGTGGAGTCTGGCCTCATTGGAGACCCCTGCACGCCCAACTCCCCTGACGTGAGACACTGGAACTTCACCTTGAGGCCTGAGGTCACCTTTCGTTCGGCCGGAGCCGAACCTGGGGTGCCGTGGGAGGAGCTCCTAGAAAGGGATTGCCAGCACGGTTTTCGCTTTGGGAGAACACGCAGCCTCGGGCCCACAACGACAGTCCTGCCGTGCAGAGACGTCGGGCCGCTAGTGCTGTTCAAGGCAGCTTTGAAGCCAAGCGCAAGGCGCCTCCGAACGGGGAGAAAGCGTCCTCTCCCCTCCGCGTCCCACGTTCAAGCTGAATGACGCAGCATGTTTCTCGGAAGGCTCTGCCGAGCTATCCAGCACAAGGGAGAGAGTGCCTGCCTCTGCTGAGAAAGGTTTTGACGTGGGGATTGCTGGACAGGCGGCAGAGCGTTCCCCAGGCCGTGCGAAGTTTAGGCCTTGGTGATTCTGGATGGTCCCAAGGGTCCAGAATTGTCCCTGGGAAAGCTGTCCTTTTCCCTCTTTTTCCGGCTGGAAGTACACCTCTGGCATCCGACTGCCGTTCGGCGACGTCCTGGGGGAGGCGCCCTGGTTTCACTTGTGGCGCACACTGGTGTTTCCCAGAAGAGCCCAAATTCCTCCCTGCGGGTGGGTGGGGGGCGTGGCACCCCAGCATGGAATGTAAGGCTGTTTAGAACTGCGTACCTTGAGGCCGTGTGAAGGCCGCGCGAGCGAGAGCTTTCGAGCGAACAGGGCAGCGCTTCGCCATCACCGCCGCACATTCACGGAGCTTAGTGGAACGAACGCATTTACTTCCTGGGGCTCAAACACAGCCGAGGAGTTGGAGGGCATACCGTGAGTGCCCTTTGACAGTCGTTACAACGAACGTGAGTGCACAGTGTCTCGTGAAATACCTTCCACGGTTGAAGCATTCCGTTAACGCGTGCCCCTCCGCTCCCTCTGGCACTCCGAGGTGTTACTGTCGGGGGAAATGTGGACTCTTGCTTGAGGCCGGGGTGGGGCGGGGGGACTCACAGTTCTTCTGCCGGCGAGCTCCAGAGCGCTCCTGCTGAAGCTCCCAGCAAGGAACTGAGAGCGGCAGGCCTCACACGAGTCGACTCAGACTTCTTCTGTCACGAGTACACTCAGACTTCTTATGTGAGGCCTTCCGGCAGCAAAGAGAAGGTGCGCGCGAGGAGTGTGCTTCAGGCAGCTTAGGACCCGCCACTGTCTCGTCCTCCACGGAGGGGAATCAGGTTTGGCCAGGGTCGCCCAGCTTCATACCTGAGCTCCTACAGGTATCCTCAGTGGTTCCTCATTACCTCAAGGAAACACAACGGGAGGAACAGGGCCCTTCCGTGGAGGCCCTTCTGGGCACAGGGACCTCTCTGCGTGGGATCTACTGGGTAAGTATGGCAGTACCTGAGGTAGGCCTCAGTGACCAAGGCTCTCTGGCTCACGCCTAGCTGTGTAGAGAAGTGTGGCAAACGTACGTACTGCTCCCCAGGCTGGGCCCACAGCCTAGCTTTCGCTTCTGTGAGAGTGCTGTCCCGAGTCTCTTCCTGGAGCCAGTCGTCAGCGCGGTGCCTTTCGGCGCTGCAGTTCTCTTTCGGTCAAGGAGGCCGTTCGACTGACTGGCAAAGGGAGTCCGCCCAGCGCTGCTTTCGCCAGTCTCTCTGACGACTGGGCCACTCAACCCGGGCAACCCAGAGAGGAGTACACTGCCCTAGCTATGAATGTGAAGAGCTGTCTCCAGGGGCCTGCCTGCGCTAAGGTTCCTCAGAAGCCAGAGGCCGCCGTTCCGGCACGGAGAGAGGTCATCATGGGAAACTGGTGAACGGGCTCCTACCCTGTGTGTCCCCAGGAGCGTCGCAGGGTTAAGGCACTCCGTGGTGGAGTCTGGCCTCATTGGAGACCCCTGCACGCCCAACTCCCCTGACGTGAGACACTGGAACTTCACCTTGAGGCCTGAGGTCACCTTTCGTTCGGCCGGAGCCGAACCTGGGGTGCCGTGGGAGGAGCTCCTAGAAAGGGATTGCCAGCACGGTTTTCGCTTTGGGAGAACACGCAGCCTCGGGCCCACAACGACAGTCCTGCCGTGCAGAGACGTCGGGCCGCTAGTGCTGTTCAAGGCAGCTTTGAAGCCAAGCGCAAGGCGCCTCCGAACGGGGAGAAAGCGTCCTCTCCCCTCCGCGTCCCACGTTCAAGCTGAATGACGCAGCATGTTTCTCGGAAGGCTCTGCCGAGCTATCCAGCACAAGGGAGAGAGTGCCTGCCTCTGCTGAGAAAGGTTTTGACGTGGGGATTGCTGGACAGGCGGCAGAGCGTTCCCCAGGCCGTGCGAAGTTTAGGCCTTGGTGATTCTGGATGGTCCCAAGGGTCCAGAATTGTCCCTGGGAAAGCTGTCCTTTTCCCTCTTTTTCCGGCTGGAAGTACACCTCTGGCATCCGACTGCCGTTCGGCGACGTCCTGGGGGAGGCGCCCTGGTTTCACTTGTGGCGCACACTGGTGTTTCCCAGAAGAGCCCAAATTCCTCCCTGCGGGTGGGTGGGGGGCGTGGCACCCCAGCATGGAATGTAAGGCTGTTTAGAACTGCGTACCTTGAGGCCGTGTGAAGGCCGCGCGAGCGAGAGCTTTCGAGCGAACAGGGCAGCGCTTCGCCATCACCGTCGCACATTCACGGAGCTTAGTGGAACGAACGCATTTACTTCCTGGGGCTCAAACACAGCCGAGGAGTTGGAAGGCATACCGTGAGTGCCCTTTGACAGTCGTTACAACGAACGTGAGTGCACAGTGTCTCGTGAAATACCTTCCACGGTTGAAGCATTCCGTTAACGCGTGCCCCTCCGCTCCCTCTGGCACTCCGAGGTGTTACTGTCGGGGGAAATGTGGACTCTTGCTTGAGGCCGGGGTGGGGCGGGGGGACTCACAGTTCTTCTGCCGGCGAGCTCCAGAGCGCTCCTGCTGAAGCCCCCAGCAAGGAACTGAGAGCGGCAGGCCTCACACGAGTCGACTCAGACTTCTTCTGTCACGAGTACACTCAGACTTCTTATGTGAGGCCTTCCGGCAGCAAAGAGAAGGTGCGCGCGAGGAGTGTGCTTCAGGCAGCTTAGGACCCGCCACTGTCTCGTCCACCACGGAGGGGAATCAGGTTTGGCCAGGGTCGCCCAGCTTCATACCTGAGCTCCTACAGGTATCCTCAGTGGTTCCTCATTACCTCAAGGAAACACAACGGGAGGAAAAGGGCCCTTCCGTGGAGGCCCTTCTGGGCACAGGGACCTCTCTGCGTGGGATCTACTGGGTAAGTATGGCAGTACCTGAGGTAGGCCTCAGTGACCAAGGCTCTCTGGCTCACGCCTAGCTGTGTAGAGAAGTGTGGCAAACGTACGTACTGCTCCCCAGGCTGGGCCCACAGCCTAGCTTTCGCTTCTGTGAGAGTGCTGTCCCGAGTCTCTTCCTGGAGCCAGTCGTCAGCGCGGTGCCTTTCGGCGCTGCAGTTCTCTTTCGGTCAAGGAGGCCGTTCGACTGACTGGCAAAGGGAGTCCGCCCAGCGCTGCTTTCGCCAGTCTCTCTGACGACTGGGCCACTCAACCCGGGCAACCCAGAGAGGAGTACACTGCCCTAGCTATGAATGTGAAGAGCTGTCTCCAGGGGCCTGCCTGCGCTAAGGTTCCTCAGAAGCCAGAGGCCGCCGTTCCGGCACGGAGAGAGGTCATCATGGGAAACTGGTGAACGGGCTCCTACCCTGTGTGTCCCCAGGAGCGTCGCAGGGTTAAGGCACTCCGTGGTGGAGTCTGGCCTCATTGGAGACCCCTGCACGCCCAACTCCCCTGACGTGAGACACTGGAACTTCACCTTGAGGCCTGAGGTCACCTTTCGTTCGGCCGGAGCCGAACCTGGGGTGCCGTGGGAGGAGCTCCTAGAAAGGGATTGCCAGCACGGTTTTCGCTTTGGGAGAACACGCAGCCTCGGGCCCACAACGACAGTCCTGCCGTGCAGAGACGTCGGGCCGCTAGTGCTGTTCAAGGCAGCTTTGAAGCCAAGCGCAAGGCGCCTCCGAACGGGGAGAAAGCGTCCTCTCCCCTCCGCGTCCCACGTTCAAGCTGAATGACGCAGCATGTTTCTCGGAAGGCTCTGCCGAGCTATCCAGCACAAGGGAGAGAGTGCCTGCCTCTGCTGAGAAAGGTTTTGACGTGGGGATTGCTGGACAGGCGGCAGAGCGTTCCCCAGGCCGTGCGAAGTTTAGGCCTTGGTGATTCTGGATGGTCCCAAGGGTCCAGAATTGTCCCTGGGAAAGCTGTCCTTTTCCCTCTTTTTCCGGCTGGAAGTACACCTCTGGCATCCGACTGCCGTTCGGCGACGTCCTGGGGGAGGCGCCCTGGTTTCACTTGTGGCGCACACTGGTGTTTCCCAGAAGAGCCCAAATTCCTCCCTGCGGGTGGGTGGGGGGCGTGGCACCCCAGCATGGAATGTAAGGCTGTTTAGAACTGCGTACCTTGAGGCCGTGTGAAGGCCGCGCGAGCGAGAGCTTTCGAGCGAACAGGGCAGCGCTTCGCCATCACCGCCGCACATTCACGGAGCTTAGTGGAACGAACGCATTTACTTCCTGGGGCTCAAACACAGCCGAGGAGTTGGAGGGCATACCGTGAGTGCCCTTTGACAGTCGTTACAACGAACGTGAGTGCACAGTGTCTCGTGAAATACCTTCCACGGTTGAAGCATTCCGTTAACGCGTGCCCCTCCGCTCCCTCTGGCACTCCGAGGTGTTACTGTCGGGGGAAATGTGGACTCTTGCTTGAGGCCGGGGTGGGGCGGGGGGACTCACAGTTCTTCTGCCGGCGAGCTCCAGAGCGCTCCTGCTGAAGCTCCCAGCAAGGAACTGAGAGCGGCAGGCCTCACACGAGTCGACTCAGACTTCTTCTGTCACGAGTACACTCAGACTTCTTATGTGAGGCCTTCCGGCAGCAAAGAGAAGGTGCGCGCGAGGAGTGTGCTTCAGGCAGCTTAGGACCCGCCACTGTCTCGTCCTCCACGGAGGGGAATCAGGTTTGGCCAGGGTCGCCCAGCTTCATACCTGAGCTCCTACAGGTATCCTCAGTGGTTCCTCATTACCTCAAGGAAACACAACGGGAGGAACAGGGCCCTTCCGTGGAGGCCCTTCTGGGCACAGGGACCTCTCTGCGTGGGATCTACTGGGTAAGTATGGCAGTACCTGAGGTAGGCCTCAGTGACCAAGGCTCTCTGGCTCACGCCTAGCTGTGTAGAGAAGTGTGGCAAACGTACGTACTGCTCCCCAGGCTGGGCCCACAGCCTAGCTTTCGCTTCTGTGAGAGTGCTGTCCCGAGTCTCTTCCTGGAGCCAGTCGTCAGCGCGGTGCCTTTCGGCGCTGCAGTTCTCTTTCGGTCAAGGAGGCCGTTCGACTGACTGGCAAAGGGAGTCCGCCCAGCGCTGCTTTCGCCAGTCTCTCTGACGACTGGGCCACTCAACCCGGGCAACCCAGAGAGGAGTACACTGCCCTAGCTATGAATGTGAAGAGCTGTCTCCAGGGGCCTGCCTGCGCTAAGGTTCCTCAGAAGCCAGAGGCCGCCGTTCCGGCACGGAGAGAGGTCATCATGGGAAACTGGTGAACGGGCTCCTACCCTGTGTGTCCCCAGGAGCGTCGCAGGGTTAAGGCACTCCGTGGTGGAGTCTGGCCTCATTGGAGACCCCTGCACGCCCAACTCCCCTGACGTGAGACACTGGAACTTCACCTTGAGGCCTGAGGTCACCTTTCGTTCGGCCGGAGCCGAACCTGGGGTGCCGTGGGAGGAGCTCCTAGAAAGGGATTGCCAGCACGGTTTTCGCTTTGGGAGAACACGCAGCCTCGGGCCCACAACGACAGTCCTGCCGTGCAGAGACGTCGGGCCGCTAGTGCTGTTCAAGGCAGCTTTGAAGCCAAGCGCAAGGCGCCTCCGAACGGGGAGAAAGCGTCCTCTCCCCTCCGCGTCCCACGTTCAAGCTGAATGACGCAGCATGTTTCTCGGAAGGCTCTGCCGAGCTATCCAGCACAAGGGAGAGAGTGCCTGCCTCTGCTGAGAAAGGTTTTGACGTGGGGATTGCTGGACAGGCGGCAGAGCGTTCCCCAGGCCGTGCGAAGTTTAGGCCTTGGTGATTCTGGATGGTCCCAAGGGTCCAGAATTGTCCCTGGGAAAGCTGTCCTTTTCCCTCTTTTTCCGGCTGGAAGTACACCTCTGGCATCCGACTGCCGTTCGGCGACGTCCTGGGGGAGGCGCCCTGGTTTCACTTGTGGCGCACACTGGTGTTTCCCAGAAGAGCCCAAATTCCTCCCTGCGGGTGGGTGGGGGGCGTGGCACCCCAGCATGGAATGTAAGGCTGTTTAGAACTGCGTACCTTGAGGCCGTGTGAAGGCCGCGCGAGCGAGAGCTTTCGAGCGAACAGGGCAGCGCTTCGCCATCACCGCCGCACATTCACGGAGCTTAGTGGAACGAACGCATTTACTTCCTGGGGCTCAAACACAGCCGAGGAGTTGGAGGGCATACCGTGAGTGCCCTTTGACAGTCGTTACAACGAACGTGAGTGCACAGTGTCTCGTGAAATACCTTCCACGGTTGAAGCATTCCGTTAACGCGTGCCCCTCCGCTCCCTCTGGCACTCCGAGGTGTTACTGTCGGGGGAAATGTGGACTCTTGCTTGAGGCCGGGGTGGGGCGGGGGGACTCACAGTTCTTCTGCCGGCGAGCTCCAGAGCGCTCCTGCTGAAGCTCCCAGCAAGGAACTGAGAGCGGCAGGCCTCACACGAGTCGACTCAGACTTCTTCTGTCACGAGTACACTCAGACTTCTTATGTGAGGCCTTCCGGCAGCAAAGAGAAGGTGCGCGCGAGGAGTGTGCTTCAGGCAGCTTAGGACCCGCCACTGTCTCGTCCTCCACGGAGGGGAATCAGGTTTGGCCAGGGTCGCCCAGCTTCATACCTGAGCTCCTACAGGTATCCTCAGTGGTTCCTCATTACCTCAAGGAAACACAACGGGAGGAACAGGGCCCTTCCGTGGAGGCCCTTCTGGGCACAGGGACCTCTCTGCGTGGGATCTACTGGGTAAGTATGGCAGTACCTGAGGTAGGCCTCAGTGACCAAGGCTCTCTGGCTCACGCCTAGCTGTGTAGAGAAGTGTGGCAAACGTACGTACTGCTCCCCAGGCTGGGCCCACAGCCTAGCTTTCGCTTCTGTGAGAGTGCTGTCCCGAGTCTCTTCCTGGAGCCAGTCGTCAGCGCGGTGCCTTTCGGCGCTGCAGTTCTCTTTCGGTCAAGGAGGCCGTTCGACTGACTGGCAAAGGGAGTCCGCCCAGCGCTGCTTTCGCCAGTCTCTCTGACGACTGGGCCACTCAACCCGGGCAACCCAGAGAGGAGTACACTGCCCTAGCTATGAATGTGAAGAGCTGTCTCCAGGGGCCTGCCTGCGCTAAGGTTCCTCAGAAGCCAGAGGCCGCCGTTCCGGCACGGAGAGAGGTCATCATGGGAAACTGGTGAACGGGCTCCTACCCTGTGTGTCCCCAGGAGCGTCGCAGGGTTAAGGCACTCCGTGGTGGAGTCTGGCCTCATTGGAGACCCCTGCACGCCCAACTCCCCTGACGTGAGACACTGGAACTTCACCTTGAGGCCTGAGGTCACCTTTCGTTCGGCCGGAGCCGAACCTGGGGTGCCGTGGGAGGAGCTCCTAGAAAGGGATTGCCAGCACGGTTTTCGCTTTGGGAGAACACGCAGCCTCGGGCCCACAACGACAGTCCTGCCGTGCAGAGACGTCGGGCCGCTAGTGCTGTTCAAGGCAGCTTTGAAGCCAAGCGCAAGGTGCCTCCGAACGGGGAGAAAGCGTCCTCTCCCCTCCACGTCCCACGTTCAAGCTGAATGACGCAGCATGTTTCTCGGAAGGCTCTGCCGAGCTATCCAGCACAAGGGAGAGAGTGCCTGCCTCTGCTGAGAAAGGTTTTGACGTGGGGATTGCTGGACAGGCGGCAGAGCGTTCCCCAGGCCGTGCGAAGTTTAGGCCTTGGTGATTCTGGATGGTCCCAAGGGTCCAGAATTGTCCCTGGGAAAGCTGTCCTTTTCCCTCTTTTTCCGGCTGGAAGTACACCTCTGGCATCCGACTGCCGTTCGGCGACGTCCTGGGGGAGGCGCCCTGGTTTCACTTGTGGCGCACACTGGTGTTTCCCAGAAGAGCCCAAATTCCTCCCTGCGGGTGGGTGGGGGGCGTGGCACCCCAGCATGGAATGTAAGGCTGTTTAGAACTGCGTACCTTGAGGCCGTGTGAAGGCCGCGCGAGCGAGAGCTTTCGAGCGAACAGGGCAGCGCTTCGCCATCACCGCCGCACATTCACGGAGCTTAGTGGAACGAACGCATTTACTTCCTGGGGCTCAAACACAGCCGAGGAGTTGGAGGGCATACCGTGAGTGCCCTTTGACAGTCGTTACAACGAACGTGAGTGCACAGTGTGTCGTGAAATACCTTCCACGGTTGAAGCATTCCGTTAACGCGTGCCCCTCCGCTCCCTCTGGCACTCCGAGGTGTTACTGTCGGGGGAAATGTGGACTCTTGCTTGAGGCCGGGGTGGGGCGGGGGGACTCACAGTTCTTCTGCCGGCGAGCTCCAGAGCGCTCCTGCTGAAGCTCCCAGCAAGGAACTGAGAGCGGCAGGCCTCACACGAGTCGACTCAGACTTCTTCTGTCACGAGTACACTCAGACTTCTTATGTGAGGCCTTCCGGCAGCAAAGAGAAGGTGCGCGCGAGGAGTGTGCTTCAGGCAGCTTAGGACCCGCCACTGTCTCGTCCTCCACGGAGGGGAATCAGGTTTGGCCAGGGTCGCCCAGCTTCATACCTGAGCTCCTACAGGTATCCTCAGTGGTTCCTCATTACCTCAAGGAAACACAACGGGAGGAACAGGGCCCTTCCGTGGAGGCCCTTCTGGGCACAGGGACCTCTCTGCGTGGGATCTACTGGGTAAGTATGGCAGTACCTGAGGTAGGCCTCAGTGACCAAGGCTCTCTGGCTCACGCCTAGCTGTGTAGAGAAGTGTGGCAAACGTACGTACTGCTCCCCAGGCTGGGCCCACAGCCTAGCTTTCGCTTCTGTGAGAGTGCTGTCCCGAGTCTCTTCCTGGAGCCAGTCGTCAGCGCGGTGCCTTTTGGCACTGCAGTTCTCTTTGGGTCAAGGAGGCCGTTCGACTGACTGGCAAAGGGAGTCCGCCCAGCGCTGCTTTCGCCAGTCTCTCTGACGACTGGGCCACTCAACCCGGGCAACCCAGAGAGGAGTACACTGCCCTAGCTATGAATGTGAAGAGCTGTCTCCAGGGGCCTGCCTGCGCTAAGGTTCCTCAGAAGCCAGAGGCCGCCGTTCCGGCACGGAGAGAGGTCATCATGGGAAACTGGTGAACGGGCTCCTACCCTGTGTGTCCCCAGGAGCGTCGCAGGGTTAAGGCACTCCGTGGTGGAGTCTGGCCTCATTGGAGACCCCTGCACGCCCAACTCCCCTGACGTGAGACACTGGAACTTCACCTTGAGGCCTGAGGTCACCTTTCGTTCGGCCGGAGCCGAACCTGGGGTGCCGTGGGAGGAGCTCCTAGAAAGGGATTGCCAGCACGGTTTTCGCTTTGGGAGAACACGCAGCCTCGGGCCCACAACGACAGTCCTGCCGTGCAGAGACGTCGGGCCGCTAGTGCTGTTCAAGGCAGCTTTGAAGCCAAGCGCAAGGCGCCTCCGAACGGGGAGAAAGCGTCCTCTCCCCTCCACGTCCCACGTTCAAGCTGAATGACGCAGCATGTTTCTCGGAAGGCTCTGCCGAGCTATCCAGCACAAGGGAGAGAGTGCCTGCCTCTGCTGAGAAAGGTTTTGACGTGGGGATTGCTGGACAGGCGGCAGAGCGTTCCCCAGGCCGTGCGAAGTTTAGGCCTTGGTGATTCTGGATGGTCCCAAGGGTCCAGAATTGTCCCTGGGAAAGCTGTCCTTTTCCCTCTTTTTCCGGCTGGAAGTACACCTCTGGCATCCGACTGCCGTTCGGCGACGTCCTGGGGGAGGCGCCCTGGTTTCACTTGTGGCGCACACTGGTGTTTCCCAGAAGAGCCCAAATTCCTCCCTGCGGGTGGGTGGGGGGCGTGGCACCCCAGCATGGAATGTAAGGCTGTTTAGAACTGCGTACCTTGAGGCCGTGTGAAGGCCGCGCGAGCGAGAGCTTTCGAGCGAACAGGGCAGCGCTTCGCCATCACCGCCGCACATTCACGGAGCTTAGTGGAACGAACGCATTTACTTCCTGGGGCTCAAACACAGCCGAGGAGTTGGAGGGCATACCGTGAGTGCCCTTTGACAGTCGTTACAACGAACGTGAGTGCACAGTGTGTCGTGAAATACCTTCCACGGTTGAAGCATTCCGTTAACGCGTGCCCCTCCGCTCCCTCTGGCACTCCGAGGTGTTACTGTCGGGGGAAATGTGGACTCTTGCTTGAGGCCGGGGTGGGGCGGGGGGACTCACAGTTCTTCTGCCGGCGAGCTCCAGAGCGCTCCTGCTGAAGCTCCCAGCAAGGAACTGAGAGCGGCAGGCCTCACACGAGTCGACTCAGACTTCTTCTGTCACGAGTACACTCAGACTTCTTATGTGAGGCCTTCCGGCAGCAAAGAGAAGGTGCGCGCGAGGAGTGTGCTTCAGGCAGCTTAGGACCCGCCACTGTCTCGTCCTCCACGGAGGGGAATCAGGTTTGGCCAGGGTCGCCCAGCTTCATACCTGAGCTCCTACAGGTATCCTCAGTGGTTCCTCATTACCTCAAGGAAACACAACGGGAGGAACAGGGCCCTTCCGTGGAGGCCCTTCTGGGCACAGGGACCTCTCTGCGTGGGATCTACTGGGTAAGTATGGCAGTACCTGAGGTAGGCCTCAGTGACCAAGGCTCTCTGGCTCACGCCTAGCTGTGTAGAGAAGTGTGGCAAACGTACGTACTGCTCCCCAGGCTGGGCCCACAGCCTAGCTTTCGCTTCTGTGAGAGTGCTGTCCCGAGTCTCTTCCTGGAGCCAGTCGTCAGCGCGGTGCCTTTCGGCGTTGCAGTTCTCTTTCGGTCAAGGAGGCCGTTCGACTGACTGGCAAAGGGAGTCCGCCCAGCGCTGCTTTCGCCAGTCTCTGACGACTGGGCCACTCAACCTGGGCAACCCAGAGAGGAGTACACTGCCCTAGCTATGAATGTGAAGAGCTGTCTCCAGGGGCCTGCCTGCGCTAATGTTCCTCAGAAGCCAGAGGCCGCCGTTCCGGCACGGAGAGAGGTCATCATGGGAAACTGGTGAACGGGCTCCTACCCTGTGTGTCCCCAGGAGCGTCGCAGGGTTAAGGCACTCCGTGGTGGAGTCTGGCCTCATTGGAGACCCCTGCACGCCCAACTCCCCTGACGTGAGACACTGGAACTTCACCTTGAGGCCTGAGGTCACCTTTCGTTCGGCCGGAGCCGAACCTGGGGTGCCGTGGGAGGAGCTCCTAGAAAGGGATTGCCAGCACGGTTTTCGCTTTGGGAGAACACGCAGCCTCGGGCCCACAACGACAGTCCTGCCGTGCAGAGACGTCGGGCCGCTAGTGCTGTTCAAGGCAGCTTTGAAGCCAAGCGCAAGGCGCCTCCGAACGGGGAGAAAGCGTCCTCTCCCCTCCGCGTCCCACGTTCAAGCTGAATGACGCAGCATGTTTCTCGGAAGGCTCTGCCGAGCTATCCAGCACAAGGGAGAGAGTGCCTGCCTCTGCTGAGAAAGGTTTTGACGTGGGGATTGCTGGACAGGCGGCAGAGCGTTCCCCAGGCCGTGCGAAGTTTAGGCCTTGGTGATTCTGGATGGTCCCAAGGGTCCAGAATTGTCCCTGGGAAAGCTGTCCTTTTCCCTCTTTTTCCGGCTGGAAGTACACCTCTGGCATCCGACTGCCGTTCGGCGACGTCCTGGGGGAGGCGCCCTGGTTTCACTTGTGGCACACACTGGTGTTTCCCAGAAGAGCCCAAATTCCTCCCTGCGGGTGGGTGGGGGGCGTGGCACCCCAGCATGGAATGTAAGGCTGTTTAGAACTGCGTACCTTGAGGCCGTGTGAAGGCCGCGCGAGCGAGAGCTTTCGAGCGAACAGGGCAGCGCTTCGCCATCACCGCCGCACATTCACGGAGCTTAGTGGAACGAACGCATTTACTTCCTGGGGCTCAAACACAGCCGAGGAGTTGGAGGGCATACCGTGAGTGCCCTTTGACAGTCGTTACAACGAACGTGAGTGCACAGTGTCTCGTGAAATACCTTCCACGGTTGAAGCATTCCGTTAACGCGTGCCCCTCCGCTCCCTCTGGCACTCCGAGGTGTTACTGTCGGGGGAAATGTGGACTCTTGCTTGAGGCCGGGGTGGGGCGGGGGGACTCACAGTTCTTCTGCCGGCGAGCTCCAGAGCGCTCCTGCTGAAGCTCCCAGCAAGGAACTGAGAGCGGCAGGCCTCACACGAGTCGACTCAGACTTCTTCTGTCACGAGTACACTCAGACTTCTTATGTGAGGCCTTCCGGCAGCAAAGAGAAGGTGCGCGCGAGGAGTGTGCTTCAGGCAGCTTAGGACCCGCCACTGTCTCGTCCACCACGGAGGGGAATCAGGTTTGGCCAGGGTCGCCCAGCTTCATACCTGAGCTCCTACAGGTATCCTCAGTGGTTTCTCATTACCTCAAGGAAACACAACGGGAGGAACAGGGCCCTTCCGTGGAGGCCCTTCTGGGCACAGGGACCTCTCTGCATGGGATCTACTGGGTAAGTATGGCAGTACCTGAGGTAGGCCTCAGTGACCAAGGCTCTCTGGCTCACGCCTAGCTGTGTAGAGAAGTGTGGCAAACGTACGTACTGCTCCCCAGGCTGGGCCCACAGCCTAGCTTTCGCTTCTGTGAGAGTGCTGTCCCGAGTCTCTTCCTGGAGCCAGTCGTCAGCGCGGTGCCTTTCGGCGCTGCAGTTCTCTTTCGGTCAAGGAGGCCGTTCGACTGACTGGCAAAGGGAGTCCGCCCAGCGCTGCTTTCGCCAGTCTCTCTGACGACTGGGCCACTCAACCCGGGCAACCCAGAGAGGAGTACACTGCCCTAGCTATGAATGTGAAGAGCTGTCTCCAGGGGCCTGCCTGCGCTAAGGTTCCTCAGAAGCCAGAGGCCGCCGTTCCGGCACGGAGAGAGGTCATCATGGGAAACTGGTGAACGGGCTCCTACCCTGTGTGTCCCCAGGAGCGTCGCAGGGTTAAGGCACTCCGTGGTGGAGTCTGGCCTCATTGGAGACCCCTGCACGCCCAACTCCCCTGACGTGAGACACTGGAACTTCACCTTGAGGCCTGAGGTCACCTTTCGTTCGGCCGGAGCCGAACCTGGGGTGCCGTGGGAGGAGCTCCTAGAAAGGGATTGCCAGCACGGTTTTCGCTTTGGGAGAACACGCAGCCTCGGGCCCACAACGACAGTCCTGCCGTGCAGAGACGTCGGGCCGCTAGTGCTGTTCAAGGCAGCTTTGAAGCCAAGCGCAAGGCGCCTCCGAACGGGGAGAAAGCGTCCTCTCCCCTCCGCGTCCCACGTTCAAGCTGAATGACGCAGCATGTTTCTCGGAAGGCTCTGCCGAGCTATCCAGCACAAGGGAGAGAGTGCCTGCCTCTGCTGAGAAAGGTTTTGACGTGGGGATTGCTGGACAGGCGGCAGAGCGTTCCCCAGGCCGTGCGAAGTTTAGGCCTTGGTGATTCTGGATGGTCCCAAGGGTCCAGAATTGTCCCTGGGAAAGCTGTCCTTTTCCCTCTTTTTCCGGCTGGAAGTACACCTCTGGCATCCGACTGCCGTTCGGCGACGTCCTGGGGGAGGCGCCCTGGTTTCACTTGTGGCGCACACTGGTGTTTCCCAGAAGAGCCCAAATTCCTCCCTGCGGGTGGGTGGGGGGCGTGGCACCCCAGCATGGAATGTAAGGCTGTTTAGAACTGCGTACCTTGAGGCCGTGTGAAGGCCGCGCGAGCGAGAGCTTTCGAGCGAACAGGGCAGCGCTTCGCCATCACCGCCGCACATTCACGGAGCTTAGTGGAACGAACGCATTTACTTCCTGGGGCTCAAACACAGCCGAGGAGTTGGAGGGCATACCGTGAGTGCCCTTTGACAGTCGTTACAACGAACGTGAGTGCACAGTGTCTCGTGAAATACCTTCCACGGTTGAAGCATTCCGTTAACGCGTGCCCCTCCGCTCCCTCTGGCACTCCGAGGTGTTACTGTCGGGGGAAATGTGGACTCTTGCTTGAGGCCGGGGTGGGGCGGGGGGACTCACAGTTCTTCTGCCGGCGAGCTCCAGAGCGCTCCTGCTGAAGCTCCCAGCAAGGAACTGAGAGCGGCAGGCCTCACACGAGTCGACTCAGACTTCTTCTGTCACGAGTACACTCAGACTTCTTATGTGAGGCCTTCCGGCAGCAAAGAGAAGGTGCGCGCGAGGAGTGTGCTTCAGGCAGCTTAGGACCCGCCACTGTCTCGTCCACCACGGAGGGGAATCAGGTTTGGCCAGGGTCGCCCAGCTTCATACCTGAGCTCCTACAGGTATCCTCAGTGGTTTCTCATTACCTCAAGGAAACACAACGGGAGGAACAGGGCCCTTCCGTGGAGGCCCTTCTGGGCACAGGGACCTCTCTGCGTGGGATCTACTGGGTAAGTATGGCAGTACCTGAGGTAGGCCTCAGTGACCAAGGCTCTCTGGCTCACGCCTAGCTGTGTAGAGAAGTGTGGCAAACGTACGTACTGCTCCCCAGGCTGGGCCCACAGCCTAGCTTTCGCTTCTGTGAGAGTGCTGTCCCGAGTCTCTTCCTGGAGCCAGTCGTCAGCGCGGTGCCTTTCGGCGCTGCAGTTCTCTTTCGGTCAAGGAGGCCGTTCGACTGACTGGCAAAGGGAGTCCGCCCAGCGCTGCTTTCGCCAGTCTCTCTGACGACTGGGCCACTCAACCCGGGCAACCCAGAGAGGAGTACACTGCCCTAGCTATGAATGTGAAGAGCTGTCTCCAGGGGCCTGCCTGCGCTAAGGTTCCTCAGAAGCCAGAGGCCGCCGTTCCGGCACGGAGAGAGGTCATCATGGGAAACTGGTGAACGGGCTCCTACCCTGTGTGTCCCCAGGAGCGTCGCAGGGTTAAGGCACTCCGTGGTGGAGTCTGGCCTCATTGGAGACCCCTGCATGCCCAACTCCCCTGACGTGAGACACTGGAACTTCACCTTGAGGCCTGAGGTCACCTTTCGTTCGGCCGGAGCCGAACCTGGGGTGCCGTGGGAGGAGCTCCTAGAAAGGGATTGCCAGCACGGTTTTCGCTTTGGGAGAACACGCAGCCTCGGGCCCACAACGACAGTCCTGCCGTGCAGAGACGTCGGGCCGCTAGTGCTGTTCAAGGCAGCTTTGAAGCCAAGCGCAAGGCGCCTCCGAACGGGGAGAAAGCGTCCTCTCCCCTCCGCGTCCCACGTTCAAGCTGAATGACGCAGCATGTTTCTCGGAAGGCTCTGCCGAGCTATCCAGCACAAGGGAGAGAGTGCCTGCCTCTGCTGAGAAAGGTTTTGACGTGGGGATTGCTGGACAGGCGGCAGAGCGTTCCCCAGGCCGTGCGAAGTTTAGGCCTTGGTGATTCTGGATGGTCCCAAGGGTCCAGAATTGTCCCTGGGAAAGCTGTCCTTTTCCCTCTTTTTCCGGCTGGAAGTACACCTCTGGCATCCGACTGCCGTTCGGCGACGTCCTGGGGGAGGCGCCCTGGTTTCACTTGTGGCGCACACTGGTGTTTCCCAGAAGAGCCCAAATTCCTCCCTGCGGGTGGGTGGGGGGCGTGGCACCCCAGCATGGAATGTAAGGCTGTTTAGAACTGCGTACCTTGAGGCCGTGTGAAGGCCGCGCGAGCGAGAGCTTTCGAGCGAACAGGGCAGCGCTTCGCCATCACCGCCGCACATTCACGGAGCTTAGTGGAACGAACGCATTTACTTCCTGGGGCTCAAACACAGCCGAGGAGTTGGAGGGCATACCGTGAGTGCCCTTTGACAGTCGTTACAACGAACGTGAGTGCACAGTGTCTCGTGAAATACCTTCCACGGTTGAAGCATTCCGTTAACGCGTGCCCCTCCGCTCCCTCTGGCACTCCGAGGTGTTACTGTCGGGGGAAATGTGGACTCTTGCTTGAGGCCGGGGTGGGGCGGGGGGACTCACAGTTCTTCTGCCGGCGAGCTCCAGAGCGCTCCTGCTGAAGCTCCCAGCAAGGAACTGAGAGCGGCAGGCCTCACACGAGTCGACTCAGACTTCTTCTGTCACGAGTACACTCAGACTTCTTATGTGAGGCCTTCCGGCAGCAAAGAGAAGGTGCGCGCGAGGAGTGTGCTTCAGGCAGCTTAGGACCCGCCACTGTCTCGTCCTCCACGGAGGGGAATCAGGTTTGGCCAGGGTCGCCCAGCTTCATACATGAGCTCCTACAGGTATCCTCAGTGGTTCCTCATTACCTCAAGGAAACACAACGGGAGGAACAGGGCCCTTCCGTGGAGGCCCTTCTGGGCACAGGGACCTCTCTGCGTGGGATCTACTGGGTAAGTATGGCAGTACCTGAGGTAGGCCTCAGTGACCAAGGCTCTCTGGCTCACGCCTAGCTGTGTAGAGAAGTGTGGCAAACGTACGTACTGCTCCCCAGGCTGGGCCCACAGCCTAGCTTTCGCTTCTGTGAGAGTGCTGTCCCGAGTCTCTTCCTGGAGCCAGTCGTCAGCGCGGTGCCTTTCGGCGCTGCAGTTCTCTTTCGGTCAAGGAGGCCGTTCGACAGACTGGCAAAGGGAGTCCGCCCAGCGCTGCTTTCGCCAGTCTCTCTGACGACTGGGCCACTCAACCCGGGCAACCCAGAGAGGAGTACACTGCCCTAGCTATGAATGTGAAGAGCTGTCTCCAGGGGCCTGCCTGCGCTAAGGTTCCTCAGAAGCCAGAGGCCGCCGTTCCGGCACGGAGAGAGGTCATCATGGGAAACTGGTGAACGGGCTCCTACCCTGTGTGTCCCCAGGAGCGTCGCAGGGTTAAGGCACTCTGTGGTGGAGTCTGGCCTCATTGGAGACCCCTGCACGCCCAACTCCCCTGACGTGAGACACTGGAACTTCACCTTGAGGCCTGAGGTCACCTTTCGTTCGGCCGGAGCCGAACCTGGGGTGCCGTGGGAGGAGCTCCTAGAAAGGGATTGCCAGCACGGTTTTCGCTTTGGGAGAACACGCAGCCTCGGGCCCACAACGACAGTCCTGCCGTGCAGAGACGTCGGGCCGCTAGTGCTGTTCAAGGCAGCTTTGAAGCCAAGCGCAAGGCGCCTCCGAACGGGGAGAAAGCGTCCTCTCCCCTCCGCGTCCCACGTTCAAGCTGAATGACGCAGCATGTTTCTCGGAAGGCTCTGCCGAGCTATCCAGCACAAGGGAGAGAGTGCCTGCCTCTGCTGAGAAAGGTTTTGACGTGGGGATTGCTGGACAGGCGGCAGAGCGTTCCCCAGGCCGTGCGAAGTTTAGGCCTTGGTGATTCTGGATGGTCCCAAGGGTCCAGAATTGTCCCTGGGAAAGCTGTCCTTTTCCCTCTTTTTCCGGCTGGAAGTACACCTCTGGCATCCGACTGCCGTTCGGCGACGTCCTGCGGGAGGCGCCCTGGTTTCACTTGTGGCGCACACTGGTGTTTCCCAGAAGAGCCCAAATTCCTCCCTGCGGGTGGGTGGGGGGCGTGGCACCCCAGCATGGAATGTAAGGCTGTTTAGAACTGCGTACCTTGAGGCCGTGTGAAGGCCGCGCGAGTGAGAGCTTTCGAGCGAACAGGGCAGCGCTTCGCCATCACCGTCGCACATTCACGGAGCTTAGTGCAACGAACGCATTTACTTCCTGGGGCTCAAACACAGCCGAGGAGTTGGAGGGCATACCGTGAGTGCCCTTTGACAGTCGTTACAACGAACGTGAGTGCACAGTGTCTCGTGAAATACCTTCCACGGTTGAAGCATTCCGTTAACGCGTGCCCCTCCGCTCCCTCTGGCACTCCGAGGTGTTACTGTCGGGGGAAATGTGGACTCTTTCTTGAGGCCGGGGTGGGGCGGGGCGACTCACAGTTCTTCTGCCGGCGAGCTCCAGAGCGCTCCTGCTGAAGCTCCCAGCAAGGAACTGAGAGCGGCAGGCCTCACACGAGTCGACTCAGACTTCTTCTGTCACGAGTACACTCAGACTTCTTATGTGAGGCCTTCCGGCAGCAAAGAGAAGGTGCGCGCGAGGAGTGTGCTTCAGGCAGCTTAGGACCCGCCACTGTCTCGTCCACCACGGAGGGGAATCAGGTTTGGCCAGGGTCGCCCAGCTTCATACCTGAGCTCCTACAGGTATCCTCAGTGGTTTCTCATTACCTCAAGGAAACACAACGGGAGGAACAGGGCCCTTCCGTGGAGGCCCTTCTGGGCACAGGGACCTCTCTGCGTGGGATCTACTGGGTAAGTATGGCAGTACCTGAGGTAGGCCTCAGTGACCAAGGCTCTCTGGCTCACGCCTAGCTGTGTAGAGAAGTGTGGCAAACGTACGTACTGCTCCCCAGGCTGGGCCCACAGCCTAGCTTTCGCTTCTGTGAGAGTGCTGTCCCGAGTCTCTTCCTGGAGCCAGTCGTCAGCGCGGTGCCTTTCGGCGCTGCAGTTCTCTTTCGGTCAAGGAGGCCGTTCGACTGACTGGCAAAGGGAGTCCGCCCAGCGCTGCTTTCGCCAGTCTCTCTGACGACTGGGCCACTCAACCCGGGCAACCCAGAGAGGAGTACACTGCCCTAGCTATGAATGTGAAGAGCTGTCTCCAGGGGCCTGCCTGCGCTAAGGTTCCTCAGAAGCCAGAGGCCGCCGTTCCGGCACGGAGAGAGGTCATCATGGGAAACTGGTGAACGGGCTCCTACCCTGTGTGTCCCCAGGAGCGTCGCAGGGTTAAGGCACTCTGTGGTGGAGTCTGGCCTCATTGGAGACCCCTGCACGCCCAACTCCCCTGACGTGAGACACTGGAACTTCACCTTGAGGCCTGAGGTCACCTTTCGTTCGGCCGGAGCCGAACCTGGGGTGCCGTGGGAGGAGCTCCTAGAAAGGGATTGCCAGCACGGTTTTCGCTTTGGGAGAACACGCAGCCTCGGGCCCACAACGACAGTCCTGCCGTGCAGAGACGTCGGGCCGCTAGTGCTGTTCAAGGCAGCTTTGAAGCCAAGCGCAAGGCGCCTCCGAATGGGGAGAAAGCGTCCTCTCCCCTCCGCGTCCCACGTTCAAGCTGAATGACGCAGCATGTTTCTCGGAAGGCTCTGCCGAGCTATCCAGCACAAGGGAGAGAGTGCCTGCCTCTGCTGAGAAAGGTTTTGACGTGGGGATTGCTGGACAGGCGGCAGAGCGTTCCCCAGGCCGTGCGAAGTTTAGGCCTTGGTGATTCTGGATGGTCCCAAGGGTCCAGAATTGTCCCTGGGAAAGCTGTCCTTTTCCCTCTTTTTCCGGCTGGAAGTACACCTCTGGCATCCGACTGCCGTTCGGCGACGTCCTGGGGGAGGCGCCCTGGTTTCACTTGTGGCGCACACTGGTGTTTCCCAGAAGAGCCCAAATTCCTCCCTGCGGGTGGGTGGGGGGCGTGGCACCCCAGCATGGAATGTAAGGCTGTTTAGAACTGCGTACCTTGAGGCCGTGTGAAGGCCGCGCGAGCGAGAGCTTTCGAGCGAACAGGGCAGCGCTTCGCCATCACCGTCGCACATTCACGGAGCTTAGTGGAACGAACGCATTTACTTCCTGGGGCTCAAACACAGCCGAGGAGTTGGAGGGCATACCGTGAGTGCCCTTTGACAGTCGTTACAACGAACGTGAGTGCACAGTGTCTCGTGAAATACCTTCCACGGTTGAAGCATTCCGTTAACGCGTGCCCCTCCGCTCCCTCTGGCACTCCGAGGTGTTACTGTCGGGGGAAATGTGGACTCTTG
The DNA here is from genome assembly GCF_964270905.1 of Leucopleurus acutus. NCBI lineage: Eukaryota > Metazoa > Chordata > Mammalia > Artiodactyla > Delphinidae > Leucopleurus > Leucopleurus acutus. The sequence continues at coordinate 31,220,890 of NC_139155.1, forward strand.
CTTGAGGCCGGGGTGGGGCGGGGGGACTCACAGTTCTTCTGCCGGCGAGCTCCAGAGCGCTCCTGCTGAAGCTCCCAGCAAGGAACTGAGAGCGGCAGGCCTCACACGAGTCGACTCAGACTTCTTCTGTCACGAGTACACTCAGACTTCTTATGTGAGGCTTTCCGGCAGCAAAGAGAAGGTGCGCGCGAGGAGTGTGCTTCAGGCAGCTTAGGACCCGCCACTGTCTCGTCCACCACGGAGGGGAATCAGGTTTGGCCAGGGTCGCCCAGCTTCATACCTGAGCTCCTACAGGTATCCTCAGTGGTTTTTCATTACCTCAAGGAAACACAACGGGAGGAACAGGGCCCTTCCGTGGAGGCCCTTCTGGGCACAGGGACCTCTCTGTGTGGGATCTACTGGGTAAGTATGGCAGTACCTGAGGTAGGCCTCAGTGACCAAGGCTCTCTGGCTCACGCCTAGCTGTGTAGAGAAGTGTGGCAAACGTACGTACTGCTCCCCAGGCTGGGCCCACAGCCTAGCTTTCGCTTCTGTGAGAGTGCTGTCCCGAGTCTCTTCCTGGAGCCAGTCATCAGCGCGGTGCCTTTCGGCGCTGCAGTTCTCTTTCGGTCAAGGAGGCCGTTCGACTGACTGGCAAAGGGAGTCCGCCCAGCGCTGCTTTCGCCAGTCTCTCTGACGACTGGGCCACTCAACCCGGGCAACCCAGAGAGGAGTACACTGCCCTAGCTATGAATGTGAAGAGCTGTCTCCAGGGGCCTGCCTGCGCTAAGGTTCCTCAGAAGCCAGAGGCCGCCGTTCCGGCACGGAGAGAGGTCATCATGGGAAACTGGTGAACGGGCTCCTACCCTGTGTGTCCCCAGGAGCGTCGCAGGGTTAAGGCACTCCGTGGTGGAGTCTGGCCTCATTGGAGACCCCTGCACGCCCAACTCCCCTGACGTGAGACACTGGAACTTCACCTTGAGGCCTGAGGTCACCTTTCGTTCGGCCGGAGCCGAACCTGGGGTGCCGTGGGAGGAGCTCCTAGAAAGGGATTGCCAGCACGGTTTTCGCTTTGGGAGAACACGCAGCCTCGGGCCCACAACGACAGTCCTGCCGTGCAGAGACGTCGGGCCGCTAGTGCTGTTCAAGGCAGCTTTGAAGCCAAGCGCAAGGCGCCTCCGAACGGGGAGAAAGCGTCCTCTCCCCTCCGCGTCCCACGTTCAAGCTGAATGACGCAGCATGTTTCTCGGAAGGCTCTGCCGAGCTATCCAGCACAAGGGAGAGAGTGCCTGCCTCTGCTGAGAAAGGTTTTGACGTGGGGATTGCTGGACAGGCGGCAGAGCGTTCCCCAGGCCGTGCGAAGTTTAGGCCTTGGTGATTCTGGATGGTCCCAAGGGTCCAGAATTGTCCCTGGGAAAGCTGTCCTTTTCCCTCTTTTTCCGGCTGGAAGTACACCTCTGGCATCCGACTGCCGTTCGGCGACGTCCTGGGGGAGGCGCCCTGGTTTCACTTGTGGCGCACACTGGTGTTTCCCAGAAGAGCCCAAATTCCTCCCTGCGGGTGGGTGGGGGGCGTGGCACCCCAGCATGGAATGTAAGGCTGTTTAGAACTGCGTACCTTGAGGCCGTGTGAAGGCCGCGCGAGCGAGAGCTTTCGAGCGAACAGGGCAGCGCTTCGCCATCACCGCCGCACATTCACGGAGCTTAGTGGAACGAACGCATTTACTTCCTGGGGCTCAAACACAGCCGAGGAGTTGGAGGGCATACCGTGAGTGCCCTTTGACAGTCGTTACAACGAACGTGAGTGCACAGTGTCTCGTGAAATACCTTCCACGGTTGAAGCATTCCGTTAACGCGTGCCCCTCCGCTCCCTCTGGCACTCCGAGGTGTTACTGTCGGGGGAAATGTGGACTCTTGCTTGAGGCCGGGGTGGGGCGGGGGGACTCACAGTTCTTCTGCCGGCGAGCTCCAGAGCGCTCCTGCTGAAGCTCCCAGCAAGGAACTGAGAGCGGCAGGCCTCACACGAGTCGACTCAGACTTCTTCTGTCACGAGTACACTCAGACTTCTTATGTGAGGCCTTCCGGCAGCAAAGAGAAGGTGCGCGCGAGGAGTGTGCTTCAGGCAGCTTAGGACCCGCCACTGTCTCGTCCTCCACGGAGGGGAATCAGGTTTGGCCAGGGTCGCCCAGCTTCATACCTGAGCTCCTACAGGTATCCTCAGTGGTTCCTCATTACCTCAAGGAAACACAACGGGAGGAACAGGGCCCTTCCGTGGAGGCCCTTCTGGGCACAGGGACCTCTCTGCGTGGGATCTACTGGGTAAGTATGGCAGTACCTGAGGTAGGCCTCAGTGACCAAGGCTCTCTGGCTCACGCCTAGCTGTGTAGAGAAGTGTGGCAAACGTACGTACTGCTCCCCAGGCTGGGCCCACAGCCTAGCTTTCGCTTCTGTGAGAGTGCTGTCCCGAGTCTCTTCCTGGAGCCAGTCGTCAGCGCGGTGCCTTTCGGCGCTGCAGTTCTCTTTCGGTCAAGGAGGCCGTTCGACTGACTGGCAAAGGGAGTCCGCCCAGCGCTGCTTTCGCCAGTCTCTCTGACGACTGGGCCACTCAACCCGGGCAACCCAGAGAGGAGTACACTGCCCTAGCTATGAATGTGAAGAGCTGTCTCCAGGGGCCTGCCTGCGCTAAGGTTCCTCAGAAGCCAGAGGCCGCCGTTCCGGCACGGAGAGAGGTCATCATGGGAAACTGGTGAACGGGCTCCTACCCTGTGTGTCCCCAGGAGCGTCGCAGGGTTAAGGCACTCCGTGGTGGAGTCTGGCCTCATTGGAGACCCCTGCACGCCCAACTCCCCTGACGTGAGACACTGGAACTTCACCTTGAGGCCTGAGGTCACCTTTCGTTCGGCCGGAGCCGAACCTGGGGTGCCGTGGGAGGAGCTCCTAGAAAGGGATTGCCAGCACGGTTTTCGCTTTGGGAGAACACGCAGCCTCGGGCCCACAACGACAGTCCTGCCGTGCAGAGACGTCGGGCCGCTAGTGCTGTTCAAGGCAGCTTTGAAGCCAAGCGCAAGGCGCCTCCGAACGGGGAGAAAGCGTCCTCTCCCCTCCGCGTCCCACGTTCAAGCTGAATGACGCAGCATGTTTCTCGGAAGGCTCTGCCGAGCTATCCAGCACAAGGGAGAGAGTGCCTGCCTCTGCTGAGAAAGGTTTTGACGTGGGGATTGCTGGACAGGCGGCAGAGCGTTCCCCAGGCCGTGCGAAGTTTAGGCCTTGGTGATTCTGGATGGTCCCAAGGGTCCAGAATTGTCCCTGGGAAAGCTGTCCTTTTCCCTCTTTTTCCGGCTGGAAGTACACCTCTGGCATCCGACTGCCGTTCGGCGACGTCCTGGGGGAGGCGCCCTGGTTTCACTTGTGGCGCACACTGGTGTTTCCCAGAAGAGCCCAAATTCCTCCCTGCGGGTGGGTGGGGGGCGTGGCACCCCAGCATGGAATGTAAGGCTGTTTAGAACTGCGTACCTTGAGGCCGTGTGAAGGCCGCGCGAGCGAGAGCTTTCGAGCGAACAGGGCAGCGCTTCGCCATCACCGTCGCACATTCACGGAGCTTAGTGGAACGAACGCATTTACTTCCTGGGGCTCAAACACAGCCGAGGAGTTGGAAGGCATACCGTGAGTGCCCTTTGACAGTCGTTACAACGAACGTGAGTGCACAGTGTCTCGTGAAATACCTTCCACGGTTGAAGCATTCCGTTAACGCGTGCCCCTCCGCTCCCTCTGGCACTCCGAGGTGTTACTGTCGGGGGAAATGTGGACTCTTGCTTGAGGCCGGGGTGGGGCGGGGGGACTCACAGTTCTTCTGCCGGCGAGCTCCAGAGCGCTCCTGCTGAAGCCCCCAGCAAGGAACTGAGAGCGGCAGGCCTCACACGAGTCGACTCAGACTTCTTCTGTCACGAGTACACTCAGACTTCTTATGTGAGGCCTTCCGGCAGCAAAGAGAAGGTGCGCGCGAGGAGTGTGCTTCAGGCAGCTTAGGACCCGCCACTGTCTCGTCCACCACGGAGGGGAATCAGGTTTGGCCAGGGTCGCCCAGCTTCATACCTGAGCTCCTACAGGTATCCTCAGTGGTTCCTCATTACCTCAAGGAAACACAACGGGAGGAAAAGGGCCCTTCCGTGGAGGCCCTTCTGGGCACAGGGACCTCTCTGCGTGGGATCTACTGGGTAAGTATGGCAGTACCTGAGGTAGGCCTCAGTGACCAAGGCTCTCTGGCTCACGCCTAGCTGTGTAGAGAAGTGTGGCAAACGTACGTACTGCTCCCCAGGCTGGGCCCACAGCCTAGCTTTCGCTTCTGTGAGAGTGCTGTCCCGAGTCTCTTCCTGGAGCCAGTCGTCAGCGCGGTGCCTTTCGGCGCTGCAGTTCTCTTTCGGTCAAGGAGGCCGTTCGACTGACTGGCAAAGGGAGTCCGCCCAGCGCTGCTTTCGCCAGTCTCTCTGACGACTGGGCCACTCAACCCGGGCAACCCAGAGAGGAGTACACTGCCCTAGCTATGAATGTGAAGAGCTGTCTCCAGGGGCCTGCCTGCGCTAAGGTTCCTCAGAAGCCAGAGGCCGCCGTTCCGGCACGGAGAGAGGTCATCATGGGAAACTGGTGAACGGGCTCCTACCCTGTGTGTCCCCAGGAGCGTCGCAGGGTTAAGGCACTCCGTGGTGGAGTCTGGCCTCATTGGAGACCCCTGCACGCCCAACTCCCCTGACGTGAGACACTGGAACTTCACCTTGAGGCCTGAGGTCACCTTTCGTTCGGCCGGAGCCGAACCTGGGGTGCCGTGGGAGGAGCTCCTAGAAAGGGATTGCCAGCACGGTTTTCGCTTTGGGAGAACACGCAGCCTCGGGCCCACAACGACAGTCCTGCCGTGCAGAGACGTCGGGCCGCTAGTGCTGTTCAAGGCAGCTTTGAAGCCAAGCGCAAGGCGCCTCCGAACGGGGAGAAAGCGTCCTCTCCCCTCCGCGTCCCACGTTCAAGCTGAATGACGCAGCATGTTTCTCGGAAGGCTCTGCCGAGCTATCCAGCACAAGGGAGAGAGTGCCTGCCTCTGCTGAGAAAGGTTTTGACGTGGGGATTGCTGGACAGGCGGCAGAGCGTTCCCCAGGCCGTGCGAAGTTTAGGCCTTGGTGATTCTGGATGGTCCCAAGGGTCCAGAATTGTCCCTGGGAAAGCTGTCCTTTTCCCTCTTTTTCCGGCTGGAAGTACACCTCTGGCATCCGACTGCCGTTCGGCGACGTCCTGGGGGAGGCGCCCTGGTTTCACTTGTGGCGCACACTGGTGTTTCCCAGAAGAGCCCAAATTCCTCCCTGCGGGTGGGTGGGGGGCGTGGCACCCCAGCATGGAATGTAAGGCTGTTTAGAACTGCGTACCTTGAGGCCGTGTGAAGGCCGCGCGAGCGAGAGCTTTCGAGCGAACAGGGCAGCGCTTCGCCATCACCGCCGCACATTCACGGAGCTTAGTGGAACGAACGCATTTACTTCCTGGGGCTCAAACACAGCCGAGGAGTTGGAGGGCATACCGTGAGTGCCCTTTGACAGTCGTTACAACGAACGTGAGTGCACAGTGTCTCGTGAAATACCTTCCACGGTTGAAGCATTCCGTTAACGCGTGCCCCTCCGCTCCCTCTGGCACTCCGAGGTGTTACTGTCGGGGGAAATGTGGACTCTTGCTTGAGGCCGGGGTGGGGCGGGGGGACTCACAGTTCTTCTGCCGGCGAGCTCCAGAGCGCTCCTGCTGAAGCTCCCAGCAAGGAACTGAGAGCGGCAGGCCTCACACGAGTCGACTCAGACTTCTTCTGTCACGAGTACACTCAGACTTCTTATGTGAGGCCTTCCGGCAGCAAAGAGAAGGTGCGCGCGAGGAGTGTGCTTCAGGCAGCTTAGGACCCGCCACTGTCTCGTCCTCCACGGAGGGGAATCAGGTTTGGCCAGGGTCGCCCAGCTTCATACCTGAGCTCCTACAGGTATCCTCAGTGGTTCCTCATTACCTCAAGGAAACACAACGGGAGGAACAGGGCCCTTCCGTGGAGGCCCTTCTGGGCACAGGGACCTCTCTGCGTGGGATCTACTGGGTAAGTATGGCAGTACCTGAGGTAGGCCTCAGTGACCAAGGCTCTCTGGCTCACGCCTAGCTGTGTAGAGAAGTGTGGCAAACGTACGTACTGCTCCCCAGGCTGGGCCCACAGCCTAGCTTTCGCTTCTGTGAGAGTGCTGTCCCGAGTCTCTTCCTGGAGCCAGTCGTCAGCGCGGTGCCTTTCGGCGCTGCAGTTCTCTTTCGGTCAAGGAGGCCGTTCGACTGACTGGCAAAGGGAGTCCGCCCAGCGCTGCTTTCGCCAGTCTCTCTGACGACTGGGCCACTCAACCCGGGCAACCCAGAGAGGAGTACACTGCCCTAGCTATGAATGTGAAGAGCTGTCTCCAGGGGCCTGCCTGCGCTAAGGTTCCTCAGAAGCCAGAGGCCGCCGTTCCGGCACGGAGAGAGGTCATCATGGGAAACTGGTGAACGGGCTCCTACCCTGTGTGTCCCCAGGAGCGTCGCAGGGTTAAGGCACTCCGTGGTGGAGTCTGGCCTCATTGGAGACCCCTGCACGCCCAACTCCCCTGACGTGAGACACTGGAACTTCACCTTGAGGCCTGAGGTCACCTTTCGTTCGGCCGGAGCCGAACCTGGGGTGCCGTGGGAGGAGCTCCTAGAAAGGGATTGCCAGCACGGTTTTCGCTTTGGGAGAACACGCAGCCTCGGGCCCACAACGACAGTCCTGCCGTGCAGAGACGTCGGGCCGCTAGTGCTGTTCAAGGCAGCTTTGAAGCCAAGCGCAAGGCGCCTCCGAACGGGGAGAAAGCGTCCTCTCCCCTCCGCGTCCCACGTTCAAGCTGAATGACGCAGCATGTTTCTCGGAAGGCTCTGCCGAGCTATCCAGCACAAGGGAGAGAGTGCCTGCCTCTGCTGAGAAAGGTTTTGACGTGGGGATTGCTGGACAGGCGGCAGAGCGTTCCCCAGGCCGTGCGAAGTTTAGGCCTTGGTGATTCTGGATGGTCCCAAGGGTCCAGAATTGTCCCTGGGAAAGCTGTCCTTTTCCCTCTTTTTCCGGCTGGAAGTACACCTCTGGCATCCGACTGCCGTTCGGCGACGTCCTGGGGGAGGCGCCCTGGTTTCACTTGTGGCGCACACTGGTGTTTCCCAGAAGAGCCCAAATTCCTCCCTGCGGGTGGGTGGGGGGCGTGGCACCCCAGCATGGAATGTAAGGCTGTTTAGAACTGCGTACCTTGAGGCCGTGTGAAGGCCGCGCGAGCGAGAGCTTTCGAGCGAACAGGGCAGCGCTTCGCCATCACCGCCGCACATTCACGGAGCTTAGTGGAACGAACGCATTTACTTCCTGGGGCTCAAACACAGCCGAGGAGTTGGAGGGCATACCGTGAGTGCCCTTTGACAGTCGTTACAACGAACGTGAGTGCACAGTGTCTCGTGAAATACCTTCCACGGTTGAAGCATTCCGTTAACGCGTGCCCCTCCGCTCCCTCTGGCACTCCGAGGTGTTACTGTCGGGGGAAATGTGGACTCTTGCTTGAGGCCGGGGTGGGGCGGGGGGACTCACAGTTCTTCTGCCGGCGAGCTCCAGAGCGCTCCTGCTGAAGCTCCCAGCAAGGAACTGAGAGCGGCAGGCCTCACACGAGTCGACTCAGACTTCTTCTGTCACGAGTACACTCAGACTTCTTATGTGAGGCCTTCCGGCAGCAAAGAGAAGGTGCGCGCGAGGAGTGTGCTTCAGGCAGCTTAGGACCCGCCACTGTCTCGTCCTCCACGGAGGGGAATCAGGTTTGGCCAGGGTCGCCCAGCTTCATACCTGAGCTCCTACAGGTATCCTCAGTGGTTCCTCATTACCTCAAGGAAACACAACGGGAGGAACAGGGCCCTTCCGTGGAGGCCCTTCTGGGCACAGGGACCTCTCTGCGTGGGATCTACTGGGTAAGTATGGCAGTACCTGAGGTAGGCCTCAGTGACCAAGGCTCTCTGGCTCACGCCTAGCTGTGTAGAGAAGTGTGGCAAACGTACGTACTGCTCCCCAGGCTGGGCCCACAGCCTAGCTTTCGCTTCTGTGAGAGTGCTGTCCCGAGTCTCTTCCTGGAGCCAGTCGTCAGCGCGGTGCCTTTCGGCGCTGCAGTTCTCTTTCGGTCAAGGAGGCCGTTCGACTGACTGGCAAAGGGAGTCCGCCCAGCGCTGCTTTCGCCAGTCTCTCTGACGACTGGGCCACTCAACCCGGGCAACCCAGAGAGGAGTACACTGCCCTAGCTATGAATGTGAAGAGCTGTCTCCAGGGGCCTGCCTGCGCTAAGGTTCCTCAGAAGCCAGAGGCCGCCGTTCCGGCACGGAGAGAGGTCATCATGGGAAACTGGTGAACGGGCTCCTACCCTGTGTGTCCCCAGGAGCGTCGCAGGGTTAAGGCACTCCGTGGTGGAGTCTGGCCTCATTGGAGACCCCTGCACGCCCAACTCCCCTGACGTGAGACACTGGAACTTCACCTTGAGGCCTGAGGTCACCTTTCGTTCGGCCGGAGCCGAACCTGGGGTGCCGTGGGAGGAGCTCCTAGAAAGGGATTGCCAGCACGGTTTTCGCTTTGGGAGAACACGCAGCCTCGGGCCCACAACGACAGTCCTGCCGTGCAGAGACGTCGGGCCGCTAGTGCTGTTCAAGGCAGCTTTGAAGCCAAGCGCAAGGTGCCTCCGAACGGGGAGAAAGCGTCCTCTCCCCTCCACGTCCCACGTTCAAGCTGAATGACGCAGCATGTTTCTCGGAAGGCTCTGCCGAGCTATCCAGCACAAGGGAGAGAGTGCCTGCCTCTGCTGAGAAAGGTTTTGACGTGGGGATTGCTGGACAGGCGGCAGAGCGTTCCCCAGGCCGTGCGAAGTTTAGGCCTTGGTGATTCTGGATGGTCCCAAGGGTCCAGAATTGTCCCTGGGAAAGCTGTCCTTTTCCCTCTTTTTCCGGCTGGAAGTACACCTCTGGCATCCGACTGCCGTTCGGCGACGTCCTGGGGGAGGCGCCCTGGTTTCACTTGTGGCGCACACTGGTGTTTCCCAGAAGAGCCCAAATTCCTCCCTGCGGGTGGGTGGGGGGCGTGGCACCCCAGCATGGAATGTAAGGCTGTTTAGAACTGCGTACCTTGAGGCCGTGTGAAGGCCGCGCGAGCGAGAGCTTTCGAGCGAACAGGGCAGCGCTTCGCCATCACCGCCGCACATTCACGGAGCTTAGTGGAACGAACGCATTTACTTCCTGGGGCTCAAACACAGCCGAGGAGTTGGAGGGCATACCGTGAGTGCCCTTTGACAGTCGTTACAACGAACGTGAGTGCACAGTGTGTCGTGAAATACCTTCCACGGTTGAAGCATTCCGTTAACGCGTGCCCCTCCGCTCCCTCTGGCACTCCGAGGTGTTACTGTCGGGGGAAATGTGGACTCTTGCTTGAGGCCGGGGTGGGGCGGGGGGACTCACAGTTCTTCTGCCGGCGAGCTCCAGAGCGCTCCTGCTGAAGCTCCCAGCAAGGAACTGAGAGCGGCAGGCCTCACACGAGTCGACTCAGACTTCTTCTGTCACGAGTACACTCAGACTTCTTATGTGAGGCCTTCCGGCAGCAAAGAGAAGGTGCGCGCGAGGAGTGTGCTTCAGGCAGCTTAGGACCCGCCACTGTCTCGTCCTCCACGGAGGGGAATCAGGTTTGGCCAGGGTCGCCCAGCTTCATACCTGAGCTCCTACAGGTATCCTCAGTGGTTCCTCATTACCTCAAGGAAACACAACGGGAGGAACAGGGCCCTTCCGTGGAGGCCCTTCTGGGCACAGGGACCTCTCTGCGTGGGATCTACTGGGTAAGTATGGCAGTACCTGAGGTAGGCCTCAGTGACCAAGGCTCTCTGGCTCACGCCTAGCTGTGTAGAGAAGTGTGGCAAACGTACGTACTGCTCCCCAGGCTGGGCCCACAGCCTAGCTTTCGCTTCTGTGAGAGTGCTGTCCCGAGTCTCTTCCTGGAGCCAGTCGTCAGCGCGGTGCCTTTTGGCACTGCAGTTCTCTTTGGGTCAAGGAGGCCGTTCGACTGACTGGCAAAGGGAGTCCGCCCAGCGCTGCTTTCGCCAGTCTCTCTGACGACTGGGCCACTCAACCCGGGCAACCCAGAGAGGAGTACACTGCCCTAGCTATGAATGTGAAGAGCTGTCTCCAGGGGCCTGCCTGCGCTAAGGTTCCTCAGAAGCCAGAGGCCGCCGTTCCGGCACGGAGAGAGGTCATCATGGGAAACTGGTGAACGGGCTCCTACCCTGTGTGTCCCCAGGAGCGTCGCAGGGTTAAGGCACTCCGTGGTGGAGTCTGGCCTCATTGGAGACCCCTGCACGCCCAACTCCCCTGACGTGAGACACTGGAACTTCACCTTGAGGCCTGAGGTCACCTTTCGTTCGGCCGGAGCCGAACCTGGGGTGCCGTGGGAGGAGCTCCTAGAAAGGGATTGCCAGCACGGTTTTCGCTTTGGGAGAACACGCAGCCTCGGGCCCACAACGACAGTCCTGCCGTGCAGAGACGTCGGGCCGCTAGTGCTGTTCAAGGCAGCTTTGAAGCCAAGCGCAAGGCGCCTCCGAACGGGGAGAAAGCGTCCTCTCCCCTCCACGTCCCACGTTCAAGCTGAATGACGCAGCATGTTTCTCGGAAGGCTCTGCCGAGCTATCCAGCACAAGGGAGAGAGTGCCTGCCTCTGCTGAGAAAGGTTTTGACGTGGGGATTGCTGGACAGGCGGCAGAGCGTTCCCCAGGCCGTGCGAAGTTTAGGCCTTGGTGATTCTGGATGGTCCCAAGGGTCCAGAATTGTCCCTGGGAAAGCTGTCCTTTTCCCTCTTTTTCCGGCTGGAAGTACACCTCTGGCATCCGACTGCCGTTCGGCGACGTCCTGGGGGAGGCGCCCTGGTTTCACTTGTGGCGCACACTGGTGTTTCCCAGAAGAGCCCAAATTCCTCCCTGCGGGTGGGTGGGGGGCGTGGCACCCCAGCATGGAATGTAAGGCTGTTTAGAACTGCGTACCTTGAGGCCGTGTGAAGGCCGCGCGAGCGAGAGCTTTCGAGCGAACAGGGCAGCGCTTCGCCATCACCGCCGCACATTCACGGAGCTTAGTGGAACGAACGCATTTACTTCCTGGGGCTCAAACACAGCCGAGGAGTTGGAGGGCATACCGTGAGTGCCCTTTGACAGTCGTTACAACGAACGTGAGTGCACAGTGTGTCGTGAAATACCTTCCACGGTTGAAGCATTCCGTTAACGCGTGCCCCTCCGCTCCCTCTGGCACTCCGAGGTGTTACTGTCGGGGGAAATGTGGACTCTTGCTTGAGGCCGGGGTGGGGCGGGGGGACTCACAGTTCTTCTGCCGGCGAGCTCCAGAGCGCTCCTGCTGAAGCTCCCAGCAAGGAACTGAGAGCGGCAGGCCTCACACGAGTCGACTCAGACTTCTTCTGTCACGAGTACACTCAGACTTCTTATGTGAGGCCTTCCGGCAGCAAAGAGAAGGTGCGCGCGAGGAGTGTGCTTCAGGCAGCTTAGGACCCGCCACTGTCTCGTCCTCCACGGAGGGGAATCAGGTTTGGCCAGGGTCGCCCAGCTTCATACCTGAGCTCCTACAGGTATCCTCAGTGGTTCCTCATTACCTCAAGGAAACACAACGGGAGGAACAGGGCCCTTCCGTGGAGGCCCTTCTGGGCACAGGGACCTCTCTGCGTGGGATCTACTGGGTAAGTATGGCAGTACCTGAGGTAGGCCTCAGTGACCAAGGCTCTCTGGCTCACGCCTAGCTGTGTAGAGAAGTGTGGCAAACGTACGTACTGCTCCCCAGGCTGGGCCCACAGCCTAGCTTTCGCTTCTGTGAGAGTGCTGTCCCGAGTCTCTTCCTGGAGCCAGTCGTCAGCGCGGTGCCTTTCGGCGTTGCAGTTCTCTTTCGGTCAAGGAGGCCGTTCGACTGACTGGCAAAGGGAGTCCGCCCAGCGCTGCTTTCGCCAGTCTCTGACGACTGGGCCACTCAACCTGGGCAACCCAGAGAGGAGTACACTGCCCTAGCTATGAATGTGAAGAGCTGTCTCCAGGGGCCTGCCTGCGCTAATGTTCCTCAGAAGCCAGAGGCCGCCGTTCCGGCACGGAGAGAGGTCATCATGGGAAACTGGTGAACGGGCTCCTACCCTGTGTGTCCCCAGGAGCGTCGCAGGGTTAAGGCACTCCGTGGTGGAGTCTGGCCTCATTGGAGACCCCTGCACGCCCAACTCCCCTGACGTGAGACACTGGAACTTCACCTTGAGGCCTGAGGTCACCTTTCGTTCGGCCGGAGCCGAACCTGGGGTGCCGTGGGAGGAGCTCCTAGAAAGGGATTGCCAGCACGGTTTTCGCTTTGGGAGAACACGCAGCCTCGGGCCCACAACGACAGTCCTGCCGTGCAGAGACGTCGGGCCGCTAGTGCTGTTCAAGGCAGCTTTGAAGCCAAGCGCAAGGCGCCTCCGAACGGGGAGAAAGCGTCCTCTCCCCTCCGCGTCCCACGTTCAAGCTGAATGACGCAGCATGTTTCTCGGAAGGCTCTGCCGAGCTATCCAGCACAAGGGAGAGAGTGCCTGCCTCTGCTGAGAAAGGTTTTGACGTGGGGATTGCTGGACAGGCGGCAGAGCGTTCCCCAGGCCGTGCGAAGTTTAGGCCTTGGTGATTCTGGATGGTCCCAAGGGTCCAGAATTGTCCCTGGGAAAGCTGTCCTTTTCCCTCTTTTTCCGGCTGGAAGTACACCTCTGGCATCCGACTGCCGTTCGGCGACGTCCTGGGGGAGGCGCCCTGGTTTCACTTGTGGCACACACTGGTGTTTCCCAGAAGAGCCCAAATTCCTCCCTGCGGGTGGGTGGGGGGCGTGGCACCCCAGCATGGAATGTAAGGCTGTTTAGAACTGCGTACCTTGAGGCCGTGTGAAGGCCGCGCGAGCGAGAGCTTTCGAGCGAACAGGGCAGCGCTTCGCCATCACCGCCGCACATTCACGGAGCTTAGTGGAACGAACGCATTTACTTCCTGGGGCTCAAACACAGCCGAGGAGTTGGAGGGCATACCGTGAGTGCCCTTTGACAGTCGTTACAACGAACGTGAGTGCACAGTGTCTCGTGAAATACCTTCCACGGTTGAAGCATTCCGTTAACGCGTGCCCCTCCGCTCCCTCTGGCACTCCGAGGTGTTACTGTCGGGGGAAATGTGGACTCTTGCTTGAGGCCGGGGTGGGGCGGGGGGACTCACAGTTCTTCTGCCGGCGAGCTCCAGAGCGCTCCTGCTGAAGCTCCCAGCAAGGAACTGAGAGCGGCAGGCCTCACACGAGTCGACTCAGACTTCTTCTGTCACGAGTACACTCAGACTTCTTATGTGAGGCCTTCCGGCAGCAAAGAGAAGGTGCGCGCGAGGAGTGTGCTTCAGGCAGCTTAGGACCCGCCACTGTCTCGTCCACCACGGAGGGGAATCAGGTTTGGCCAGGGTCGCCCAGCTTCATACCTGAGCTCCTACAGGTATCCTCAGTGGTTTCTCATTACCTCAAGGAAACACAACGGGAGGAACAGGGCCCTTCCGTGGAGGCCCTTCTGGGCACAGGGACCTCTCTGCATGGGATCTACTGGGTAAGTATGGCAGTACCTGAGGTAGGCCTCAGTGACCAAGGCTCTCTGGCTCACGCCTAGCTGTGTAGAGAAGTGTGGCAAACGTACGTACTGCTCCCCAGGCTGGGCCCACAGCCTAGCTTTCGCTTCTGTGAGAGTGCTGTCCCGAGTCTCTTCCTGGAGCCAGTCGTCAGCGCGGTGCCTTTCGGCGCTGCAGTTCTCTTTCGGTCAAGGAGGCCGTTCGACTGACTGGCAAAGGGAGTCCGCCCAGCGCTGCTTTCGCCAGTCTCTCTGACGACTGGGCCACTCAACCCGGGCAACCCAGAGAGGAGTACACTGCCCTAGCTATGAATGTGAAGAGCTGTCTCCAGGGGCCTGCCTGCGCTAAGGTTCCTCAGAAGCCAGAGGCCGCCGTTCCGGCACGGAGAGAGGTCATCATGGGAAACTGGTGAACGGGCTCCTACCCTGTGTGTCCCCAGGAGCGTCGCAGGGTTAAGGCACTCCGTGGTGGAGTCTGGCCTCATTGGAGACCCCTGCACGCCCAACTCCCCTGACGTGAGACACTGGAACTTCACCTTGAGGCCTGAGGTCACCTTTCGTTCGGCCGGAGCCGAACCTGGGGTGCCGTGGGAGGAGCTCCTAGAAAGGGATTGCCAGCACGGTTTTCGCTTTGGGAGAACACGCAGCCTCGGGCCCACAACGACAGTCCTGCCGTGCAGAGACGTCGGGCCGCTAGTGCTGTTCAAGGCAGCTTTGAAGCCAAGCGCAAGGCGCCTCCGAACGGGGAGAAAGCGTCCTCTCCCCTCCGCGTCCCACGTTCAAGCTGAATGACGCAGCATGTTTCTCGGAAGGCTCTGCCGAGCTATCCAGCACAAGGGAGAGAGTGCCTGCCTCTGCTGAGAAAGGTTTTGACGTGGGGATTGCTGGACAGGCGGCAGAGCGTTCCCCAGGCCGTGCGAAGTTTAGGCCTTGGTGATTCTGGATGGTCCCAAGGGTCCAGAATTGTCCCTGGGAAAGCTGTCCTTTTCCCTCTTTTTCCGGCTGGAAGTACACCTCTGGCATCCGACTGCCGTTCGGCGACGTCCTGGGGGAGGCGCCCTGGTTTCACTTGTGGCGCACACTGGTGTTTCCCAGAAGAGCCCAAATTCCTCCCTGCGGGTGGGTGGGGGGCGTGGCACCCCAGCATGGAATGTAAGGCTGTTTAGAACTGCGTACCTTGAGGCCGTGTGAAGGCCGCGCGAGCGAGAGCTTTCGAGCGAACAGGGCAGCGCTTCGCCATCACCGCCGCACATTCACGGAGCTTAGTGGAACGAACGCATTTACTTCCTGGGGCTCAAACACAGCCGAGGAGTTGGAGGGCATACCGTGAGTGCCCTTTGACAGTCGTTACAACGAACGTGAGTGCACAGTGTCTCGTGAAATACCTTCCACGGTTGAAGCATTCCGTTAACGCGTGCCCCTCCGCTCCCTCTGGCACTCCGAGGTGTTACTGTCGGGGGAAATGTGGACTCTTGCTTGAGGCCGGGGTGGGGCGGGGGGACTCACAGTTCTTCTGCCGGCGAGCTCCAGAGCGCTCCTGCTGAAGCTCCCAGCAAGGAACTGAGAGCGGCAGGCCTCACACGAGTCGACTCAGACTTCTTCTGTCACGAGTACACTCAGACTTCTTATGTGAGGCCTTCCGGCAGCAAAGAGAAGGTGCGCGCGAGGAGTGTGCTTCAGGCAGCTTAGGACCCGCCACTGTCTCGTCCACCACGGAGGGGAATCAGGTTTGGCCAGGGTCGCCCAGCTTCATACCTGAGCTCCTACAGGTATCCTCAGTGGTTTCTCATTACCTCAAGGAAACACAACGGGAGGAACAGGGCCCTTCCGTGGAGGCCCTTCTGGGCACAGGGACCTCTCTGCGTGGGATCTACTGGGTAAGTATGGCAGTACCTGAGGTAGGCCTCAGTGACCAAGGCTCTCTGGCTCACGCCTAGCTGTGTAGAGAAGTGTGGCAAACGTACGTACTGCTCCCCAGGCTGGGCCCACAGCCTAGCTTTCGCTTCTGTGAGAGTGCTGTCCCGAGTCTCTTCCTGGAGCCAGTCGTCAGCGCGGTGCCTTTCGGCGCTGCAGTTCTCTTTCGGTCAAGGAGGCCGTTCGACTGACTGGCAAAGGGAGTCCGCCCAGCGCTGCTTTCGCCAGTCTCTCTGACGACTGGGCCACTCAACCCGGGCAACCCAGAGAGGAGTACACTGCCCTAGCTATGAATGTGAAGAGCTGTCTCCAGGGGCCTGCCTGCGCTAAGGTTCCTCAGAAGCCAGAGGCCGCCGTTCCGGCACGGAGAGAGGTCATCATGGGAAACTGGTGAACGGGCTCCTACCCTGTGTGTCCCCAGGAGCGTCGCAGGGTTAAGGCACTCCGTGGTGGAGTCTGGCCTCATTGGAGACCCCTGCATGCCCAACTCCCCTGACGTGAGACACTGGAACTTCACCTTGAGGCCTGAGGTCACCTTTCGTTCGGCCGGAGCCGAACCTGGGGTGCCGTGGGAGGAGCTCCTAGAAAGGGATTGCCAGCACGGTTTTCGCTTTGGGAGAACACGCAGCCTCGGGCCCACAACGACAGTCCTGCCGTGCAGAGACGTCGGGCCGCTAGTGCTGTTCAAGGCAGCTTTGAAGCCAAGCGCAAGGCGCCTCCGAACGGGGAGAAAGCGTCCTCTCCCCTCCGCGTCCCACGTTCAAGCTGAATGACGCAGCATGTTTCTCGGAAGGCTCTGCCGAGCTATCCAGCACAAGGGAGAGAGTGCCTGCCTCTGCTGAGAAAGGTTTTGACGTGGGGATTGCTGGACAGGCGGCAGAGCGTTCCCCAGGCCGTGCGAAGTTTAGGCCTTGGTGATTCTGGATGGTCCCAAGGGTCCAGAATTGTCCCTGGGAAAGCTGTCCTTTTCCCTCTTTTTCCGGCTGGAAGTACACCTCTGGCATCCGACTGCCGTTCGGCGACGTCCTGGGGGAGGCGCCCTGGTTTCACTTGTGGCGCACACTGGTGTTTCCCAGAAGAGCCCAAATTCCTCCCTGCGGGTGGGTGGGGGGCGTGGCACCCCAGCATGGAATGTAAGGCTGTTTAGAACTGCGTACCTTGAGGCCGTGTGAAGGCCGCGCGAGCGAGAGCTTTCGAGCGAACAGGGCAGCGCTTCGCCATCACCGCCGCACATTCACGGAGCTTAGTGGAACGAACGCATTTACTTCCTGGGGCTCAAACACAGCCGAGGAGTTGGAGGGCATACCGTGAGTGCCCTTTGACAGTCGTTACAACGAACGTGAGTGCACAGTGTCTCGTGAAATACCTTCCACGGTTGAAGCATTCCGTTAACGCGTGCCCCTCCGCTCCCTCTGGCACTCCGAGGTGTTACTGTCGGGGGAAATGTGGACTCTTGCTTGAGGCCGGGGTGGGGCGGGGGGACTCACAGTTCTTCTGCCGGCGAGCTCCAGAGCGCTCCTGCTGAAGCTCCCAGCAAGGAACTGAGAGCGGCAGGCCTCACACGAGTCGACTCAGACTTCTTCTGTCACGAGTACACTCAGACTTCTTATGTGAGGCCTTCCGGCAGCAAAGAGAAGGTGCGCGCGAGGAGTGTGCTTCAGGCAGCTTAGGACCCGCCACTGTCTCGTCCTCCACGGAGGGGAATCAGGTTTGGCCAGGGTCGCCCAGCTTCATACATGAGCTCCTACAGGTATCCTCAGTGGTTCCTCATTACCTCAAGGAAACACAACGGGAGGAACAGGGCCCTTCCGTGGAGGCCCTTCTGGGCACAGGGACCTCTCTGCGTGGGATCTACTGGGTAAGTATGGCAGTACCTGAGGTAGGCCTCAGTGACCAAGGCTCTCTGGCTCACGCCTAGCTGTGTAGAGAAGTGTGGCAAACGTACGTACTGCTCCCCAGGCTGGGCCCACAGCCTAGCTTTCGCTTCTGTGAGAGTGCTGTCCCGAGTCTCTTCCTGGAGCCAGTCGTCAGCGCGGTGCCTTTCAGCACTGCAGTTCTCTTTCGGTCAAGGAGGCCGTTCGACTGACTGGCAAAGGGAGTCCGCCCAGCGCTGCTTTCGCCAGTCTCTCTGACGACTGGGCCACTCAACCCGGGCAACCCAGAGAGGAGTACACTGCCCTAGCTATGAATGTGAAGAGCTGTCTCCAGGGGCCTGCCTGCGCTAAGGTTCCTCAGAAGCCAGAGGCCGCCGTTCCGGCACGGAGAGAGGTCATCATGGGAAACTGGTGAACGGGCTCCTACCCTGTGTGTCCCCAGGAGCGTCGCAGGGTTAAGGCACTCCGTGGTGGAGTCTGGCCTCATTGGAGACCCCTGCATGCCCAACTCCCCTGACGTGAGACACTGGAACTTCACCTTGAGGCCTGAGGTCACCTTTCGTTCGGCCGGAGCCGAACCTGGGGTGCCGTGGGAGGAGCTCCTAGAAAGGGATTGCCAGCACGGTTTTCGCTTTGGGAGAACACGCAGCCTCGGGCCCACAACGACAGTCCTGCCGTGCAGAGACGTCGGGCCGCTAGTGCTGTTCAAGGCAGCTTTGAAGCCAAGCGCAAGGCGCCTCCGAACGGGGAGAAAGCGTCCTCTCCCCTCCGCGTCCCACGTTCAAGCTGAATGACGCAGCATGTTTCTCGGAAGGCTCTGCCGAGCTATCCAGCACAAGGGAGAGAGTGCCTGCCTCTGCTGAGAAAGGTTTTGACGTGGGGATTGCTGGACAGGCGGCAGAGCGTTCCCCAGGCCGTGCGAAGTTTAGGCCTTGGTGATTCTGGATGGTCCCAAGGGTCCAGAATTGTCCCTGGGAAAGCTGTCCTTTTCCCTCTTTTTCCGGCTGGAAGTACACCTCTGGCATCCGACTGCCGTTCGGCGACGTCCTGGGGGAGGCGCCCTGGTTTCACTTGTGGCGCACACTGGTGTTTCCCAGAAGAGCCCAAATTCCTCCCTGCGGGTGGGTGGGGGGCGTGGCACCCCAGCATGGAATGTAAGGCTGTTTAGAACTGCGTACCTTGAGGCCGTGTGAAGGCCGCGCGAGCGAGAGCTTTCGAGCGAACAGGGCAGCGCTTCGCCATCACCGCCGCACATTCACGGAGCTTAGTGGAACGAACGCATTTACTTCCTGGGGCTCAAACACAGCCGAGGAGTTGGAGGGCATACCGTGAGTGCCCTTTGACAGTCGTTACAACGAACGTGAGTGCACAGTGTCTCGTGAAATACCTTCCACGGTTGAAGCATTCCGTTAACGCGTGCCCCTCCGCTCCCTCTGGCACTCCGAGGTGTTACTGTCGGGGGAAATGTGGACTCTTGCTTGAGGCCGGGGTGGGGCGGGGGGACTCACAGTTCTTCTGCCGGCGAGCTCCAGAGCGCTCCTGCTGAAGCTCCCAGCAAGGAACTGAGAGCGGCAGGCCTCACACGAGTCGACTCAGACTTCTTCTGTCACGAGTACACTCAGACTTCTTATGTGAGGCCTTCCGGCAGCAAAGAGAAGGTGCGCGCGAGGAGTGTGCTTCAGGCAGCTTAGGACCCGCCACTGTCTCGTCCTCCACGGAGGGGAATCAGGTTTGGCCAGGGTCGCCCAGCTTCATACATGAGCTCCTACAGGTATCCTCAGTGGTTCCTCATTACCTCAAGGAAACACAACGGGAGGAACAGGGCCCTTCCGTGGAGGCCCTTCTGGGCACAGGGACCTCTCTGCGTGGGATCTACTGGGTAAGTATGGCAGTACCTGAGGTAGGCCTCAGTGACCAAGGCTCTCTGGCTCACGCCTAGCTGTGTAGAGAAGTGTGGCAAACGTACGTACTGCTCCCCAGGCTGGGCCCACAGCCTAGCTTTCGCTTCTGTGAGAGTGCTGTCCCGAGTCTCTTCCTGGAGCCAGTCGTCAGCGCGGTGCCTTTTGGCGCTGCAGTTCTCTTTCGGTCAAGGAGGCCGTTCGACTGACTGGCAAAGGGAGTCCGCCCAGCGCTGCTTTCGCCAGTCTCTCTGACGACTGGGCCACTCAACCCGGGCAACCCAGAGAGGAGTACACTGCCCTAGCTATGAATGTGAAGAGCTGTCTCCAGGGGCCTGCCTGCGCTAAGGTTCCTCAGAAGCCAGAGGCCGCCGTTCCGGCACGGAGAGAGGTCATCATGGGAAACTGGTGAACGGGCTCCTACCCTGTGTGTCCCCAGGAGCGTCGCAGGGTTAAGGCACTCCGTGGTGGAGTCTGGCCTCATTGGAGACCCCTGCATGCCCAACTCCCCTGACGTGAGACACTGGAACTTCACCTTGAGGCCTGAGGTCACCTTTCGTTCGGCCGGAGCCGAACCTGGGGTGCCGTGGGAGGAGCTCCTAGAAAGGGATTGCCAGCACGGTTTTCGCTTTGGGAGAACACGCAGCCTCGGGCCCACAACGACAGTCCTGCCGTGCAGAGACGTCGGGCCGCTAGTGCTGTTCAAGGCAGCTTTGAAGCCAAGCGCAAGGCGCCTCCGAACGGGGAGAAAGCGTCCTCTCCCCTCCGCGTCCCACGTTCAAGCTGAATGACGCAGCATGTTTCTCGGAAGGCTCTGCCGAGCTATCCAGCACAAGGGAGAGAGTGCCTGCCTCTGCTGAGAAAGGTTTTGACGTGGGGATTGCTGGACAGGCGGCAGAGCGTTCCCCAGGCCGTGCGAAGTTTAGGCCTTGGTGATTCTGGATGGTCCCAAGGGTCCAGAATTGTCCCTGGGAAAGCTGTCCTTTTCCCTCTTTTTCCGGCTGGAAGTACACCTCTGGCATCCGACTGCCGTTCGGCGACGTCCTGGGGGAGGCGCCCTGGTTTCACTTGTGGCGCACACTGGTGTTTCCCAGAAGAGCCCAAATTCCTCCCTGCGGGTGGGTGGGGGGCGTGGCACCCCAGCATGGAATGTAAGGCTGTTTAGAACTGCGTACCTTGAGGCCGTGTGAAGGCCGCGCGAGCGAGAGCTTTCGAGCGAACAGGGCAGCGCTTCGCCATCACCGCCGCACATTCACGGAGCTTAGTGGAACGAACGCATTTACTTCCTGGGGCTCAAACACAGCCGAGGAGTTGGAGGGCATACCGTGAGTGCCCTTTGACAGTCGTTACAACGAACGTGAGTGCACAGTGTCTCGTGAAATACCTTCCACGGTTGAAGCATTCCGTTAACGCATGCCCCTCCGCTCCCTCTGGCACTCCGAGGTGTTACTGTCGGGGGAAATGTGGACTCTTGCTTGAGGCCGGGGTGGGGCGGGGGGACTCACAGTTCTTCTGCCGGCGAGCTCCAGAGCGCTCCTGCTGAAGCTCCCAGCAAGGAACTGAGAGCGGCAGGCCTCACACGAGTCGACTCAGACTTCTTCTGTCACGAGTACACTCAGACTTCTTATGTGAGGCCTTCCGGCAGCAAAGAGAAGGTGCGCGCGAGGAGTGTGCTTCAGGCAGCTTAGGACCCGCCACTGTCTCGTCCACCACGGAGGGGAATCAGGTTTGGCCAGGGTCGCCCAGCTTCATACCTGAGCTCCTACAGGTATCCTCAGTGGTTCCTCATTACCTCAAGGAAACACAACGGGAGGATCAGGGCCTTTCCGTGGAGGCCCTTCTGGGCACAGGGACCTCTCTGCGTGGGATCTACTGGGTAAGTATGGCAGTACCTGAGGTAGGCCTCAGTGACCAAGGCTCTCTGGCTCACGCCTAGCTGTGTAGAGAAGTGTGGCAAACGTACGTACTGCTCCCCAGGCTGGGCCCACAGCCTAGCTTTCGCTTCTGTGAGAGTGCTGTCCCGAGTCTCTTCCTGGAGCCAGTCGTCAGCGCGGTGCCTTTCGGCGTTGCAGTTCTCTTTCGGTCAAGGAGGCCGTTCGACTGACTGGCAAAGGGAGTCCGCCCAGCGCTGCTTTCGCCAGTCTCTCTGACGACTGGGCCACTCAACCCGGGCAACCCAGAGAGGAGTACACTGCCCTAGCTATGAATGTGAAGAGCTGTCTCCAGGGGCCTGCCTGCGCTAAGGTTCCTCAGAAGCCAGAGGCCGCCGTTCCGGCACGGAGAGAGGTCATCATGGGAAACTGGTGAACGGGCTCCTACCCTGTGTGTCCCCAGGAGCGTCGCAGGGTTAAGGCACTCCGTGGTGGAGTCTGGCCTCATTGGAGACCCCTGCACGCCCAACTCCCCTGACGTGAGACACTGGAACTTCACCTTGAGGCCTGAGGTCACCTTTCGTTCGGCCGGAGCCGAACCTGGGGTGCCGTGGGAGGAGCTCCTAGAAAGGGATTGCCAGCACGGTTTTCGCTTTGGGAGAACACGCAGCCTCGGGCCCACAACGACAGTCCTGCCGTGCAGAGACGTCGGGCCGCTAGTGCTGTTCAAGGCAGCTTTGAAGCCAAGCGCAAGGCGCCTCCGAACGGGGAGAAAGCGTCCTCTCCCCTCCACGTCCCACGTTCAAGCTGAATGACGCAGCATGTTTCTCGGAAGGCTCTGCCGAGCTATCCAGCACAAGGGAGAGAGTGCCTGCCTCTGCTGAGAAAGGTTTTGACGTGGGGATTGCTGGACAGGCGGCAGAGCGTTCCCCAGGCCGTGCGAAGTTTAGGCCTTGGTGATTCTGGATGGTCCCAAGGGTCCAGAATTGTCCCTGGGAAAGCTGTCCTTTTCCCTCTTTTTCCGGCTGGAAGTACACCTCTGGCATCCGACTGCCGTTCGGCGACGTCCTGGGGGAGGCGCCCTGGTTTCACTTGTGGCGCACACTGGTGTTTCCCAGAAGAGCCCAAATTCCTCCCTGCGGGTGGGTGGGGGGCGTGGCACCCCAGCATGGAATGTAAGGCTGTTTAGAACTGCGTACCTTGAGGCCGTGTGAAGGCCGCGCGAGCGAGAGCTTTCGAGCGAACAGGGCAGCGCTTCGCCATCACCGCCGCACATTCACGGAGCTTAGTGGAACGAACGCATTTACTTCCTGGGGCTCAAACACAGCCGAGGAGTTGGAGGGCATACCGTGAGTGCCCTTTGACAGTCGTTACAACGAACGTGAGTGCACAGTGTCTCGTGAAATACCTTCCACGGTTGAAGCATTCCGTTAACGCGTGCCCCTCCGCTCCCTCTGGCACTCCGAGGTGTTACTGTCGGGGGAAATGTGGACTCTTGCTTGAGGCCGGGGTGGGGCGGGGGGACTCACAGTTCTTCTGCCGGCGAGCTCCAGAGCGCTCCTGCTGAAGCTCCCAGCAAGGAACTGAGAGCGGCAGGCCTCACACGAGTCGACTCAGACTTCTTCTGTCACGAGTACACTCAGACTTCTTATGTGAGGCCTTCCGGCAGCAAAGAGAAGGTGCGCGCGAGGAGTGTGCTTCAGGCAGCTTAGGACCCGCCACTGTCTCGTCCACCACGGAGGGGAATCAGGTTTGGCCAGGGTCGCCCAGCTTCATACCTGAGCTCCTACAGGTATCCTCAGTGGTTTCTCATTACCTCAAGGAAACACAACGGGAGGAACAGGGCCCTTCCGTGGAGGCCCTTCTGGGCACAGGGACCTCTCTGCGTGGGATCTACTGGGTAAGTATGGCAGTACCTGAGGTAGGCCTCAGTGACCAAGGCTCTCTGGCTCACGCCTAGCTGTGTAGAGAAGTGTGGCAAACGTACGTACTGCTCCCCAGGCTGGGCCCACAGCCTAGCTTTCGCTTCTGTGAGAGTGCTGTCCCGAGTCTCTTCCTGGAGCCAGTCGTCAGCGCGGTGCCTTTCGGCGCTGCAGTTCTCTTTCGGTCAAGGAGGCCGTTCGACTGACTGGCAAAGGGAGTCCGCCCAGCGCTGCTTTCGCCAGTCTCTCTGACGACTGGGCCACTCAACCCGGGCAACC
Organism: Leucopleurus acutus; assembly: GCF_964270905.1. Taxonomy (NCBI): domain Eukaryota; kingdom Metazoa; phylum Chordata; class Mammalia; order Artiodactyla; family Delphinidae; genus Leucopleurus; species Leucopleurus acutus. The sequence continues at coordinate 31,244,331 of NC_139155.1, forward strand.
CAGAGAGGAGTACACTGCCCTAGCTATGAATGTGAAGAGCTGTCTCCAGGGGCCTGCCTGCGCTAAGGTTCCTCAGAAGCCAGAGGCCGCCGTTCCGGCACGGAGAGAGGTCATCATGGGAAACTGGTGAACGGGCTCCTACCCTGTGTGTCCCCAGGAGCGTCGCAGGGTTAAGGCACTCCGTGGTGGAGTCTGGCCTCATTGGAGACCCCTGCATGCCCAACTCCCCTGACGTGAGACACTGGAACTTCACCTTGAGGCCTGAGGTCACCTTTCGTTCGGCCGGAGCCGAACCTGGGGTGCCGTGGGAGGAGCTCCTAGAAAGGGATTGCCAGCACGGTTTTCGCTTTGGGAGAACACGCAGCCTCGGGCCCACAACGACAGTCCTGCCGTGCAGAGACGTCGGGCCGCTAGTGCTGTTCAAGGCAGCTTTGAAGCCAAGCGCAAGGCGCCTCCGAATGGGGAGAAAGCGTCCTCTCCCCTCCGCGTCCCACGTTCAAGCTGAATGACGCAGCATGTTTCTCGGAAGGCTCTGCCGAGCTATCCAGCACAAGGGAGAGAGTGCCTGCCTCTGCTGAGAAAGGTTTTGACGTGGGGATTGCTGGACAGGCGGCAGAGCGTTCCCCAGGCCGTGCGAAGTTTAGGCCTTGGTGATTCTGGATGGTCCCAAGGGTCCAGAATTGTCCCTGGGAAAGCTGTCCTTTTCCCTCTTTTTCCGGCTGGAAGTACACCTCTGGCATCCGACTGCCGTTCGGCGACGTCCTGGGGGAGGCGCCCTGGTTTCACTTGTGGCGCACACTGGTGTTTCCCAGAAGAGCCCAAATTCCTCCCTGCGGGTGGGTGGGGGGCGTGGCACCCCAGCATGGAATGTAAGGCTGTTTAGAACTGCGTACCTTGAGGCCGTGTGAAGGCCGCGCGAGCGAGAGCTTTCGAGCGAACAGGGCAGCGCTTCGCCATCACCGCCGCACATTCACGGAGCTTAGTGGAACGAACGCATTTACTTCCTGGGGCTCAAACACAGCCGAGGAGTTGGAGGGCATACCGTGAGTGCCCTTTGACAGTCGTTACAACGAACGTGAGTGCACAGTGTCTCGTGAAATACCTTCCACGGTTGAAGCATTCCGTTAACGCGTGCCCCTCCGCTCCCTCTGGCACTCCGAGGTGTTACTGTCGGGGGAAATGTGGACTCTTGCTTGAGGCCGGGGTGGGGCGGGGGGACTCACAGTTCTTCTGCCGGCGAGCTCCAGAGCGCTCCTGCTGAAGCTCCCAGCAAGGAACTGAGAGCGGCAGGCCTCACACGAGTCGACTCAGACTTCTTCTGTCACGAGTACACTCAGACTTCTTATGTGAGGCCTTCCGGCAGCAAAGAGAAGGTGCGCGCGAGGAGTGTGCTTCAGGCAGCTTAGGACCCGCCACTGTCTCGTCCACCACGGAGGGGAATCAGGTTTGGCCAGGGTCGCCCAGCTTCATACCTGAGCTCCTACAGGTATCCTCAGTGGTTCCTCATTACCTCAAGGAAACACAACGGGAGGAACAGGGCCCTTCCGTGGAGGCCCTTCTGGGCACAGGGACCTCTCTGCGTGGGATCTACTGGGTAAGTATGGCAGTACCTGAGGTAGGCCTCAGTGACCAAGGCTCTCTGGCTCACGCCTAGCTGTGTAGAGAAGTGTGGCAAACGTACGTACTGCTCCCCAGGCTGGGCCCACAGCCTAGCTTTCGCTTCTGTGAGAGTGCTGTCCCGAGTCTCTTCCTGGAGCCAGTCGTCAGCGCGGTGCCTTTCGGCGCTGCAGTTCTCTTTCGGTCAAGGAGGCCGTTCGACTGACTGGCAAAGGGAGTCCGCCCAGCGCTGCTTTCGCCAGTCTCTCTGACGACTGGGCCACTCAACCCGGGCAACCCAGAGAGGAGTACACTGCCCTAGCTATGAATGTGAAGAGCTGTCTCCAGGGGCCTGCCTGCGCTAAGGTTCCTCAGAAGCCAGAGGCCGCCGTTCCGGCACGGAGAGAGGTCATCATGGGAAACTGGTGAACGGGCTCCTACCCTGTGTGTCCCCAGGAGCGTCGCAGGGTTAAGGCACTCCGTGGTGGAGTCTGGCCTCATTGGAGACCCCTGCACGCCCAACTCCCCTGACGTGAGACACTGGAACTTCACCTTGAGGCCTGAGGTCACCTTTCGTTCGGCCGGAGCCGAACCTGGGGTGCCGTGGGAGGAGCTCCTAGAAAGGGATTGCCAGCACGGTTTTCGCTTTGGGAGAACACGCAGCCTCGGGCCCACAACGACAGTCCTGCCGTGCAGAGACGTCGGGCCGCTAGTGCTGTTCAAGGCAGCTTTGAAGCCAAGCGCAAGGCGCCTCCGAACGGGGAGAAAGCGTCCTCTCCCCTCCACGTCCCACGTTCAAGCTGAATGACGCAGCATGTTTCTCGGAAGGCTCTGCCGAGCTATCCAGCACAAGGGAGAGAGTGCCTGCCTCTGCTGAGAAAGGTTTTGACGTGGGGATTGCTGGACAGGCGGCAGAGCGTTCCCCAGGCCGTGCGAAGTTTAGGCCTTGGTGATTCTGGATGGTCCCAAGGGTCCAGAATTGTCCCTGGGAAAGCTGTCCTTTTCCCTCTTTTTCCGGCTGGAAGTACACCTCTGGCATCCGACTGCCGTTCGGCGACGTCCTGGGGGAGGCGCCCTGGTTTCACTTGTGGCGCACACTGGTGTTTCCCAGAAGAGCCCAAATTCCTCCATGCGGGTGGGTGAGGGGCGTGGCACCCCAGCATGGAATGTAAGGCTGTTTAGAACTGCGTACCTTGAGGCCGTGTGAAGGCCGCGCGAGCGAGAGCTTTCGAGCGAACAGGGCAGCGCTTCGCCATCACCGCCGCACATTCACGGAGCTTAGTGGAACGAACGCATTTACTTCCTGGGGCTCAAACACAGCCGAGGAGTTGGAGGGCATACCGTGAGTGCCCTTTGACAGTCATTACAACGAACGTGAGTGCACAGTGTCTCGTGAAATACCTTCCACGGTTGAAGCATTCCGTTAACGCGTGCCCCTCCGCTCCCTCTGGCACTCCGAGGTGTTACTGTCGGGGGAAATGTGGACTCTTGCTTGAGGCCGGGGTGGGGCGGGGGGACTCACAGTTCTTCTGCCGGCGAGCTCCAGAGCGCTCCTGCTGAAGCCCCCAGCAAGGAACTGAGAGCGGCAGGCCTCACACGAGTCGACTCAGACTTCTTCTGTCACGAGTACACTCAGACTTCTTATGTGAGGCCTTCCGGCAGCAAAGAGAAGGTGCGCGCGAGGAGTGTGCTTCAGGCAGCTTAGGACCCGCCACTGTCTCGTCCACCACGGAGGGGAATCAGGTTTGGCCAGGGTCGCCCAGCTTCATACCTGAGCTCCTACAGGTATCCTCAGTGGTTTCTCATTACCTCAAGGAAACACAACGGGAGGAACAGGGCCCTTCCGTGGAGGCCCTTCTGGGCACAGGGACCTCTCTGCGTGGGATCTACTGGGTAAGTATGGCAGTACCTGAGGTAGGCCTCAGTGACCAAGGCTCTCTGGCTCACGCCTAGCTGTGTAGAGAAGTGTGGCAAACGTACGTACTGCTCCCCAGGCTGGGCCCACAGCCTAGCTTTCGCTTCTGTGAGAGTGCTGTCCCGAGTCTCTTCCTGGAGCCAGTCGTCAGCGCGGTGCCTTTTGGCACTGCAGTTCTCTTTCGGTCAAGGAGGCCGTTCGACTGACTGGCAAAGGGAGTCCGCCCAGCGCTGCTTTCGCCAGTCTCTCTGACGACTGGGCCACTCAACCCGGGCAACCCAGAGAGGAGTACACTGCCCTAGCTATGAATGTGAAGAGCTGTCTCCAGGGGCCTGCCTGCGCTAAGGTTCCTCAGAAGCCAGAGGCCGCCGTTCCGGCACGGAGAGAGGTCATCATGGGAAACTGGTGAACGGGCTCCTACCCTGTGTGTCCCCAGGAGCGTCGCAGGGTTAAGGCACTCCGTGGTGGAGTCTGGCCTCATTGGAGACCCCTGCATGCCCAACTCCCCTGACGTGAGACACTGGAACTTCACCTTGAGGCCTGAGGTCACCTTTCGTTCGGCCGGAGCCGAACCTGGGGTGCCGTGGGAGGAGCTCCTAGAAAGGGATTGCCAGCACGGTTTTCGCTTTGGGAGAACACGCAGCCTCGGGCCCACAACGACAGTCCTGCCGTGCAGAGACGTCGGGCCGCTAGTGCTGTTCAAGGCAGCTTTGAAGCCAAGCGCAAGGCGCCTCCGAATGGGGAGAAAGCGTCCTCTCCCCTCCGCGTCCCACGTTCAAGCTGAATGACGCAGCATGTTTCTCGGAAGGCTCTGCCGAGCTATCCAGCACAAGGGAGAGAGTGCCTGCCTCTGCTGAGAAAGGTTTTGACGTGGGGATTGCTGGACAGGCGGCAGAGCGTTCCCCAGGCCGTGCGAAGTTTAGGCCTTGGTGATTCTGGATGGTCCCAAGGGTCCAGAATTGTCCCTGGGAAAGCTGTCCTTTTCCCTCTTTTTCCGGCTGGAAGTACACCTCTGGCATCCGACTGCCGTTCGGCGACGTCCTGGGGGAGGCGCCCTGGTTTCACTTGTGGCGCACACTGGTGTTTCCCAGAAGAGCCCAAATTCCTCCCTGCGGGTGGGTGGGGGGCGTGGCACCCCAGCATGGAATGTAAGGCTGTTTAGAACTGCGTACCTTGAGGCCGTGTGAAGGCCGCGCGAGCGAGAGCTTTCGAGCGAACAGGGCAGCGCTTCGCCATCACCGCCGCACATTCACGGAGCTTAGTGGAACGAACGCATTTACTTCCTGGGGCTCAAACACAGCCGAGGAGTTGGAGGGCATACCGTGAGTGCCCTTTGACAGTCGTTACAACGAACGTGAGTGCACAGTGTCTCGTGAAATACCTTCCACGGTTGAAGCATTCCGTTAACGCGTGCCCCTCCGCTCCCTCTGGCACTCCGAGGTGTTACTGTCGGGGGAAATGTGGACTCTTGCTTGAGGCCGGGGTGGGGCGGGGGGACTCACAGTTCTTCTGCCGGCGAGCTCCAGAGCGCTCCTGCTGAAGCTCCCAGCAAGGAACTGAGAGCGGCAGGCCTCACACGAGTCGACTCAGACTTCTTCTGTCACGAGTACACTCAGACTTCTTATGTGAGGCCTTCCGGCAGCAAAGAGAAGGTGCGCGCGAGGAGTGTGCTTCAGGCAGCTTAGGACCCGCCACTGTCTCGTCCACCACGGAGGGGAATCAGGTTTGGCCAGGGTCGCCCAGCTTCATACCTGAGCTCCTACAGGTATCCTCAGTGGTTCCTCATTACCTCAAGGAAACACAACGGGAGGAACAGGGCCCTTCCGTGGAGGCCCTTCTGGGCACAGGGACCTCTCTGCGTGGGATCTACTGGGTAAGTATGGCAGTACCTGAGGTAGGCCTCAGTGACCAAGGCTCTCTGGCTCACGCCTAGCTGTGTAGAGAAGTGTGGCAAACGTACGTACTGCTCCCCAGGCTGGGCCCACAGCCTAGCTTTCGCTTCTGTGAGAGTGCTGTCCCGAGTCTCTTCCTGGAGCCAGTCGTCAGCGCGGTGCCTTTCGGCGCTGCAGTTCTCTTTCGGTCAAGGAGGCCGTTCGACTGACTGGCAAAGGGAGTCCGCCCAGCGCTGCTTTCGCCAGTCTCTCTGACGACTGGGCCACTCAACCCGGGCAACCCAGAGAGGAGTACACTGCCCTAGCTATGAATGTGAAGAGCTGTCTCCAGGGGCCTGCCTGCGCTAAGGTTCCTCAGAAGCCAGAGGCCGCCGTTCCGGCACGGAGAGAGGTCATCATGGGAAACTGGTGAACGGGCTCCTACCCTGTGTGTCCCCAGGAGCGTCGCAGGGTTAAGGCACTCCGTGGTGGAGTCTGGCCTCATTGGAGACCCCTGCACGCCCAACTCCCCTGACGTGAGACACTGGAACTTCACCTTGAGGCCTGAGGTCACCTTTCGTTCGGCCGGAGCCGAACCTGGGGTGCCGTGGGAGGAGCTCCTAGAAAGGGATTGCCAGCACGGTTTTCGCTTTGGGAGAACACGCAGCCTCGGGCCCACAACGACAGTCCTGCCGTGCAGAGACGTCGGGCCGCTAGTGCTGTTCAAGGCAGCTTTGAAGCCAAGCGCAAGGCGCCTCCGAACGGGGAGAAAGCGTCCTCTCCCCTCCGCGTCCCACGTTCAAGCTGAATGACGCAGCATGTTTCTCGGAAGGCTCTGCCGAGCTATCCAGCACAAGGGAGAGAGTGCCTGCCTCTGCTGAGAAAGGTTTTGACGTGGGGATTGCTGGACAGGCGGCAGAGCGTTCCCCAGGCCGTGCGAAGTTTAGGCCTTGGTGATTCTGGATGGTCCCAAGGGTCCAGAATTGTCCCTGGGAAAGCTGTCCTTTTCCCTCTTTTTCCGGCTGGAAGTACACCTCTGGCATCCGACTGCCGTTCGGCGACGTCCTGGGGGAGGCGCCCTGGTTTCACTTGTGGCGCACACTGGTGTTTCCCAGAAGAGCCCAAATTCCTCCATGCGGGTGGGTGAGGGGCGTGGCACCCCAGCATGGAATGTAAGGCTGTTTAGAACTGCGTACCTTGAGGCCGTGTGAAGGCCGCGCGAGCGAGAGCTTTCGAGCGAACAGGGCAGCGCTTCGCCATCACCGCCGCACATTCACGGAGCTTAGTGGAACGAACGCATTTACTTCCTGGGGCTCAAACACAGCCGAGGAGTTGGAGGGCATACCGTGAGTGCCCTTTGACAGTCATTACAACGAACGTGAGTGCACAGTGTCTCGTGAAATACCTTCCACGGTTGAAGCATTCCGTTAACGCGTGCCCCTCCGCTCCCTCTGGCACTCCGAGGTGTTACTGTCGGGGGAAATGTGGACTCTTGCTTGAGGCCGGGGTGGGGCGGGGGGACTCACAGTTCTTCTGCCGGCGAGCTCCAGAGCGCTCCTGCTGAAGCCCCCAGCAAGGAACTGAGAGCGGCAGGCCTCACACGAGTCGACTCAGACTTCTTCTGTCACGAGTACACTCAGACTTCTTATGTGAGGCCTTCCGGCAGCAAAGAGAAGGTGCGCGCGAGGAGTGTGCTTCAGGCAGCTTAGGACCCGCCACTGTCTCGTCCACCACGGAGGGGAATCAGGTTTGGCCAGGGTCGCCCAGCTTCATACCTGAGCTCCTACAGGTATCCTCAGTGGTTTCTCATTACCTCAAGGAAACACAACGGGAGGAACAGGGCCCTTCCGTGGAGGCCCTTCTGGGCACAGGGACCTCTCTGCGTGGGATCTACTGGGTAAGTATGGCAGTACCTGAGGTAGGCCTCAGTGACCAAGGCTCTCTGGCTCACGCCTAGCTGTGTAGAGAAGTGTGGCAAACGTACGTACTGCTCCCCAGGCTGGGCCCACAGCCTAGCTTTCGCTTCTGTGAGAGTGCTGTCCCGAGTCTCTTCCTGGAGCCAGTCGTCAGCGCGGTGCCTTTCGGCGCTGCAGTTCTCTTTCGGTCAAGGAGGCCGTTCGACTGACTGGCAAAGGGAGTCCGCCCAGCGCTGCTTTCGCCAGTCTCTCTGACGACTGGGCCACTCAACCCGGGCAACCCAGAGAGGAGTACACTGCCCTAGCTATGAATGTGAAGAGCTGTCTCCAGGGGCCTGCCTGCGCTAAGGTTCCTCAGAAGCCAGAGGCCGCCGTTCCGGCACGGAGAGAGGTCATCATGGGAAACTGGTGAACGGGCTCCTACCCTGTGTGTCCCCAGGAGCGTCGCAGGGTTAAGGCACTCCGTGGTGGAGTCTGGCCTCATTGGAGACCCCTGCACGCCCAACTCCCCTGACGTGAGACACTGGAACTTCACCTTGAGGCCTGAGGTCACCTTTCGTTCGGCCGGAGCCGAACCTGGGGTGCCGTGGGAGGAGCTCCTAGAAAGGGATTGCCAGCACGGTTTTCGCTTTGGGAGAACACGCAGCCTCGGGCCCACAACGACAGTCCTGCCGTGCAGAGACGTCGGGCCGCTAGTGCTGTTCAAGGCAGCTTTGAAGCCAAGCGCAAGGCGCCTCCGAACGGGGAGAAAGCGTCCTCTCCCCTCCGCGTCCCACGTTCAAGCTGAATGACGCAGCATGTTTCTCGGAAGGCTCTGCCGAGCTATCCAGCACAAGGGAGAGAGTGCCTGCCTCTGCTGAGAAAGGTTTTGACGTGGGGATTGCTGGACAGGCGGCAGAGCGTTCCCCAGGCCGTGCGAAGTTTAGGCCTTGGTGATTCTGGATGGTCCCAAGGGTCCAGAATTGTCCCTGGGAAAGCTGTCCTTTTCCCTCTTTTTCCGGCTGGAAGTACACCTCTGGCATCCGACTGCCGTTCGGCGACGTCCTGGGGGAGGCGCCCTGGTTTCACTTGTGGCGCACACTGGTGTTTCCCAGAAGAGCCCAAATTCCTCCCTGCGGGTGGGTGGGGGGCGTGGCACCCCAGCATGGAATGTAAGGCTGTTTAGAACTGCGTACCTTGAGGCCGTGTGAAGGCCGCGCGAGCGAGAGCTTTCGAGCGAACAGGGCAGCGCTTCGCCATCACCGCCGCACATTCACGGAGCTTAGTGGAACGAACGCATTTACTTCCTGGGGCTCAAACACAGCCGAGGAGTTGGAGGGCATACCGTGAGTGCCCTTTGACAGTCGTTACAACGAACGTGAGTGCACAGTGTCTCGTGAAATACCTTCCACGGTTGAAGCATTCCGTTAACGCGTGCCCCTCCGCTCCCTCTGGCACTCCGAGGTGTTACTGTCGGGGGAAATGTGGACTCTTGCTTGAGGCCGGGGTGGGGCGGGGGGACTCACAGTTCTTCTGCCGGCGAGCTCCAGAGCGCTCCTGCTGAAGCCCCCAGCAAGGAACTGAGAGCGGCAGGCCTCACACGAGTCGACTCAGACTTCTTCTGTCACGAGTACACTCAGACTTCTTATGTGAGGCCTTCCGGCAGCAAAGAGAAGGTGCGCGCGAGGAGTGTGCTTCAGGCAGCTTAGGACCCGCCACTGTGTCGTCCACCACGGAGGGGAATCAGGTTTGGCCAGGGTCGCCCAGCTTCATACCTGAGCTCCTACAGGTATCCTCAGTGGTTTCTCATTACCTCAAGGAAACACAACGGGAGGAACAGGGCCCTTCCGTGGAGGCCCTTCTGGGCACAGGGACCTCTCTGCGTGGGATCTACTGGGTAAGTATGGCAGTACCTGAGGTAGGCCTCAGTGACCAAGGCTCTCTGGCTCACGCCTAGCTGTGTAGAGAAGTGTGGCAAACGTATGTACTGCTCCCCAGGCTGGGCCCACAGCCTAGCTTTCGCTTCTGTGAGAGTGCTGTCCCGAGTCTCTTCCTGGAGCCAGTCGTCAGCGCGGTGCCTTTTGGCGCTGCAGTTCTCTTTCGGTCAAGGAGGCCGTTCGACTGACTGGCAAAGGGAGTCCGCCCAGCGCTGCTTTCGCCAGTCTCTCTGACGACTGGGCCACTCAACCCGGGCAACCCAGAGAGGAGTACACTGCCCTAGCTATGAATGTGAAGAGCTGTCTCCAGGGGCCTGCCTGCGCTAAGGTTCCTCAGAAGCCAGAGGCCGCCGTTCCGGCACGGAGAGAGGTCATCATGGGAAACTGGTGAACGGGCTCCTACCCTGTGTGTCCCCAGGAGCGTCGCAGGGTTAAGGCACTCCGTGGTGGAGTCTGGCCTCATTGGAGACCCCTGCATGCCCAACTCCCCTGACGTGAGACACTGGAACTTCACCTTGAGGCCTGAGGTCACCTTTCGTTCGGCCGGAGCCGAACCTGGGGTGCCGTGGGAGGAGCTCCTAGAAAGGGATTGCCAGCACGGTTTTCGCTTTGGGAGAACACGCAGCCTCGGGCCCACAACGACAGTCCTGCCGTGCAGAGACGTCGGGCCGCTAGTGCTGTTCAAGGCAGCTTTGAAGCCAAGCGCAAGGCGCCTCCGAACGGGGAGAAAGCGTCCTCTCCCCTCCGCGTCCCACGTTCAAGCTGAATGACGCAGCATGTTTCTCGGAAGGCTCTGCCGAGCTATCCAGCACAAGGGAGAGAGTGCCTGCCTCTGCTGAGAAAGGTTTTGACGTGGGGATTGCTGGACAGGCGGCAGAGCGTTCCCCAGGCCGTGCGAAGTTTAGGCCTTGGTGATTCTGGATGGTCCCAAGGGTCCAGAATTGTCCCTGGGAAAGCTGTCCTTTTCCCTCTTTTTCCGGCTGGAAGTACACCTCTGGCATCCGACTGCCGTTCGGCGACGTCCTGGGGGAGGCGCCCTGGTTTCACTTGTGGCGCACACTGGTGTTTCCCAGAAGAGCCCAAATTCCTCCCTGCGGGTGGGTGGGGGGCGTGGCACCCCAGCATGGAATGTAAGGCTGTTTAGAACTGCGTACCTTGAGGCCGTGTGAAGGCCGCGCGAGCGAGAGCTTTCGAGCGAACAGGGCAGCGCTTCGCCATCACCGCCGCACATTCACGGAGCTTAGTGGAACGAACGCATTTACTTCCTGGGGCTCAAACACAGCCGAGGAGTTGGAGGGCATACCGTGAGTGCCCTTTGACAGTCGTTACAACGAACGTGAGTGCACAGTGTCTCGTGAAATACCTTCCACGGTTGAAGCATTCCGTTAACGCGTGCCCCTCCGCTCCCTCTGGCACTCCGAGGTGTTACTGTCGGGGGAAATGTGGACTCTTGCTTGAGGCCGGGGTGGGGCGGGGGGACTCACAGTTCTTCTGCCGGCGAGCTCCAGAGCGCTCCTGCTGAAGCTCCCAGCAAGGAACTGAGAGCGGCAGGCCTCACACGAGTCGACTCAGACTTCTTCTGTCACGAGTACACTCAGACTTCTTATGTGAGGCCTTCCGGCAGCAAAGAGAAGGTGCGCGCGAGGAGTGTGCTTCAGGCAGCTTAGGACCCGCCACTGTCTCGTCCTCCACGGAGGGGAATCAGGTTTGGCCAGGGTCGCCCAGCTTCATACCTGAGCTCCTACAGGTATCCTCAGTGGTTCCTCATTACCTCAAGGAAACACAACGGGAGGAACAGGGCCCTTCCGTGGAGGCCCTTCTGGGCACAGGGACCTCTCTGCGTGGGATCTACTGGGTAAGTATGGCAGTACCTGAGGTAGGCCTCAGTGACCAAGGCTCTCTGGCTCACGCCTAGCTGTGTAGAGAAGTGTGGCAAACGTACGTACTGCTCCCCAGGCTGGGCCCACAGCCTAGCTTTCGCTTCTGTGAGAGTGCTGTCCCGAGTCTCTTCCTGGAGCCAGTCGTCAGCGCGGTGCCTTTTGGCGCTGCAGTTCTCTTTCGGTCAAGGAGGCCGTTCGACTGACTGGCAAAGGGAGTCCGCCCAGCGCTGCTTTCGCCAGTCTCTCTGACGACTGGGCCACTCAACCCGGGCAACCCAGAGAGGAGTACACTGCCCTAGCTATGAATGTGAAGAGCTGTCTCCAGGGGCCTGCCTGCGCTAAGGTTCCTCAGAAGCCAGAGGCCGCCGTTCCGGCACGGAGAGAGGTCATCATGGGAAACTGGTGAACGGGCTCCTACCCTGTGTGTCCCCAGGAGCGTCGCAGGGTTAAGGCACTCCGTGGTGGAGTCTGGCCTCATTGGAGACCCCTGCATGCCCAACTCCCCTGACGTGAGACACTGGAACTTCACCTTGAGGCCTGAGGTCACCTTTCGTTCGGCCGGAGCCGAACCTGGGGTGCCGTGGGAGGAGCTCCTAGAAAGGGATTGCCAGCACGGTTTTCGCTTTGGGAGAACACGCAGCCTCGGGCCCACAACGACAGTCCTGCCGTGCAGAGACGTCGGGCCGCTAGTGCTGTTCAAGGCAGCTTTGAAGCCAAGCGCAAGGCGCCTCCGAATGGGGAGAAAGCGTCCTCTCCCCTCCGCGTCCCACGTTCAAGCTGAATGACGCAGCATGTTTCTCGGAAGGCTCTGCCGAGCTATCCAGCACAAGGGAGAGAGTGCCTGCCTCTGCTGAGAAAGGTTTTGACGTGGGGATTGCTGGACAGGCGGCAGAGCGTTCCCCAGGCCGTGCGAAGTTTAGGCCTTGGTGATTCTGGATGGTCCCAAGGGTCCAGAATTGTCCCTGGGAAAGCTGTCCTTTTCCCTCTTTTTCCGGCTGGAAGTACACCTCTGGCATCCGACTGCCGTTCGGCGACGTCCTGGGGGAGGCGCCCTGGTTTCACTTGTGGCGCACACTGGTGTTTCCCAGAAGAGCCCAAATTCCTCCCTGCGGGTGGGTGGGGGGCGTGGCACCCCAGCATGGAATGTAAGGCTGTTTAGAACTGCGTACCTTGAGGCCATGTGAAGGCCGCGCGAGCGAGAGCTTTCGAGCGAACAGGGCAGCGCTTCGCCATCACCGCCGCACATTCACGGAGCTTAGTGGAACGAACGCATTTACTTCCTGGGGCTCAAACACAGCCGAGGAGTTGGAGGGCATACCGTGAGTGCCCTTTGACAGTCGTTACAACGAACGTGAGTGCACAGTGTCTCGTGAAATACCTTCCACGGTTGAAGCATTCCGTTAACGCGTGCCCCTCCGCTCCCTCTGGCACTCCGAGGTGTTACTGTCGGGGGAAATGTGGACTCTTGCTTGAGGCCGGGGTGGGGCGGGGGGACTCACAGTTCTTCTGCCGGCGAGCTCCAGAGCGCTCCTGCTGAAGCTCCCAGCAAGGAACTGAGAGCGGCAGGCCTCACACGAGTCGACTCAGACTTCTTCTGTCACGAGTACACTCAGACTTCTTATGTGAGGCCTTCCGGCAGCAAAGAGAAGGTGCGCGCGAGGAGTGTGCTTCAGGCAGCTTAGGACCCGCCACTGTCTCGTCCACCACGGAGGGGAATCAGGTTTGGCCAGGGTCGCCCAGCTTCATACCTGAGCTCCTACAGGTATCCTCAGTGGTTCCTCATTACCTCAAGGAAACACAACGGGAGGAACAGGGCCCTTCCGTGGAGGCCCTTCTGGGCACAGGGACCTCTCTGCGTGGGATCTACTGGGTAAGTATGGCAGTACCTGAGGTAGGCCTCAGTGACCAAGGCTCTCTGGCTCACGCCTAGCTGTGTAGAGAAGTGTGGCAAACGTACGTACTGCTCCCCAGGCTGGGCCCACAGCCTAGCTTTCGCTTCTGTGAGAGTGCTGTCCCGAGTCTCTTCCTGGAGCCAGTCGTCAGCGCGGTGCCTTTCGGCGCTGCAGTTCTCTTTCGGTCAAGGAGGCCGTTCGACTGACTGGCAAAGGGAGTCCGCCCAGCGCTGCTTTCGCCAGTCTCTCTGACGACTGGGCCACTCAACCCGGGCAACCCAGAGAGGAGTACACTGCCCTAGCTATGAATGTGAAGAGCTGTCTCCAGGGGCCTGCCTGCGCTAAGGTTCCTCAGAAGCCAGAGGCCGCCGTTCCGGCACGGAGAGAGGTCATCATGGGAAACTGGTGAACGGGCTCCTACCCTGTGTGTCCCCAGGAGCGTCGCAGGGTTAAGGCACTCCGTGGTGGAGTCTGGCCTCATTGGAGACCCCTGCATGCCCAACTCCCCTGACGTGAGACACTGGAACTTCACCTTGAGGCCTGAGGTCACCTTTCGTTCGGCCGGAGCCGAACCTGGGGTGCCGTGGGAGGAGCTCCTAGAAAGGGATTGCCAGCACGGTTTTCGCTTTGGGAGAACACGCAGCCTCGGGCCCACAACGACAGTCCTGCCGTGCAGAGACGTCGGGCCGCTAGTGCTGTTCAAGGCAGCTTTGAAGCCAAGCGCAAGGCGCCTCCGAACGGGGAGAAAGCGTCCTCTCCCCTCCGCGTCCCACGTTCAAGCTGAATGACGCAGCATGTTTCTCGGAAGGCTCTGCCGAGCTATCCAGCACAAGGGAGAGAGTGCCTGCCTCTGCTGAGAAAGGTTTTGACGTGGGGATTGCTGGACAGGCGGCAGAGCGTTCCCCAGGCCGTGCGAAGTTTAGGCCTTGGTGATTCTGGATGGTCCCAAGGGTCCAGAATTGTCCCTGGGAAAGCTGTCCTTTTCCCTCTTTTTCCGGCTGGAAGTACACCTCTGGCATCCGACTGCCGTTCGGCGACGTCCTGGGGGAGGCGCCCTGGTTTCACTTGTGGCGCACACTGGTGTTTCCCAGAAGAGCCCAAATTCCTCCCTGCGGGTGGGTGGGGGGCGTGGCACCCCAGCATGGAATGTAAGGCTGTTTAGAACTGCGTACCTTGAGGCCGTGTGAAGGCCGCGCGAGCGAGAGCTTTCGAGCGAACAGGGCAGCGCTTCGCCATCACCGCCGCACATTCACGGAGCTTAGTGGAACGAACGCATTTACTTCCTGGGGCTCAAACACAGCCGAGGAGTTGGAAGGCATACCGTGAGTGCCCTTTGACAGTCGTTACAACGAACGTGAGTGCACAGTGTCTCGTGAAATACCTTCCACGGTTGAAGCATTCCGTTAACGCGTGCCCCTCCGCTCCCTCTGGCACTCCGAGGTGTTACTGTCGGGGGAAATGTGGACTCTTGCTTGAGGCCGGGGTGGGGCGGGGGGACTCACAGTTCTTCTGCCGGCGAGCTCCAGAGCGCTCCTGCTGAAGCTCCCAGCAAGGAACTGAGAGCGGCAGGCCTCACACGAGTCGACTCAGACTTCTTCTGTCACGAGTACACTCAGACTTCTTATGTGAGGCCTTCCGGCAGCAAAGAGAAGGTGCGCGCGAGGAGTGTGCTTCAGGCAGCTTAGGACCCGCCACTGTCTCGTCCTCCACGGAGGGGAATCAGGTTTGGCCAGGGTCGCCCAGCTTCATACATGAGCTCCTACAGGTATCCTCAGTGGTTCCTCATTACCTCAAGGAAACACAACGGGAGGAACAGGGCCCTTCCGTGGAGGCCCTTCTGGGCACAGGGACCTCTCTGCGTGGGATCTACTGGGTAAGTATGGCAGTACCTGAGGTAGGCCTCAGTGACCAAGGCTCTCTGGCTCACGCCTAGCTGTGTAGAGAAGTGTGGCAAACGTACGTACTGCTCCCCAGGCTGGGCCCACAGCCTAGCTTTCGCTTCTGTGAGAGTGCTGTCCCGAGTCTCTTCCTGGAGCCAGTCGTCAGCGCGGTGCCTTTTGGCACTGCAGTTCTCTTTCGGTCAAGGAGGCCGTTCGACTGACTGGCAAAGGGAGTCCGCCCAGCGCTGCTTTCGCCAGTCTCTCTGACGACTGGGCCACTCAACCCGGGCAACCCAGAGAGGAGTACACTGCCCTAGCTATGAATGTGAAGAGCTGTCTCCAGGGGCCTGCCTGCGCTAAGGTTCCTCAGAAGCCAGAGGCCGCCGTTCCGGCACGGAGAGAGGTCATCATGGGAAACTGGTGAACGGGCTCCTACCCTGTGTGTCCCCAGGAGCGTCGCAGGGTTAAGGCACTCCGTGGTGGAGTCTGGCCTCATTGGAGACCCCTGCATGCCCAACTCCCCTGACGTGAGACACTGGAACTTCACCTTGAGGCCTGAGGTCACCTTTCGTTCGGCCGGAGCCGAACCTGGGGTGCCGTGGGAGGAGCTCCTAGAAAGGGATTGCCAGCACGGTTTTCGCTTTGGGAGAACACGCAGCCTCGGGCCCACAACGACAGTCCTGCCGTGCAGAGACGTCGGGCCGCTAGTGCTGTTCAAGGCAGCTTTGAAGCCAAGCGCAAGGCGCCTCCGAATGGGGAGAAAGCATCCTCTCCCCTCCGCGTCCCACGTTCAAGCTGAATGACGCAGCATGTTTCTCGGAAGGCTCTGCCGAGCTATCCAGCACAAGGGAGAGAGTGCCTGCCTCTGCTGAGAAAGGTTTTGACGTGGGGATTGCTGGACAGGCGGCAGAGCGTTCCCCAGGCCGTGCGAAGTTTAGGCCTTGGTGATTCTGGATGGTCCCAAGGGTCCAGAATTGTCCCTGGGAAAGCTGTCCTTTTCCCTCTTTTTCCGGCTGGAAGTACACCTCTGGCATCCGACTGCCGTTCGGCGACGTCCTGGGGGAGGCGCCCTGGTTTCACTTGTGGCGCACACTGGTGTTTCCCAGAAGAGCCCAAATTCCTCCCTGCGGGTGGGTGGGGGGCGTGGCACCCCAGCATGGAATGTAAGGCTGTTTAGAACTGCGTACCTTGAGGCCGTGTGAAGGCCGCGCGAGCGAGAGCTTTCGAGCGAACAGGGCAGCGCTTCGCCATCACCGCCGCACATTCACGGAGCTTAGTGGAACGAACGCATTTACTTCCTGGGGCTCAAACACAGCCGAGGAGTTGGAGGGCATACCGTGAGTGCCCTTTGACAGTCGTTACAACGAACGTGAGTGCACAGTGTCTCGTGAAATACCTTCCACGGTTGAAGCATTCCGTTAACGCGTGCCCCTCCGCTCCCTCTGGCACTCCGAGGTGTTACTGTCGGGGGAAATGTGGACTCTTGCTTGAGGCCGGGGTGGGGCGGGGGGACTCACAGTTCTTCTGCCGGCGAGCTCCAGAGCGCTCCTGCTGAAGCTCCCAGCAAGGAACTGAGAGCGGCAGGCCTCACACGAGTCGACTCAGACTTCTTCTGTCACGAGTACACTCAGACTTCTTATGTGAGGCCTTCCGGCAGCAAAGAGAAGGTGCGCGCGAGGAGTGTGCTTCAGGCAGCTTAGGACCCGCCACTGTCTCGTCCACCACGGAGGGGAATCAGGTTTGGCCAGGGTCGCCCAGCTTCATACCTGAGCTCCTACAGGTATCCTCAGTGGTTCCTCATTACCTCAAGGAAACACAACGGGAGGAACAGGGCCCTTCCGTGGAGGCCCTTCTGGGCACAGGGACCTCTCTGCGTGGGATCTACTGGGTAAGTATGGCAGTACCTGAGGTAGGCCTCAGTGACCAAGGCTCTCTGGCTCACGCCTAGCTGTGTAGAGAAGTGTGGCAAACGTACGTACTGCTCCCCAGGCTGGGCCCACAGCCTAGCTTTCGCTTCTGTGAGAGTGCTGTCCCGAGTCTCTTCCTGGAGCCAGTCGTCAGCGCGGTGCCTTTCGGCGCTGCAGTTCTCTTTCGGTCAAGGAGGCCGTTCGACTGACTGGCAAAGGGAGTCCGCCCAGCGCTGCTTTCGCCAGTCTCTCTGACGACTGGGCCACTCAACCCGGGCAACCCAGAGAGGAGTACACTGCCCTAGCTATGAATGTGAAGAGCTGTCTCCAGGGGCCTGCCTGCGCTAAGGTTCCTCAGAAGCCAGAGGCCGCCGTTCCGGCACGGAGAGAGGTCATCATGGGAAACTGGTGAACGGGCTCCTACCCTGTGTGTCCCCAGGAGCGTCGCAGGGTTAAGGCACTCCGTGGTGGAGTCTGGCCTCATTGGAGACCCCTGCACGCCCAACTCCCCTGACGTGAGACACTGGAACTTCACCTTGAGGCCTGAGGTCACCTTTCGTTCGGCCGGAGCCGAACCTGGGGTGCCGTGGGAGGAGCTCCTAGAAAGGGATTGCCAGCACGGTTTTCGCTTTGGGAGAACACGCAGCCTCGGGCCCACAACGACAGTCCTGCCGTGCAGAGACGTCGGGCCGCTAGTGCTGTTCAAGGCAGCTTTGAAGCCAAGCGCAAGGCGCCTCCGAACGGGGAGAAAGCGTCCTCTCCCCTCCACGTCCCACGTTCAAGCTGAATGACGCAGCATGTTTCTCGGAAGGCTCTGCCGAGCTATCCAGCACAAGGGAGAGAGTGCCTGCCTCTGCTGAGAAAGGTTTTGACGTGGGGATTGCTGGACAGGCGGCAGAGCGTTCCCCAGGCCGTGCGAAGTTTAGGCCTTGGTGATTCTGGATGGTCCCAAGGGTCCAGAATTGTCCCTGGGAAAGCTGTCCTTTTCCCTCTTTTTCCGGCTGGAAGTACACCTCTGGCATCCGACTGCCGTTCGGCGACGTCCTGGGGGAGGCGCCCTGGTTTCACTTGTGGCGCACACTGGTGTTTCCCAGAAGAGCCCAAATTCCTCCATGCGGGTGGGTGAGGGGCGTGGCACCCCAGCATGGAATGTAAGGCTGTTTAGAACTGCGTACCTTGAGGCCGTGTGAAGGCCGCGCGAGCGAGAGCTTTCGAGCGAACAGGGCAGCGCTTCGCCATCACCGCCGCACATTCACGGAGCTTAGTGGAACGAACGCATTTACTTCCTGGGGCTCAAACACAGCCGAGGAGTTGGAGGGCATACCGTGAGTGCCCTTTGACAGTCATTACAACGAACGTGAGTGCACAGTGTCTCGTGAAATACCTTCCACGGTTGAAGCATTCCGTTAACGCGTGCCCCTCCGCTCCCTCTGGCACTCCGAGGTGTTACTGTCGGGGGAAATGTGGACTCTTGCTTGAGGCCGGGGTGGGGCGGGGGGACTCACAGTTCTTCTGCCGGCGAGCTCCAGAGCGCTCCTGCTGAAGCCCCCAGCAAGGAACTGAGAGCGGCAGGCCTCACACGAGTCGACTCAGACTTCTTCTGTCACGAGTACACTCAGACTTCTTATGTGAGGCCTTCCGGCAGCAAAGAGAAGGTGCGCGCGAGGAGTGTGCTTCAGGCAGCTTAGGACCCGCCACTGTCTCGTCCACCACGGAGGGGAATCAGGTTTGGCCAGGGTCGCCCAGCTTCATACCTGAGCTCCTACAGGTATCCTCAGTGGTTTCTCATTACCTCAAGGAAACACAACGGGAGGAACAGGGCCCTTCCGTGGAGGCCCTTCTGGGCACAGGGACCTCTCTGCGTGGGATCTACTGGGTAAGTATGGCAGTACCTGAGGTAGGCCTCAGTGACCAAGGCTCTCTGGCTCACGCCTAGCTGTGTAGAGAAGTGTGGCAAACGTACGTACTGCTCCCCAGGCTGGGCCCACAGCCTAGCTTTCGCTTCTGTGAGAGTGCTGTCCCGAGTCTCTTCCTGGAGCCAGTCGTCAGCGCGGTGCCTTTCGGCGCTGCAGTTCTCTTTCGGTCAAGGAGGCCGTTCGACTGACTGGCAAAGGGAGTCCGCCCAGCGCTGCTTTCGCCAGTCTCTCTGACGACTGGGCCACTCAACCCGGGCAACCCAGAGAGGAGTACACTGCCCTAGCTATGAATGTGAAGAGCTGTCTCCAGGGGCCTGCCTGCGCTAAGGTTCCTCAGAAGCCAGAGGCCGCCGTTCCGGCACGGAGAGAGGTCATCATGGGAAACTGGTGAACGGGCTCCTACCCTGTGTGTCCCCAGGAGCGTCGCAGGGTTAAGGCACTCCGTGGTGGAGTCTGGCCTCATTGGAGACCCCTGCACGCCCAACTCCCCTGACGTGAGACACTGGAACTTCACCTTGAGGCCTGAGGTCACCTTTCGTTCGGCCGGAGCCGAACCTGGGGTGCCGTGGGAGGAGCTCCTAGAAAGGGATTGCCAGCACGGTTTTCGCTTTGGGAGAACACGCAGCCTCGGGCCCACAACGACAGTCCTGCCGTGCAGAGACGTCGGGCCGCTAGTGCTGTTCAAGGCAGCTTTGAAGCCAAGCGCAAGGCGCCTCCGAACGGGGAGAAAGCGTCCTCTCCCCTCCGCGTCCCACGTTCAAGCTGAATGACGCAGCATGTTTCTCGGAAGGCTCTGCCGAGCTATCCAGCACAAGGGAGAGAGTGCCTGCCTCTGCTGAGAAAGGTTTTGACGTGGGGATTGCTGGACAGGCGGCAGAGCGTTCCCCAGGCCGTGCGAAGTTTAGGCCTTGGTGATTCTGGATGGTCCCAAGGGTCCAGAATTGTCCCTGGGAAAGCTGTCCTTTTCCCTCTTTTTCCGGCTGGAAGTACACCTCTGGCATCCGACTGCCGTTCGGCGACGTCCTGGGGGAGGCGCCCTGGTTTCACTTGTGGCGCACACTGGTGTTTCCCAGAAGAGCCCAAATTCCTCCCTGCGGGTGGGTGGGGGGCGTGGCACCCCAGCATGGAATGTAAGGCTGTTTAGAACTGCGTACCTTGAGGCCGTGTGAAGGCCGCGCGAGCGAGAGCTTTCGAGCGAACAGGGCAGCGCTTCGCCATCACCGCCGCACATTCACGGAGCTTAGTGGAACGAACGCATTTACTTCCTGGGGCTCAAACACAGCCGAGGAGTTGGAGGGCATACCGTGAGTGCCCTTTGACAGTCGTTACAACGAACGTGAGTGCACAGTGTCTCGTGAAATACCTTCCACGGTTGAAGCATTCCGTTAACGCGTGCCCCTCCGCTCCCTCTGGCACTCCGAGGTGTTACTGTCGGGGGAAATGTGGACTCTTGCTTGAGGCCGGGGTGGGGCGGGGGGACTCACAGTTCTTCTGCCGGCGAGCTCCAGAGCGCTCCTGCTGAAGCCCCCAGCAAGGAACTGAGAGCGGCAGGCCTCACACGAGTCGACTCAGACTTCTTCTGTCACGAGTACACTCAGACTTCTTATGTGAGGCCTTCCGGCAGCAAAGAGAAGGTGCGCGCGAGGAGTGTGCTTCAGGCAGCTTAGGACCCGCCACTGTCTCGTCCACCACGGAGGGGAATCAGGTTTGGCCAGGGTCGCCCAGCTTCATACCTGAGCTCCTACAGGTATCCTCAGTGGTTTCTCATTACCTCAAGGAAACACAACGGGAGGAACAGGGCCCTTCCGTGGAGGCCCTTCTGGGCACAGGGACCTCTCTGCGTGGGATCTACTGGGTAAGTATGGCAGTACCTGAGGTAGGCCTCAGTGACCAAGGCTCTCTGGCTCACGCCTAGCTGTGTAGAGAAGTGTGGCAAACGTATGTACTGCTCCCCAGGCTGGGCCCACAGCCTAGCTTTCGCTTCTGTGAGAGTGCTGTCCCGAGTCTCTTCCTGGAGCCAGTCGTCAGCGCGGTGCCTTTTGGCACTGCAGTTCTCTTTCGGTCAAGGAGGCCGTTCGACTGACTGGCAAAGGGAGTCCGCCCAGCGCTGCTTTCGCCAGTCTCTCTGACGACTGGGCCACTCAACCCGGGCAACCCAGAGAGGAGTACACTGCCCTAGCTATGAATGTGAAGAGCTGTCTCCAGGGGCCTGCCTGCGCTAAGGTTCCTCAGAAGCCAGAGGCCGCCGTTCCGGCACGGAGAGAGGTCATCATGGGAAACTGGTGAACGGGCTCCTACCCTGTGTGTCCCCAGGAGCGTCGCAGGGTTAAGGCACTCCGTGGTGGAGTCTGGCCTCATTGGAGACCCCTGCATGCCCAACTCCCCTGACGTGAGACACTGGAACTTCACCTTGAGGCCTGAGGTCACCTTTCGTTCGGCCGGAGCCGAACCTGGGGTGCCGTGGGAGGAGCTCCTAGAAAGGGATTGCCAGCACGGTTTTCGCTTTGGGAGAACACGCAGCCTCAGGCCCACAACGACAGTCCTGCCGTGCAGAGACGTCGGGCCGCTAGTGCTGTTCAAGGCAGCTTTGAAGCCAAGCGCAAGGCGCCTCCGAACGGGGAGAAAGCGTCCTCTCCCCTCCGCGTCCCACGTTCAAGCTGAATGACGCAGCATGTTTCTCGGAAGGCTCTGCCGAGCTATCCAGCACAAGGGAGAGAGTGCCTGCCTCTGCTGAGAAAGGTTTTGACGTGGGGATTGCTGGACAGGCGGCAGAGCGTTCCCCAGGCCGTGCGAAGTTTAGGCCTTGGTGATTCTGGATGGTCCCAAGGGTCCAGAATTGTCCCTGGGAAAGCTGTCCTTTTCCCTCTTTTTCCGGCTGGAAGTACACCTCTGGCATCCGACTGCCGTTCGGCGACGTCCTGGGGGAGGCGCCCTGGTTTCACTTGTGGCGCACACTGGTGTTTCCCAGAAGAGCCCAAATTCCTCCCTGCGGGTGGGTGGGGGGCGTGGCACCCCAGCATGGAATGTAAGGCTGTTTAGAACTGCGTACCTTGAGGCCGTGTGAAGGCCGCGCGAGCGAGAGCTTTCGAGCGAACAGGGCAGCGCTTCGCCATCACCGCCGCACATTCACGGAGCTTAGTGGAACGAACGCATTTACTTCCTGGGGCTCAAACACAGCCGAGGAGTTGGAGGGCATACCGTGAGTGCCCTTTGACAGTCGTTACAACGAACGTGAGTGCACAGTGTCTCGTGAAATACCTTCCACGGTTGAAGCATTCCGTTAACGCGTGCCCCTCCGCTCCCTCTGGCACTCCGAGGTGTTACTGTCGGGGGAAATGTGGACTCTTGCTTGAGGCCGGGGTGGGGCGGGGGGACTCACAGTTCTTCTGCCGGCGAGCTCCAGAGCGCTCCTGCTGAAGCTCCCAGCAAGGAACTGAGAGCGGCAGGCCTCACACGAGTCGACTCAGACTTCTTCTGTCACGAGTACACTCAGACTTCTTATGTGAGGCCTTCCGGCAGCAAAGAGAAGGTGCGCGCGAGGAGTGTGCTTCAGGCAGCTTAGGACCCGCCACTGTCTCGTCCTCCACGGAGGGGAATCAGGTTTGGCCAGGGTCGCCCAGCTTCATACATGAGCTCCTACAGGTATCCTCAGTGGTTCCTCATTACCTCAAGGAAACACAACGGGAGGAACAGGGCCCTTCCGTGGAGGCCCTTCTGGGCACAGGGACCTCTCTGCGTGGGATCTACTGGGTAAGTATGGCAGTACCTGAGGTAGGCCTCAGTGACCAAGGCTCTCTGGCTCACGCCTAGCTGTGTAGAGAAGTGTGGCAAACGTACGTACTGCTCCCCAGGCTGGGCCCACAGCCTAGCTTTCGCTTCTGTGAGAGTGCTGTCCCGAGTCTCTTCCTGGAGCCAGTCGTCAGCGCGGTGCCTTTTGGCACTGCAGTTCTCTTTCGGTCAAGGAGGCCGTTCGACTGACTGGCAAAGGGAGTCCGCCCAGCGCTGCTTTCGCCAGTCTCTCTGACGACTGGGCCACTCAACCCGGGCAACCCAGAGAGGAGTACACTGCCCTAGCTATGAATGTGAAGAGCTGTCTCCAGGGGCCTGCCTGCGCTAAGGTTCCTCAGAAGCCAGAGGCCGCCGTTCCGGCACGGAGAGAGGTCATCATGGGAAACTGGTGAACGGGCTCCTACCCTGTGTGTCCCCAGGAGCGTCGCAGGGTTAAGGCACTCCGTGGTGGAGTCTGGCCTCATTGGAGACCCCTGCATGCCCAACTCCCCTGACGTGAGACACTGGAACTTCACCTTGAGGCCTGAGGTCACCTTTCGTTCGGCCGGAGCCGAACCTGGGGTGCCGTGGGAGGAGCTCCTAGAAAGGGATTGCCAGCACGGTTTTCGCTTTGGGAGAACACGCAGCCTCGGGCCCACAACGACAGTCCTGCCGTGCAGAGACGTCGGGCCGCTAGTGCTGTTCAAGGCAGCTTTGAAGCCAAGCGCAAGGCGCCTCCGAATGGGGAGAAAGCGTCCTCTCCCCTCCGCGTCCCACGTTCAAGCTGAATGACGCAGCATGTTTCTCGGAAGGCTCTGCCGAGCTATCCAGCACAAGGGAGAGAGTGCCTGCCTCTGCTGAGAAAGGTTTTGACGTGGGGATTGCTGGACAGGCGGCAGAGCGTTCCCCAGGCCGTGCGAAGTTTAGGCCTTGGTGATTCTGGATGGTCCCAAGGGTCCAGAATTGTCCCTGGGAAAGCTGTCCTTTTCCCTCTTTTTCCGGCTGGAAGTACACCTCTGGCATCCGACTGCCGTTCGGCGACGTCCTGGGGGAGGCGCCCTGGTTTCACTTGTGGCGCACACTGGTGTTTCCCAGAAGAGCCCAAATTCCTCCCTGCGGGTGGGTGGGGGGCGTGGCACCCCAGCATGGAATGTAAGGCTGTTTAGAACTGCGTACCTTGAGGCCGTGTGAAGGCCGCGCGAGCGAGAGCTTTCGAGCGAACAGGGCAGCGCTTCGCCATCACCGCCGCACATTCACGGAGCTTAGTGGAACGAACGCATTTACTTCCTGGGGCTCAAACACAGCCGAGGAGTTGGAGGGCATACCGTGAGTGCCCTTTGACAGTCGTTACAACGAACGTGAGTGCACAGTGTCTCGTGAAATACCTTCCACGGTTGAAGCATTCCGTTAACGCGTGCCCCTCCGCTCCCTCTGGCACTCCGAGGTGTTACTGTCGGGGGAAATGTGGACTCTTGCTTGAGGCCGGGGTGGGGCGGGGGGACTCACAGTTCTTCTGCCGGCGAGCTCCAGAGCGCTCCTGCTGAAGCTCCCAGCAAGGAACTGAGAGCGGCAGGCCTCACACGAGTCGACTCAGACTTCTTCTGTCACGAGTACACTCAGACTTCTTATGTGAGGCCTTCCGGCAGCAAAGAGAAGGTGCGCGCGAGGAGTGTGCTTCAGGCAGCTTAGGACCCGCCACTGTCTCGTCCACCACGGAGGGGAATCAGGTTTGGCCAGGGTCGCCCAGCTTCATACCTGAGCTCCTACAGGTATCCTCAGTGGTTCCTCATTACCTCAAGGAAACACAACGGGAGGAACAGGGCCCTTCCGTGGAGGCCCTTCTGGGCACAGGGACCTCTCTGCGTGGGATCTACTGGGTAAGTATGGCAGTACCTGAGGTAGGCCTCAGTGACCAAGGCTCTCTGGCTCACGCCTAGCTGTGTAGAGAAGTGTGGCAAACGTACGTACTGCTCCCCAGGCTGGGCCCACAGCCTAGCTTTCGCTTCTGTGAGAGTGCTGTCCCGAGTCTCTTCCTGGAGCCAGTCGTCAGCGCGGTGCCTTTCGGCGCTGCAGTTCTCTTTCGGTCAAGGAGGCCGTTCGACTGACTGGCAAAGGGAGTCCGCCCAGCGCTGCTTTCGCCAGTCTCTCTGACGACTGGGCCACTCAACCCGGGCAACCCAGAGAGGAGTACACTGCCCTAGCTATGAATGTGAAGAGCTGTCTCCAGGGGCCTGCCTGCGCTAAGGTTCCTCAGAAGCCAGAGGCCGCCGTTCCGGCACGGAGAGAGGTCATCATGGGAAACTGGTGAACGGGCTCCTACCCTGTGTGTCCCCAGGAGCGTCGCAGGGTTAAGGCACTCCGTGGTGGAGTCTGGCCTCATTGGAGACCCCTGCATGCCCAACTCCCCTGACGTGAGACACTGGAACTTCACCTTGAGGCCTGAGGTCACCTTTCGTTCGGCCGGAGCCGAACCTGGGGTGCCGTGGGAGGAGCTCCTAGAAAGGGATTGCCAGCACGGTTTTCGCTTTGGGAGAACACGCAGCCTCGGGCCCACAACGACAGTCCTGCCGTGCAGAGACGTCGGGCCGCTAGTGCTGTTCAAGGCAGCTTTGAAGCCAAGCGCAAGGCGCCTCCGAACGGGGAGAAAGCGTCCTCTCCCCTCCGCGTCCCACGTTCAAGCTGAATGACGCAGCATGTTTCTCGGAAGGCTCTGCCGAGCTATCCAGCACAAGGGAGAGAGTGCCTGCCTCTGCTGAGAAAGGTTTTGACGTGGGGATTGCTGGACAGGCGGCAGAGCGTTCCCCAGGCCGTGCGAAGTTTAGGCCTTGGTGATTCTGGATGGTCCCAAGGGTCCAGAATTGTCCCTGGGAAAGCTGTCCTTTTCCCTCTTTTTCCGGCTGGAAGTACACCTCTGGCATCCGACTGCCGTTCGGCGACGTCCTGGGGGAGGCGCCCTGGTTTCACTTGTGGCGCACACTGGTGTTTCCCAGAAGAGCCCAAATTCCTCCCTGCGGGTGGGTGGGGGGCGTGGCACCCCAGCATGGAATGTAAGGCTGTTTAGAACTGCGTACCTTGAGGCCGTGTGAAGGCCGCGCGAGCGAGAGCTTTCGAGCGAACAGGGCAGCGCTTCGCCATCACCGCCGCACATTCACGGAGCTTAGTGGAACGAACGCATTTACTTCCTGGGGCTCAAACACAGCCGAGGAGTTGGAAGGCATACCGTGAGTGCCCTTTGACAGTCGTTACAACGAACGTGAGTGCACAGTGTCTCGTGAAATACCTTCCACGGTTGAAGCATTCCGTTAACGCGTGCCCCTCCGCTCCCTCTGGCACTCCGAGGTGTTACTGTCGGGGGAAATGTGGACTCTTGCTTGAGGCCGGGGTGGGGCGGGGGGACTCACAGTTCTTCTGCCGGCGAGCTCCAGAGCGCTCCTGCTGAAGCTCCCAGCAAGGAACTGAGAGCGGCAGGCCTCACACGAGTCGACTCAGACTTCTTCTGTCACGAGTACACTCAGACTTCTTATGTGAGGCCTTCCGGCAGCAAAGAGAAGGTGCGCGCGAGGAGTGTGCTTCAGGCAGCTTAGGACCCGCCACTGTCTCGTCCTCCACGGAGGGGAATCAGGTTTGGCCAGGGTCGCCCAGCTTCATACCTGAGCTCCTACAGGTATCCTCAGTGGTTCCTCATTACCTCAAGGAAACACAACGGGAGGAACAGGGCCCTTCCGTGGAGGCCCTTCTGGGCACAGGGACCTCTCTGCGTGGGATCTACTGGGTAAGTATGGCAGTACCTGAGGTAGGCCTCAGTGACCAAGGCTCTCTGGCTCACGCCTAGCTGTGTAGAGAAGTGTGGCAAACGTACGTACTGCTCCCCAGGCTGGGCCCACAGCCTAGCTTTCGCTTCTGTGAGAGTGCTGTCCCGAGTCTCTTCCTGGAGCCAGTCGTCAGCGCGGTGCCTTTTGGCACTGCAGTTCTCTTTCGGTCAAGGAGGCCGTTCGACTGACTGGCAAAGGGAGTCCGCCCAGCGCTGCTTTCGCCAGTCTCTCTGACGACTGGGCCACTCAACCCGGGCAACCCAGAGAGGAGTACACTGCCCTAGCTATGAATGTGAAGAGCTGTCTCCAGGGGCCTGCCTGCGCTAAGGTTCCTCAGAAGCCAGAGGCCGCCGTTCCGGCACGGAGAGAGGTCATCATGGGAAACTGGTGAACGGGCTCCTACCCTGTGTGTCCCCAGGAGCGTCGCAGGGTTAAGGCACTCCGTGGTGGAGTCTGGCCTCATTGGAGACCCCTGCATGCCCAACTACCCTGACGTGAGACACTGGAACTTCACCTTGAGGCCTGAGGTCACCTTTCGTTCGGCCGGAGCCGAACCTGGGGTGCCGTGGGAGGAGCTCCTAGAAAGGGATTGCCAGCACGGTTTTCGCTTTGGGA
Source organism: Leucopleurus acutus (assembly GCF_964270905.1). NCBI lineage: Eukaryota > Metazoa > Chordata > Mammalia > Artiodactyla > Delphinidae > Leucopleurus > Leucopleurus acutus. Next base: position 31,271,215 of record NC_139155.1, read on the forward strand.
GAACACGCAGCCTCGGGCCCACAACGACAGTCCTGCCGTGCAGAGACGTCGGGCCGCTAGTGCTGTTCAAGGCAGCTTTGAAGCCAAGCGCAAGGCGCCTCCGAATGGGGAGAAAGCGTCCTCTCCCCTCCGCGTCCCACGTTCAAGCTGAATGACGCAGCATGTTTCTCGGAAGGCTCTGCCGAGCTATCCAGCACAAGGGAGAGAGTGCCTGCCTCTGCTGAGAAAGGTTTTGACGTGGGGATTGCTGGACAGGCGGCAGAGCGTTCCCCAGGCCGTGCGAAGTTTAGGCCTTGGTGATTCTGGATGGTCCCAAGGGTCCAGAATTGTCCCTGGGAAAGCTGTCCTTTTCCCTCTTTTTCCGGCTGGAAGTACACCTCTGGCATCCGACTGCCGTTCGGCGACGTCCTGGGGGAGGCGCCCTGGTTTCACTTGTGGCGCACACTGGTGTTTCCCAGAAGAGCCCAAATTCCTCCCTGCGGGTGGGTGGGGGGCGTGGCACCCCAGCATGGAATGTAAGGCTGTTTAGAACTGCGTACCTTGAGGCCGTGTGAAGGCCGCGCGAGCGAGAGCTTTCGAGCGAACAGGGCAGCGCTTCGCCATCACCGCCGCACATTCACGGAGCTTAGTGGAACGAACGCATTTACTTCCTGGGGCTCAAACACAGCCGAGGAGTTGGAGGGCATACCGTGAGTGCCCTTTGACAGTCGTTACAACGAACGTGAGTGCACAGTGTCTCGTGAAATACCTTCCACGGTTGAAGCATTCCGTTAACGCGTGCCCCTCCGCTCCCTCTGGCACTCCGAGGTGTTACTGTCGGGGGAAATGTGGACTCTTGCTTGAGGCCGGGGTGGGGCGGGGGGACTCACAGTTCTTCTGCCGGCGAGCTCCAGAGCGCTCCTGCTGAAGCTCCCAGCAAGGAACTGAGAGCGGCAGGCCTCACACGAGTCGACTCAGACTTCTTCTGTCACGAGTACACTCAGACTTCTTATGTGAGGCCTTCCGGCAGCAAAGAGAAGGTGCGCGCGAGGAGTGTGCTTCAGGCAGCTTAGGACCCGCCACTGTCTCGTCCACCACGGAGGGGAATCAGGTTTGGCCAGGGTCGCCCAGCTTCATACCTGAGCTCCTACAGGTATCCTCAGTGGTTCCTCATTACCTCAAGGAAACACAACGGGAGGAACAGGGCCCTTCCGTGGAGGCCCTTCTGGGCACAGGGACCTCTCTGCGTGGGATCTACTGGGTAAGTATGGCAGTACCTGAGGTAGGCCTCAGTGACCAAGGCTCTCTGGCTCACGCCTAGCTGTGTAGAGAAGTGTGGCAAACGTACGTACTGCTCCCCAGGCTGGGCCCACAGCCTAGCTTTCGCTTCTGTGAGAGTGCTGTCCCGAGTCTCTTCCTGGAGCCAGTCGTCAGCGCGGTGCCTTTCGGCGCTGCAGTTCTCTTTCGGTCAAGGAGGCCGTTCGACTGACTGGCAAAGGGAGTCCGCCCAGCGCTGCTTTCGCCAGTCTCTCTGACGACTGGGCCACTCAACCCGGGCAACCCAGAGAGGAGTACACTGCCCTAGCTATGAATGTGAAGAGCTGTCTCCAGGGGCCTGCCTGCGCTAAGGTTCCTCAGAAGCCAGAGGCCGCCGTTCCGGCACGGAGAGAGGTCATCATGGGAAACTGGTGAACGGGCTCCTACCCTGTGTGTCCCCAGGAGCGTCGCAGGGTTAAGGCACTCCGTGGTGGAGTCTGGCCTCATTGGAGACCCCTGCACGCCCAACTCCCCTGACGTGAGACACTGGAACTTCACCTTGAGGCCTGAGGTCACCTTTCGTTCGGCCGGAGCCGAACCTGGGGTGCCGTGGGAGGAGCTCCTAGAAAGGGATTGCCAGCACGGTTTTCGCTTTGGGAGAACACGCAGCCTCGGGCCCACAACGACAGTCCTGCCGTGCAGAGACGTCGGGCCGCTAGTGCTGTTCAAGGCAGCTTTGAAGCCAAGCGCAAGGCGCCTCCGAACGGGGAGAAAGCGTCCTCTCCCCTCCACGTCCCACGTTCAAGCTGAATGACGCAGCATGTTTCTCGGAAGGCTCTGCCGAGCTATCCAGCACAAGGGAGAGAGTGCCTGCCTCTGCTGAGAAAGGTTTTGACGTGGGGATTGCTGGACAGGCGGCAGAGCGTTCCCCAGGCCGTGCGAAGTTTAGGCCTTGGTGATTCTGGATGGTCCCAAGGGTCCAGAATTGTCCCTGGGAAAGCTGTCCTTTTCCCTCTTTTTCCGGCTGGAAGTACACCTCTGGCATCCGACTGCCGTTCGGCGACGTCCTGGGGGAGGCGCCCTGGTTTCACTTGTGGCGCACACTGGTGTTTCCCAGAAGAGCCCAAATTCCTCCCTGCGGGTGGGTGGGGGGCGTGGCACCCCAGCATGGAATGTAAGGCTGTTTAGAACTGCGTACCTTGAGGCCGTGTGAAGGCCGCGCGAGCGAGAGCTTTCGAGCGAACAGGGCAGCGCTTCGCCATCACCGCCGCACATTCACGGAGCTTAGTGGAACGAACGCATTTACTTCCTGGGGCTCAAACACAGCCGAGGAGTTGGAGGGCATACCGTGAGTGCCCTTTGACAGTCGTTACAACGAACGTGAGTGCACAGTGTCTCGTGAAATACCTTCCACGGTTGAAGCATTCCGTTAACGCGTGCCCCTCCGCTCCCTCTGGCACTCCGAGGTGTTACTGTCGGGGGAAATGTGGACTCTTGCTTGAGGCCGGGGTGGGGCGGGGGGACTCACAGTTCTTCTGCCGGCGAGCTCCAGAGCGCTCCTGCTGAAGCTCCCAGCAAGGAACTGAGAGCGGCAGGCCTCACACGAGTCGACTCAGACTTCTTCTGTCACGAGTACACTCAGACTTCTTATGTGAGGCCTTCCGGCAGCAAAGAGAAGGTGCGCGCGAGGAGTGTGCTTCAGGCAGCTTAGGACCCGCCACTGTCTCGTCCTCCACGGAGGGGAATCAGGTTTGGCCAGGGTCGCCCAGCTTCATACATGAGCTCCTACAGGTATCCTCAGTGGTTCCTCATTACCTCAAGGAAACACAACGGGAGGAACAGGGCCCTTCCGTGGAGGCCCTTCTGGGCACAGGGACCTCTCTGCGTGGGATCTACTGGGTAAGTATGGCAGTACCTGAGGTAGGCCTCAGTGACCAAGGCTCTCTGGCTCACGCCTAGCTGTGTAGAGAAGTGTGGCAAACGTACGTACTGCTCCCCAGGCTGGGCCCACAGCCTAGCTTTCGCTTCTGTGAGAGTGCTGTCCCGAGTCTCTTCCTGGAGCCAGTCGTCAGCGCGGTGCCTTTTGGCACTGCAGTTCTCTTTCGGTCAAGGAGGCCGTTCGACTGACTGGCAAAGGGAGTCCGCCCAGCGCTGCTTTCGCCAGTCTCTCTGACGACTGGGCCACTCAACCCGGGCAACCCAGAGAGGAGTACACTGCCCTAGCTATGAATGTGAAGAGCTGTCTCCAGGGGCCTGCCTGCGCTAAGGTTCCTCAGAAGCCAGAGGCCGCCGTTCCGGCACGGAGAGAGGTCATCATGGGAAACTGGTGAACGGGCTCCTACCCTGTGTGTCCCCAGGAGCGTCGCAGGGTTAAGGCACTCCGTGGTGGAGTCTGGCCTCATTGGAGACCCCTGCATGCCCAACTCCCCTGACGTGAGACACTGGAACTTCACCTTGAGGCCTGAGGTCACCTTTCGTTCGGCCGGAGCCGAACCTGGGGTGCCGTGGGAGGAGCTCCTAGAAAGGGATTGCCAGCACGGTTTTCGCTTTGGGAGAACACGCAGCCTCGGGCCCACAACGACAGTCCTGCCGTGCAGAGACGTCGGGCCGCTAGTGCTGTTCAAGGCAGCTTTGAAGCCAAGCGCAAGGCGCCTCCGAATGGGGAGAAAGCGTCCTCTCCCCTCCGCGTCCCACGTTCAAGCTGAATGACGCAGCATGTTTCTCGGAAGGCTCTGCCGAGCTATCCAGCACAAGGGAGAGAGTGCCTGCCTCTGCTGAGAAAGGTTTTGACGTGGGGATTGCTGGACAGGCGGCAGAGCGTTCCCCAGGCCGTGCGAAGTTTAGGCCTTGGTGATTCTGGATGGTCCCAAGGGTCCAGAATTGTCCCTGGGAAAGCTGTCCTTTTCCCTCTTTTTCCGGCTGGAAGTACACCTCTGGCATCCGACTGCCGTTCGGCGACGTCCTGGGGGAGGCGCCCTGGTTTCACTTGTGGCGCACACTGGTGTTTCCCAGAAGAGCCCAAATTCCTCCCTGCGGGTGGGTGGGGGGCGTGGCACCCCAGCATGGAATGTAAGGCTGTTTAGAACTGCGTACCTTGAGGCCGTGTGAAGGCCGCGCGAGCGAGAGCTTTCGAGCGAACAGGGCAGCGCTTCGCCATCACCGCCGCACATTCACGGAGCTTAGTGGAACGAACGCATTTACTTCCTGGGGCTCAAACACAGCCGAGGAGTTGGAGGGCATACCGTGAGTGCCCTTTGACAGTCGTTACAACGAACGTGAGTGCACAGTGTCTCGTGAAATACCTTCCACGGTTGAAGCATTCCGTTAACGCGTGCCCCTCCGCTCCCTCTGGCACTCCGAGGTGTTACTGTCGGGGGAAATGTGGACTCTTGCTTGAGGCCGGGGTGGGGCGGGGGGACTCACAGTTCTTCTGCCGGCGAGCTCCAGAGCGCTCCTGCTGAAGCTCCCAGCAAGGAACTGAGAGCGGCAGGCCTCACACGAGTCGACTCAGACTTCTTCTGTCACGAGTACACTCAGACTTCTTATGTGAGGCCTTCCGGCAGCAAAGAGAAGGTGCGCGCGAGGAGTGTGCTTCAGGCAGCTTAGGACCCGCCACTGTCTCGTCCACCACGGAGGGGAATCAGGTTTGGCCAGGGTCGCCCAGCTTCATACCTGAGCTCCTACAGGTATCCTCAGTGGTTCCTCATTACCTCAAGGAAACACAACGGGAGGAACAGGGCCCTTCCGTGGAGGCCCTTCTGGGCACAGGGACCTCTCTGCGTGGGATCTACTGGGTAAGTATGGCAGTACCTGAGGTAGGCCTCAGTGACCAAGGCTCTCTGGCTCACGCCTAGCTGTGTAGAGAAGTGTGGCAAACGTACGTACTGCTCCCCAGGCTGGGCCCACAGCCTAGCTTTCGCTTCTGTGAGAGTGCTGTCCCGAGTCTCTTCCTGGAGCCAGTCGTCAGCGCGGTGCCTTTCGGCGCTGCAGTTCTCTTTCGGTCAAGGAGGCCGTTCGACTGACTGGCAAAGGGAGTCCGCCCAGCGCTGCTTTCGCCAGTCTCTCTGACGACTGGGCCACTCAACCCGGGCAACCCAGAGAGGAGTACACTGCCCTAGCTATGAATGTGAAGAGCTGTCTCCAGGGGCCTGCCTGCGCTAAGGTTCCTCAGAAGCCAGAGGCCGCCGTTCCGGCACGGAGAGAGGTCATCATGGGAAACTGGTGAACGGGCTCCTACCCTGTGTGTCCCCAGGAGCGTCGCAGGGTTAAGGCACTCCGTGGTGGAGTCTGGCCTCATTGGAGACCCCTGCATGCCCAACTCCCCTGACGTGAGACACTGGAACTTCACCTTGAGGCCTGAGGTCACCTTTCGTTCGGCCGGAGCCGAACCTGGGGTGCCGTGGGAGGAGCTCCTAGAAAGGGATTGCCAGCACGGTTTTCGCTTTGGGAGAACACGCAGCCTCGGGCCCACAACGACAGTCCTGCCGTGCAGAGACGTCGGGCCGCTAGTGCTGTTCAAGGCAGCTTTGAAGCCAAGCGCAAGGCGCCTCCGAACGGGGAGAAAGCGTCCTCTCCCCTCCGCGTCCCACGTTCAAGCTGAATGACGCAGCATGTTTCTCGGAAGGCTCTGCCGAGCTATCCAGCACAAGGGAGAGAGTGCCTGCCTCTGCTGAGAAAGGTTTTGACGTGGGGATTGCTGGACAGGCGGCAGAGCGTTCCCCAGGCCGTGCGAAGTTTAGGCCTTGGTGATTCTGGATGGTCCCAAGGGTCCAGAATTGTCCCTGGGAAAGCTGTCCTTTTCCCTCTTTTTCCGGCTGGAAGTACACCTCTGGCATCCGACTGCCGTTCGGCGACGTCCTGGGGGAGGCGCCCTGGTTTCACTTGTGGCGCACACTGGTGTTTCCCAGAAGAGCCCAAATTCCTCCCTGCGGGTGGGTGGGGGGCGTGGCACCCCAGCATGGAATGTAAGGCTGTTTAGAACTGCGTACCTTGAGGCCGTGTGAAGGCCGCGCGAGCGAGAGCTTTCGAGCGAACAGGGCAGCGCTTCGCCATCACCGCCGCACATTCACGGAGCTTAGTGGAACGAACGCATTTACTTCCTGGGGCTCAAACACAGCCGAGGAGTTGGAAGGCATACCGTGAGTGCCCTTTGACAGTCGTTACAACGAACGTGAGTGCACAGTGTCTCGTGAAATACCTTCCACGGTTGAAGCATTCCGTTAACGCGTGCCCCTCCGCTCCCTCTGGCACTCCGAGGTGTTACTGTCGGGGGAAATGTGGACTCTTGCTTGAGGCCGGGGTGGGGCGGGGGGACTCACAGTTCTTCTGCCGGCGAGCTCCAGAGCGCTCCTGCTGAAGCTCCCAGCAAGGAACTGAGAGCGGCAGGCCTCACACGAGTCGACTCAGACTTCTTCTGTCACGAGTACACTCAGACTTCTTATGTGAGGCCTTCCGGCAGCAAAGAGAAGGTGCGCGCGAGGAGTGTGCTTCAGGCAGCTTAGGACCCGCCACTGTCTCGTCCACCACGGAGGGGAATCAGGTTTGGCCAGGGTCGCCCAGCTTCATACCTGAGCTCCTACAGGTATCCTCAGTGGTTCCTCATTACCTCAAGGAAACACAACGGGAGGAACAGGGCCCTTCCGTGGAGGCCCTTCTGGGCACAGGGACCTCTCTGCGTGGGATCTACTGGGTAAGTATGGCAGTACCTGAGGTAGGCCTCAGTGACCAAGGCTCTCTGGCTCACGCCTAGCTGTGTAGAGAAGTGTGGCAAACGTACGTACTGCTCCCCAGGCTGGGCCCACAGCCTAGCTTTCGCTTCTGTGAGAGTGCTGTCCCGAGTCTCTTCCTGGAGCCAGTCGTCAGCGCGGTGCCTTTCGGCGCTGCAGTTCTCTTTCGGTCAAGGAGGCCGTTCGACTGACTGGCAAAGGGAGTCCGCCCAGCGCTGCTTTCGCCAGTCTCTCTGACGACTGGGCCACTCAACCCGGGCAACCCAGAGAGGAGTACACTGCCCTAGCTATGAATGTGAAGAGCTGTCTCCAGGGGCCTGCCTGCGCTAAGGTTCCTCAGAAGCCAGAGGCCGCCGTTCCGGCACGGAGAGAGGTCATCATGGGAAACTGGTGAACGGGCTCCTACCCTGTGTGTCCCCAGGAGCGTCGCAGGGTTAAGGCACTCCGTGGTGGAGTCTGGCCTCATTGGAGACCCCTGCATGCCCAACTCCCCTGACGTGAGACACTGGAACTTCACCTTGAGGCCTGAGGTCACCTTTCGTTCGGCCGGAGCCGAACCTGGGGTGCCGTGGGAGGAGCTCCTAGAAAGGGATTGCCAGCACGGTTTTCGCTTTGGGAGAACACGCAGCCTCGGGCCCACAACGACAGTCCTGCCGTGCAGAGACGTCGGGCCGCTAGTGCTGTTCAAGGCAGCTTTGAAGCCAAGCGCAAGGCGCCTCCGAACGGGGAGAAAGCGTCCTCTCCCCTCCGCGTCCCACGTTCAAGCTGAATGACGCAGCATGTTTCTCGGAAGGCTCTGCCGAGCTATCCAGCACAAGGGAGAGAGTGCCTGCCTCTGCTGAGAAAGGTTTTGACGTGGGGATTGCTGGACAGGCGGCAGAGCGTTCCCCAGGCCGTGCGAAGTTTAGGCCTTGGTGATTCTGGATGGTCCCAAGGGTCCAGAATTGTCCCTGGGAAAGCTGTCCTTTTCCCTCTTTTTCCGGCTGGAAGTACACCTCTGGCATCCGACTGCCGTTCGGCGACGTCCTGGGGGAGGCGCCCTGGTTTCACTTGTGGCGCACACTGGTGTTTCCCAGAAGAGCCCAAATTCCTCCCTGCGGGTGGGTGGGGGGCGTGGCACCCCAGCATGGAATGTAAGGCTGTTTAGAACTGCGTACCTTGAGGCCGTGTGAAGGCCGCGCGAGCGAGAGCTTTCGAGCGAACAGGGCAGCGCTTCGCCATCACCGCCGCACATTCACGGAGCTTAGTGGAACGAACGCATTTACTTCCTGGGGCTCAAACACAGCCGAGGAGTTGGAAGGCATACCGTGAGTGCCCTTTGACAGTCGTTACAACGAACGTGAGTGCACAGTGTCTCGTGAAATACCTTCCACGGTTGAAGCATTCCGTTAACGCGTGCCCCTCCGCTCCCTCTGGCACTCCGAGGTGTTACTGTCGGGGGAAATGTGGACTCTTGCTTGAGGCCGGGGTGGGGCGGGGGGACTCACAGTTCTTCTGCCGGCGAGCTCCAGAGCGCTCCTGCTGAAGCTCCCAGCAAGGAACTGAGAGCGGCAGGCCTCACACGAGTCGACTCAGACTTCTTCTGTCACGAGTACACTCAGACTTCTTATGTGAGGCCTTCCGGCAGCAAAGAGAAGGTGCGCGCGAGGAGTGTGCTTCAGGCAGCTTAGGACCCGCCACTGTCTCGTCCTCCACGGAGGGGAATCAGGTTTGGCCAGGGTCGCCCAGCTTCATACCTGAGCTCCTACAGGTATCCTCAGTGGTTCCTCATTACCTCAAGGAAACACAACGGGAGGAACAGGGCCCTTCCGTGGAGGCCCTTCTGGGCACAGGGACCTCTCTGCGTGGGATCTACTGGGTAAGTATGGCAGTACCTGAGGTAGGCCTCAGTGACCAAGGCTCTCTGGCTCACGCCTAGCTGTGTAGAGAAGTGTGGCAAACGTACGTACTGCTCCCCAGGCTGGGCCCACAGCCTAGCTTTCGCTTCTGTGAGAGTGCTGTCCCGAGTCTCTTCCTGG